>NC_079212.1:133556074-133876074 GCF_029633865.1 Lampris incognitus
AGCTTCCTCAGCAAGGAAACAACAGCTGGCGACATTGCTTCAGACTAGATGAGACTGGTTGGT
Source organism: Lampris incognitus (assembly GCF_029633865.1). Taxonomy (NCBI): domain Eukaryota; kingdom Metazoa; phylum Chordata; class Actinopteri; order Lampriformes; family Lampridae; genus Lampris; species Lampris incognitus. The sequence continues at coordinate 133,556,138 of NC_079212.1, forward strand.
CAAGATTTTGAAACTGCATTTCCACTAGAGAGAAAAGGTGAGAAAAGATAAATAAAGCTAAGAGCAAAAAAGAAATTAACTTCCAAGCACACAAAAACACATATACAAGTCACACTGTCTCTGACAATGGAAGAAGACAGTGTCCCACTGATGCGTCTTGCATAATATTAGATATTTATAATTAATTCATAGATTGTCAGGATAAAAAAGGAAGTGAACACCACTGATTAAATGTATCCAATGGAGTAGTCCTTGTGAGCAAATCGGTTTTGTTTTACATTCAAACGTTTCTCACCAAAACAACACCATGGGTGTCCTTGAGGCCCAACAAACATGCTGAATGCATTTTGGATCTCATAATAGATATGAAAAGCACTTTTTTTTAAATTTCCCCCTGATGTGTCTGATGGTTTGAGACAAAAAAGCAATAGAGTTTGTATGCTGAACATGTCATCTGGTTTTTCTTGTAGGAGTTTTGCACAAACTGGTCAATCCACACCCCACAGTGAAGTAATACTCACTTCTCAATATCTCAGCGGCGTAAAGGCTCTATTTGAAGTCGGATAAGACTCGTCTGATTTGGACCCTACTCCAACAATTAATGTGAACTAAAACATATTTCTCTAAAATTGTCAATTTGTGTCCCTAGTTTATGATGCATGTATTGTACCCTTTGAATTACACAAAATGAACATACACCACAAAACATGTGAATGTGTGTGTGTGTGTGAGAGAGAGAGAGAGAGAGAGAGGGCAGAGAGAGAGAGAGAGAGAGAGAGAGAGAGCAGAGGAGAGAGAGAGAGGAGATGAGAGAGAAGAGAGAGAGAGAGAGAGAGAGAGAGGGGTAGGTAGTTAGTATATCGATGCAATGCAGGTATTGTATCGAACTGTGGTGATGAATGATTGCATAAAATTAGCCCAAACGATAAGTTTTTTTTTCTTTCAATTCCTTCCTGCCCCTCGTGAGGAATCAGTACATGCACTGCAAAACCCCATAAATAAGGCTGAAATGAATCTTCTCCCAAGTTGGTGGATCATTTCTCCTGTTACTACATGTATTGAAGACCAGCATTGGAAAATCGTTTCCATGCATAGTGTCGCTTCAGTGAGTGGTGTGTTATCTTTACCTTTGTTTGCTGTTAGAGCTGATAACCTACCAAGCCAAGGTTTGTTTCACTTCTTTTGGTGTTACAGTATACTTTCCCAACTCCCCGAGCACTGCTCAGTAGTCATTTGAACCATTTAATTGCCTTTCTTCGAAACTACCACAGCTACCAATAAGTTCCTTGTAACATGCATCTTTTGCATAGTATATTGTGTTCACTGTGACTAATAAGTAACCAATGTGTGTCAACGGTGAACTCACGGTTGCTTAACTATCCGAGAGTGGCCCCTTGCACAAATTCAGATTAGTGTCGAAGCTCCAACATGAACCAAGTCAAACGTAACTAAAGGTAGTTTCAACGTTTTTATATTATAGATTTAATCACTTAAAAAAAAAAAAGACAACCAGCATCCGATTCTTTTCTATATAAAATGTTGCTTGAGCTGGGGGAAAAACAAACAAACAAACATGAAGGGCCTAATAGTACAATGGTCTGTTGTAATGGCTGTGCACCTGTTGCTTTTGACACACCGAGATATCCAGTTCGTCAGTCAGGCAAAAGGATAAAGGACTTACCTTTTCGTCCTCAGACGCTCATTCAGGCAGGAAAACGGAAAATTGGCTCTCCTTTTGTCTAGTTTCTGTTACTATTATTATTATGGATGTTTTAAGTTTTCGCTGTCAGTTATTGTCAAGTCATTAGAATGAGTCTGTAAGTCCCCTACCTAGGCACTCCTTCCGTCCACACAAGTCATGCTCAGCTGGACAAACAGGTTCTGGATCAGGTGTATAATATCTTTACAGACGGAGGGAGTATAGAAAGGAAGCTCAGCGCTATGGGGACTTGTTGCACAAGCGGACGTGTCCATTCTCAGTGACATGCTTGATACTAATTTACATACCCCCCCCCCACATGTACGATACTCGCTATGTAAATAAACCCGAAGGGTGTTTAAAACGCGCTTAATGTGACTGTAAGATGGTATAATTTCACTTAGTAGGTTGATCGGTTTATACTGTGGTCATCGGTAAAGATTTCAACCTTCAATTGATTAAAAAAAATAAAATTAAAAACGTACGAGGGCGTTCAGAAAATCAAGGAGGAACAAGTGGGGACTTTTACAAAATGAACGTTTTTTTTATGAAATGAAAGATTCCCAATTTTCTGATTTCACAAAAATTTCATTCGTAAATTGCCGCCCAAATCCCGTCATATATCACATAACAGATATCTATTAAGAAGAAGGAAGTTGAATATGTTAATTGACTGAAAGATGATAAGGAGGGGGGGGGGGGGGACAAATGTGTGAGGAGTCAATGCAAAAAATAAATAAATAGAAGAAGAAAAAAAGCACGCCAACGCTGTCTGTTAAGGAACCCATCGGAACCAAACTCCGGCGCTACCGGGCTAGCAGCGCCTCTAGTGGAGATTAGAACGCCTCACAGCCTCCCTCCGCTATCCCCGCTACGAGTCGTCATGGCAACTGTTCAGCATGTGCGCACAAAAACAACGGCAGCAGTCGTTCCGTCGTCAACGATTTTTTCGACGCCATCTTCTCCGCATCGGAAGGAGGACCGGGAGTGAGGCGCCGAGCGCCGAGTCGTGTCGTCATGAGCGGAGCTAAAGCCCGCAGCGACGCGCCTGTTGCTGAAAGCATCACCGGCGGAGGAGGCGGAGGAGGCGGAGGGCACGCCACCACCGCGGCCTCTACTCGGATCGTAAGCCCGCCACCGGAGGCATCCTGAAGCGGCTGAAGTCCCGGAGGAGCCAGGTGGACAGCAGGCCCGTCACGGAGGAGGACCTGCGGGCACAGAGTGGACAGATCGCGCCGGAGCAAGTTTTGGGACTGCGGGTCGCGACGAGAGGTGTGGGACTCTTTGTTTGTTTTCTTCGCGGAGTGTTCGTGTTGGTTCTGCTGACAACCCCCCCCCCCCAGGCCAAGTCTGCTGAAGCTTGACAGCTGAAGTTTTCATACCAAGATCTGATTATTTTTTTATATATATTAATTAAAAAAAAGCAAAGTCCGTCTTTTCACCCCAAATTGTCGAGGTGTTACACTGATATATATAAAACAACCCATCGGCAGGTCATTGGTGACAAGGCGTAACTGACGCTGTCGAGTTGCCGAGAAGACGTTATCGTCCCCTTATTGCTTCACGTGTGACGTTAAAGAAATGTTATACCGAGTCGTTTATCATCGTATCGCGTTCAATCAGTTGACTCTAATCACAGATAATCAGATCTTTGATTAGGGAACTGATGCGCTCAGAAAAATCGTCTTTTTAAGCCATATAAAAAGTACAAACTTTTATCAGAGATGTGGAGAACTCGGCTGTTGGTTGGAAATGAGACGTTGTGGACCGTGAAACTTGACATCTTTACATTTACTCCCTCTTTGGTGACAAGCACTAATTGAGGAGTACTTCTGGTATGCCAGTATTAAAGAAACCATTACTTTATATATATTCTTTGTTCATTGTATAACATTGTGTACAAAGGTCACATTAATGTACTCTGTGTGTGCATGTGTCTAAACAAATAAAAACATTTCATGGAGGGGTTTCAGTGTTGGAGCATTTGCTTTACATGTGTTAAACAATTCATACACAGTTTGTCTGAGAATCATCGAAGCGCTTTGCTAAATGTTGATGTGTCCCCCACTGTTTACAGGGTATCTCTGCAAACCTGAAGACAACATCTATAACATTGACTTCATACGCTTTAAAATCAGGGACCTGGAGACAGGCACTGTCCTGTTTGAGATTGCCAAGCCTCCACATAAAGGTAATATGCCACGGCTCATTTCGTGTGTTGTGCTGTATTAAGTTTTGATATGTGTGTGTGTGTGGGGGGGGGGTTGTTAAATGGGGTATGCATATATATGACCTTGTGAAGAGTTTGTGAAAACCAAAGCCTTCAGAGGCAGGTATAATTCACTCTATACCCTCAGTATGGTACTGTCACCTATTAATATTGTTGATGAGGTTCTCTGTGTTGTTGGTCCCAGAGGAGGATGAGGAGAGCAGAGATGGAGCCGCCAGTGCTGGTCGATTTGTACGGTACCAGTTTACCCCAGCCTTCCTACGACTGAGGACTGTGGGAGCAACGTGAGTGACTTACACACAGAGTCCAAAATTAACATTCGCTAGTTGCCAAATACGGGTAAATTTAGTCTTTGGTGAGTAATTATGGGACCACCCACCACCTCTGGCCGCTAGAAAAAAATTAATTTCCTACACTGTACTGGAGAAGCTGCTGTTTGCTGTCACTCCAATATGCATGATCTGCCGTGCCTGCGTGTGTCGTGCGTAGTACGTAATGCGTCAGTAATCAAACCATGTGATTTTTTTTTTGCTATAGTATTTGAATATTTGAGCACTTGTTGTCATCAGGGCAGTTGAAACAAACCCAGCTCTGTAGAGATTAGACAAGAAAGAGGAAAATCGCTTTGAGAGCGAACTGTGAAAAAGACTGAACATGCTACTATAGAATAAAAAAACATATGAACTATGACTCTGAACTTATTACTGTTATCTGTTTTTACTTGCTCTTAATTCCTCTATAATTTTTATAATCTCAAACTCTGTAATAAATGATCCTTCTTGCACTTAAAGGTGAATACCACTTAATTTATTAATTCAAATGCTTACACTTTAGAGTTGAAACAGTTTAATATTTCACCATACAGTTAGTGTTACTACTATTATTACTGTACACAACTATAATATTGATTGAGAATTGCATATGAGACCAAGATGACATGCTAAATAGTAATAATAACAAATTGCAATAGTAAAAAGCAAAACTTTATTTATTTATTTATTTACGTTTTTGCTGGTAAAACATCTGTCTGGCCAGTAAATTTTTAATTTTTTTACCAGCCACCTTGGCAGGTAAGCCAAAAAGTTAATTTCGGACCCTGCTTACATGTCACTGGTACACACCTTAACAAAACATAATCACCTGGGAAACATACAATACCGTGTACTGACAAGCAAACATAAGCCTCTAGCCCAAGTAGCTATAATAATGTAATAGTTGCACTATTCTAACATAATTACAACTTTTTTACAACTTACCTCTCTCTCTCTCTCTCTCTCTCTCTCTCTCTCTCTCTCTCTCTCTCTCTCTCTCTCTCTCTCTCTCTCTCTCTCTCTCTCTCTCTCTTTCTTTCTTTCTTTCTCTCTCTCTCTCTCTCGTTCTCTCCCCTTTTTATTCAATCAGAGTGGAATTCACTGTTGGAGACCGACCTTTAAACAACTTCCGCATGATTGAGAGGCACTATTTCCGTGATCACTTACTGAAGAGCTTTGACTTTGACTTTGGTTTCTGTATCCCAAACAGCCGCAATACCTGCGAGCACATTTACGAGTTCCCTCAGCTACCTGACAGCCTAGGTAAGCCCACCCGCATCCCATGCCCTGTTTGAAACCAATTTTGGAAAAATTTGATGAGCGACGGTCATCGCACAATACTTTGTGAAAGCAATCTCTGCACGTGCAGAGGAGCTTTTAACAGCTTATCACAAGCATTTGTGTGGAAAATGATGTGGTAATAATTGAGAGGACATGTATGTTTTCTGTCTTGCAGTATGTCAGATGGTGGAGTGTCCGTACGAGACCCGATCAGACAGCTTCTATTTCGTTGACAACAGAATGGTCATGCACAACAAGGCAGACTATGCGTACAATGGAGGCCAATGATACTTGTCTGAAGTCTAACTCACAAACGAACATGTAAAAATGCACACATGCCTACGCATACACATACATACTGTGTGTTTATGTGCTCATGCTCGGACGACACACACACACACACACACACACACAGATGCAGCCACAAAGAGTGGAGCATCACCTATTTGATTGTAAACACAAATCCCTTGCCCTCATTTTCAGATGATTTTTTTTGTTGGTATTACTACTACTTTCGGCTGTTCCCGTTAGGGGTCGCCACAGCAGATCATCTGTTTCCATCTCTTCTTCTTCTCTGCTTCTTCCTCTGTCACACCAGCCACCTGTATGTCCTCTCTCACCACATCCATAAACCTCCTCTTTGGCCTTCCTCTTTTCCTCATCCCTGGCAGCTCCATATTCAGCATCTTTCTCCCAATATACCCAGCATCTGTCCTCCACACATGTCCAAGCCATCTCAATCTTGTCTCTCTTGATTTGTCTCCAAACCGTCCAACCTGAGCTGTCCCTCTAATATACTCATTCCTAATCCTGTCCTTCTTCATCACTCCCAACGAAAATCTTAGCATCTTCAACTCTGCCACCTCCAGCTCCGCCTCCTGTATTGCAGGAGTTGAAATTGCCATGGTGTCAAACTCTGGTCTGACACAGAAGTGGAAGGTCTCTATTACGGAGGGACTCCAAGCTCATACATATGGTTGGATTACTTTCTGATTATTTTGAGCAATGAAAAATCTCATTAAAACCAAAACCAGGCTTGTTCACTCCACTGCCCCTGTGATGTGAGTCTCAAGCGGACTAAAGGGTTATTAAATAGATCGTTAGTTCCCAATCAGCAATTTTAAAAGGACATTCTCATGGTGATATCCTCCCCAATACACACATGAGCGTGTGCGCACACACACATACATGTACATGCAATCCCCCCAAGTGACACATAAAGGTTCTCAATGTTTGTCGTAAGCAGCTGTTCTCAAACGTACGGCCTTCACAATTCACTAAATGGCATCGAGGAAGGGAGAGAGAAGCTATTCGCAGACACTTCTGTCAAACACATATGGTCTCTCCTGCAACCGCCACCCTTCTCTCTGTTTCATATCTCATGCACATGGACACACTTAACTAAAAGTACTGTACATGAGTGTGACTGCAGTTTGTGCAAATTTATTTTGTTAAGTTTTTCTATTTCTGTGGCAAGGGAGTAGATCCGACAACCCAGCAGCTGTATTTTAATGTTAACTATTGGCAGCAATCATACAATAGATGGTAAACCACATCTAATTACAGTAACGGTCCAAGAGAATTACAGATTGTTTAGCAATTTTAATAGTTCAGAGAAGGAAAACAATCCGGCACTGACACACTGTCTAAAGCAGGGGTGCCCAACTCCAGGCCTTGAGGGCCGCAGTGTCTGTGGGTATTTGTTCCAACCATGCACTACACCACCTGATTTAACTAATTAGCTCACCTCTTGGACCAAGGAGGGAAAGGAATTAGTTAAATCAGGTGGTATAGTGCATGGTTGCAACAAATACCTGCAGATACTGAGGCCCTCGAGGCCTGGAGTTGGGCACCCCTGGTCTAAAGTGTATTCTGATTGAAGGTTGTGTTATGGTGATGTAAACAGTTTGGTATTTAGGGAACGTCCATCATTTTACCTGGTATATTGGTTTGGGAAACGTGAACAAGACATTCACTTGCTCCGAGGAGATGGTTATGTTGGTCTGCACAGAATAAGAATTTAAATAATTTTCCACATCCCAGGCTAATTTGTCATATTTTACATTTCCAAAATCCCCTTCGAACAGCATCAGCCTACGTTGTATTTTGACATTGAATGGTTGTTGTGTACCTGTAATGTACTTGTGCTCTTAAGTGTTTAGCTTTAAAGGTGGTGATTGTAAAATATAGTTTGTAAAAAGTGGGGAAACAAAATAAACAAACAAATAAATAAATAAATGTACATTTTCGAAGAACATTTCTGTGCGATCGTGGTGTTTTCCATTACAAAGTTGGCCCCTAAGAGTTAAATTGTCCATTTTAGCCACTAGGGGGAACATTATTGTTAGTACTTTGTTGGAAGTGAGAGCCCTGTTTACGTTTAAGAACCTCATGTTTGGTTAAATAAAAAAGAGAGAGAGAGGAAAAAGACAAAAACGCCCACACCAGCATTTTACAGAGTTGCACTGAATTAATTTTAGAAGGATTTTTTTTCTTCTATTTGTCGATTGGGTCCCTTTTTTTCCACGTCATTCGGTTTTGGGGTAAGGCAATTGTGTGATATGGTGTTGTCACAGAACAGACACAATAGTACTACGCAGCCATCTGAATTCCCAGATGTTACTGTGCGCTGCTAGGTAAGACGTATTTTGAAATCGTTTTAGGATTGTTACGCTTTGTTCACCCATTTTCTCGTTTGGTTGACGCCAAACGAGTCCTCTGGGTTTTAAACCAAATCTCTCTACCTTTCTCAAATTATTCCTTTCTCCATCCCCTCCTCTCTTATCTGCACGCCCGGCTCTCGATCTCGCCGAGCCTTTCTCAGTTTGCATCTCTCTTTCCAACTCTAATGTCCAAAATCTCATGGTGTTTCTCTCGCCCTCCTTTCTGTTCCCTCTCACCACACCTATGTGGCCCTCCCTCCCTCGCTCTCCCGTTTTGTTTTTCCCTTTCTTTCCTGCTCTCTCACCTGGTAACCAGACCTCCAGAGAGGAGTGTTGAGTTTCCACTTTCCCAGAGAAGAGGACAATCTAGGCTGCATAGAGAACCACAATGGAACCCCTCTGCTCGCTCTCTCTCTCTCTCTCTCTCTCTCTCTCTCTCTCTCTCTCTCTCTCTCTCTCTCTCTCTCTCTCTCTCTCTCTCTCGCTCTCTCATATTCTGCCTGCCTTTTCGACCCTTGCTCTGACATGCGCATATGTACTCGTGTAAAATAATATGTAAGACAGTAAACACACACACACAAGTAGGATTACCTTATACGCGTATTCTTTTTGTCTTTCTTTACCCTTTCATCTGTCGCTATTTCAGTCTCACATTTACATTTTCATTCTTTTCTCCTGATGAATTCCTGGCTTTCCATTGCTCCTTTTTTTTCTGCCCTGGAGCGACTCGTCTTTGTTGTTGCTTACCGAGTTTAAAATTTGAGACGTGCCCTTATACAACCTTAAGCTTAAAAACCATCGGTTGCATCACTTTCCCCCTAATGACATCATCATGGGCCTGCTGATTGATTGGCTGATGGGAAGATAGCTGATGTTTTGGGGTTGCAAATAAGGTAAGGACGTTTTGGTGATCTTTTAACCCTGGAAACACAGGTGGCGCTGTTAAGAGGCTTAACTTCCCCATAATTATCACTGAAAATGTTTAACCTTCAACAAAATCATGATGTTTTGAGCAGTAACTACTGGCAAATATTAAAACTCATGCCTAACTTAGTTAGGGTAGAAGTAGCCTGACAGACTCGCACCCACGCACACACACACACAAACCCTGTATCTTACTCTTCCCTGACTCACTGATTGTTTAGACAGTAAAGCTCGCTGATGAAATAGAAAATTACTTTTGGTCGGGCTGTAGGAGGATTGTGGCACTTTCCCTCTGTGGCATTGTACCACCACACTATGAATCATGGGTTGATTCAAAACAAATCCCACTGTCCCTGAACACAAATATTACCAACCAATACACACTTAGACACCCACACCCATGGACACACACGTAGACACAGTCATTTCCCCAACTTTTCAAAGATGAGCTGTCTGCCCCATAGGCTTAGTGGAGTACTTTTTAGCAGTCAGTTAACTCACACACACGCACGCGCGCACGCACCCACCGGAAACAACGACACGTGGGATAAATTAACCTCATTTACTCCTCCCCCAACATACACATACACACAAACTCACACGTACGGACACATAGACGCACACGCCACACAAACCTTTTAAAATTAGCTTCCTAGATATAGGTTTCATTGAATCGAAGCAACCCGAGATTAGGAGTGAGTTGCATTGGTTTATTGTGGTATCCCCCCTTGACACACACATACATACACATATAAGCGTATGTACGATCAGCCAGGGGGACGGGGGGGACAGCAGCCCCCTATAAATAGCAACTAGGAATGGCGTTGATAGGCCCTGTGAAAAGCAGTGGAGGGGGTAGTGGAAAAAGGATTAAAAAAGATAGAGAGACATATTGCAACTCAACTTGTACATGCCCACTGCTCTTCTCTCTCTCTCTCTCTCTCTCTCTCTCTCTCTCTCTCTCTCTCTCTCTCTCTCTCTCTCTCTCTCTCTCTCTCTCGCTCTTGCTCTCCTCCACTCTCGTCCCCCAGCGTCTCAGTGTGAATGTTTGACATTTGACGTTCAGTCGACTTAACTGCTGGTTTGATGCCTGCAAGTGTGATTCGTATGCTATAGCACACAACAAAAATAGCCCAGAATAAATCTATAGGAAAGCAGGGATGACTCGACCACCAGACAACAACACTTTTCCGGTCGGCGGTCTCAAATGATTGGTCCTGACTAGGCGTCTGTATCATGATGTCATCTCTCCAGTTGTTCAGCGGTATCGTTTCACTTCTGGAAAAAGATCAAACCAGACTTGCAAGCTCTGCGTTAACATCCGAAGTGATATTTCAAAGCGTTACATTCCCATTTTGAGAGTATAAAAAAAAGAAAAGAGTAATGTTCATCATTAACTATCTCTAAATGCTCTCCAGACACGGAGGACACGTTCTTGTTACAGAGGACCTGCTCTGCCAGGCCGTCTTCATGTTGTCAACCAAGGTCTTGAATTACCCACCGCCATTTAGTAGAAGTATTTTCATTCATCCTAATTTGTTGTCAGTCTATTTGGAAGAATACACCCTCCTTTTTTTAAAAATCACTGGATGTCTCGTTCTCGAGTTAAATGCTCTAACGTCAAACAGAGATTTTAATGGTGTACACATGACACGTGTTAATAGATGATTAGTTTTCTGCGAGTCTTATCTGGGAGTCTAACCGAGACAACAGTAGACTACCCATTAACACACCGGGACTGCGAGGCCAACTTCCTTGGCGGCATCTTTCATTTGGACGATCTGTCTCTGAATGTTAGGTCTCAAATGCACTGTGACTGGAAGCATTTGTGTAAATTGTGTGTGTGTTTGTGTGTGTGCTCATGTGCTGAGTGTGTGTGTGTGTGTGTGTGTGTGTGTGTGTGTGTGTGTGTGTGTGTGTGTGTGTGTGTGTGTGTGTGTACGCACTCACAGACCTTGTTATATTAATAAAAGGATAACTTAACCTCAGCCAACTGTTGAGGAGGCCTGGAAATCTCCCCCACAATCTCTTCCTTCCTCTCGCTTTCTCCCCTCCCTTTGTCTCTCTCCGTTTGCCACACCTTCCCCTGGGGGATGGAGGGATTGTGATCGGGGAATGGAGGTGGGGCTCCTGGCACAAGCACAGGTGTGCTCGTTTCCACCCCTCACTTCTCTCATGTAATGATTTCTTTAGCCTGCCACCTGCCAGCTGGAAAAAATACCCACAGCAAGCGGAGGGCTTTAAAATGGCCTCCTGGCCTCCACTCAAAGACATTTTTTCCCTCTCCTTCCTTCCTTGTTCCTTTTCTCTTTTATCCCTCGACAAACATCGCACTCGTTCTTTTTTTTCCTCTTCACTATCTGCTGTTAAGTCGGCGAAGTTTTCCGAGATCCACTCGCTAGTTGTTTACATACTGCGCTGCATGCAAATGATGGACGGTGCCATAGGAGAGCGCTGCTTGCAGAGGCCCACGGCCCACACAGCGACAGCCACTGGCTTTTAAGATGGTCAAAAACTGCCCGCGTCCCTCTTTTCTTTTACGGCGTTCTCTCGAATCTCTTTCAAACTGCCTCAAGGGTGTTTGTAAAAAGGTCCCAGGCCCTTAGGGGGTCAAAGGTCACTGCTAGACAATAGTTCCCCCACTCCGGGTCAGCTGTGGTCAAGGAAACAAAGGCAGGGAAGACCTGGACTGGACACACCATCTCAGTGTTTGAGGTGGTGATGTGGCAAGAGACAGAAAGAGGGATATGATGTGGGGGGAAAAAGAGTAGGGGGGATAGAAAGGTGCAGCGTGGACAAACTGAAAAACTCTCTAAAGCACACATATTAACACACGTACACACACACACACACACACACACACACACACACACACACACACACACACACACAATTCTGCTTTTCTTCTTCTCCACACTAACTTTACCAACTTGATACCAAGTTGATGTGCCAGAGGTGTCTCTTCAGCCTATAAAAGCCAAGTTTATTTGTATAGCCCACATTCACAAGGTAGTCCCAAAGGGCTTTACAATCAGCACAATATACAACAGTATACAACATATGACACCCTCCATCCTTGGACCCTAAACCCGAACGAGGGAAAAACTCCACAAGAAAAACCTTATCAGGGAAAAAAAAATAAGGGCGAAACCTCAGGAAGAGCAACAGGGGAGGGATCCATCTTCCAGGAGGGACAGACATGCAAATAAGTGTTAGATGCAACAAAAAAAATAATCTGACAAAGTTTCTGAAGTATTGCGAAGAAGAAAATAAATCTCTTTCTTTATGGTCTGACCAGCTTTCACATTGCTCTCTTGTAAATGATACACTTTCGTGTATGAACTTGTTTTGTAGTGTGATCACAAATAAAGCCCAGTCCCTATCTCTCCTTTTGCTTTACTTCATCTTACTCGTTTTCAACATTTCCTCACTTCTTCCCTCCCCTCCCCCATGCTGCTCTCTTTCTCCCTCTTTTTTATTCAGTGCCATTGATCATGCATGCAGAAATTCAGCACGCCCAACCACGGCCTTAGCCAGGATAGGCTAGCTGGTGCAAGGCCCTGTCCTACATACTGTTCTCTCGCTCTGGTCCACCAGGCCACAGTCACCCCCCCCCCCGCTCCCCACCACCACCTCCCCCATCACCAGTGCACACAAACGCCCTGCGGCCTGTCTCAGAATGCACACAAACACATACACTGATTATCACATGGCGCTGAGAATATTAGCTGAGCATTATTAAAATGCAGTAGTGGATTTTGAGACTATTTTTGTCTCTTCATCTGGCCCACACTAGTACGCAAGCACTTGCAAGCACACAAACATCGACAGACACACATACACGTGTTCCCACAGTAATACAAAGGGCGACGCTTGTACCACTGTAATCAGATCTCGGCGGCCCTATATAAGGGCCTAATATTCATCTTAATGGGAGTTATATGTGAGCTAGTTTTTGCAAGTCACAACTAACCTAAACTTGTGGGACTCTCCCACAACAGATAGTTCATCCCTCCCAAAAATTCACTTTTGAATTTATGATTTGATCTTCAGTTAGTCCTGCAGGTTAAAGGCACAAGCTGGTGAGTTAAGTGAGTGTATTTCCTAACACTATGTGAGCACTTCACTGTTTCAGTGAGTGCAGCCAAGGTGGTGAAAATTCTCAGCTGACCTGTCTTGCCCAGCCCAAGGAAGTAGCAGTCTAAGAGGCAACAACACTAATCTGCCACTTAGCTGGTTACAGCCGGTCATGTGGGGCGCGAGGGTAAGGCGCCCACCGGGGTTGGATGAGGCTAAAACATGGAAGGTTGGGTGAAAATATTCATGGAAGTTGGATGGGGAACAACCAAGAACTGGATGAAAACTGGACGAGGCTTTAAGAGATTTTCTCACGGCGTGTAGGGTTTTTAAGCAAAATCAGGATGAGAACTTGAGGGGAGACACTTGGGGTTGGACTGAAAACTGTCTGTGGATGGATGCAGTGAATAATTGTTGGGTTGGGGGTTGAACGTAGGTTGGATGACGGTTAAGGTTAAATGGAGGTCATTTTAGATTTCACCAGACCGGGCACAGATTGAATATAAAATATATTGTGGATGCGATACTAGGGATTGAAAGGAGGTCGGATGATAGTTGGTCGGGTTTGATTAGAATTGGATGGAGGTTAGACAAAAGGCTGGATAATGGAATGAGGCAAGCCCGGCTCCCTCGAGAGCGGAAGACATGACTGCTGCTGCCATTCGTCATCCTCCTTACCATCCAAAAACTAGAAGTATATTCCACTGATTTCACAGTCCATGCCACAATGCCTGCGTTTATATGCGTTGTGTTTATATTGGGGTCTCATATCCTCTTGCCCCCCCCCCCCCGCCCATTTCTGCGTCCCATCGAGATAGGCTGCTGCACATCTCAAAACATTCAAACGTTTTAATGGCCCACGTTGTTGTGATCAACGAATGCCGTGTGCGGTGGGGGGAACACTACAGAGAGCGCCACTTGCATGAATAAAGGCAATGTGCAGAGGGGAAGGAGGTTCGACTCTGTGGTAGGCTACGGGAAACGAGGTAGAGGCGGAGTCTCTTCGTGTGCGTGTGTGTTTCAGTGTGTGTGTGTGTGTGTGTGCGTGTGTGTTAGAGAGAGAGAGAGAGCAGCTCGATCCGCACTTGTCCCTCCTCCTTCACCACCCCCACCCACCTCTCTCAACCACCCGCCCCTGAGTCTGGAGCAGCGGTGCTCACTGCCTTTCCTTGCCTCACAGTGCGGGAATACAAGTGAAGCAGAATGGATACGGAAGGGAGCCAAAGCAGCCTGTCCTCCACGGACAACTCCCCCCACGATCCCTGGTAAAGCCTTCCCGCCGCCCGGCCTGCTCCTCAGACCGGCCCCGTTTCCGTAGGAGTTCACACTGGACTTTTTTTTAATTTATTGCGGAGCTCAGCGGAGCTGCACCGAAACAAAAGACAAGCATGCTCTTAATGCGTCCTCACTGTGTGTGTGTGCGCGCGTGTGTATGTGTGTGTGTATGTGTGTGTGTGTGTGTGCGTGCGAGAGAGCCTCTCTATCGTGGTGTAGCACTGGCGCTCACAGACGAGGCGCACGGCTCTTTTCTACTTTGTTTTTCCTCGGTTGACCAAAAAGACGTATTGCAACTTTTCCCTCGTCATCTGGAAAACGAGTCTTTTTCTCTCCCCCCTCCTCCCCCTCCTCCTCCTCTAGGGATTATAACGGCCCGAGTGGCCATCGGTGACTTCGCAACATGGCCGATATTTTCTCCTCACTTTGATGATGCTCTTGTTTTTAATCTAAGCCCCGGCAAACGCTTCGCTTCGTTGTGTGTGTTTATTAGAGTCGAATGAATGTTTCCATCTGTGTCACTCACGGCCTCTTGTCTCTTTTATTCAGCAAAATGTTCATCGGGGGTCTGAGTTGGCAGACGACACAAGGTGAGCTGTCCCGCACGGCACGCTACTTTAACAAGTCTATGGAGAAAGCCCCGGTTCTGTGCCCCCCCTTCCCCCTCCCCCCCCCGCCATGCCAGATAAGCGCAACGATTGTAGTGCAAATCGGCCCGTTTGCCAGAATAATTCCGTATGTTTCGTCCTCGGGACGCCGTCCGTACAGTTTGTGGGAGGCAGTGAATAGTTCGTGTAGCCCACGGTCTAAATCAAAGCCTCCTATTCACCAAGGATCAGCTCTTGGGATTTAGATTTGCTGAAATACTGAAGGATCGACAATGAACGTGCATATACAACTACTTGTCTGGGGGTTTGTCCCCCCCCCGGCTGCCATCACGTTATTATTAAGTGAATTCGCGGCGTATCAAATCGTCGATCGTGTATTTTGCACGCTTAGAGAACTTCGTGTCGTTTGACGCTTATAGGACCGTGTTTTGTTTTCGTCACGGCAATGCTGCACTTCTAGCTTCACTCCACTGAGCCCATTCATTTGTTAGCTAGGACCTACGAAGTCCACGTTGGGGAACACAATTTGCTCTGTGATGTAACGGCCATTATATTACGGCTGTAAGAAGCGATCGCTGTGTATCGTAGCTTTCTTTGTGGTCTGCAGGCCCTAATGGGGCTGTTATGCCGAATAGCCGAATGGCCCATCTTTGACTGAGCACTCGAAGGACACAAACACAACGTGGTCTTGCCCGACCCCATTGTTTCCGAGTCAGCGCAGCCCTTTTAGTTTTTTTTTCATCAAGGCCTCGTTCTGCGAGGCGATATTGCACGTCTTGTATTAACGTTATCGTTATGTTTGTCTCCCCCCCCCCCCAGAGGGCTTGAAGGAGTACTTCTGTAAATTTGGCGAAGTCAAAGAGTGCATGGTGATGCGGGATCCCGTTACCAAGCGGTCGAGGTAAGGGAGGCGTGAGCCCCGCCGTCCTATCACCGGCCTCTCACCACTTCGTGCTTGTGACTTTGTGTCCGCACCAGTGTTTCGGTGTAATCCTAAAATGTATATCTGCACATGTGTGCACCCTTTTTATTCACAGGGGCTTCGGGTTCGTCACATACGCAGACCAAGCTGGCGTCGACAAAGTTTTGGCGCAAAATAGACACGAACTGGACTCCAAAACGGTAAGTTTTTTGGGGGGGGGGGGGTTTGTCCCGTGATTTGTAGAGAAACCTCCATCGTCTTGCGTGACTTCTTCTTCTTTTCTTTCTTTTTTTTACATTTTCATTAAGGTTTTGGGTTCTGTGCAGTACTTTCTTTCTTTCGCGGTGCAGTTTTCCCACCGATGGCTTGTAAAAGTTAAAGAGAGTGTTCTGGAACAGTCCCACTCTCTGGCTGCTCGTTTCCCCTCCAAATCCCAGTTCAGGGCGCCAACATGAAAGCGTTCTTTCTTGCCCGTCATTGCTATGGTTACCTGGGGGACCTGAAGAGGGCAGCGGCTACTGCGCAACTCAGACTTCTGCAGGGAAAAAACAAACACACACACAAAGACAGTTCCGTTTGGTGGCAACTCTTGTCATTCCTTAAAAGAAAAAATTGGGGAGGGTAAATGATTGATGACAACTCCTGTGATGGACACTGTGAGCCCCCCCCCCCCCTCGAGATTGTCTTTTTCAACATGGCACAAGTCCCACAGTGCTGGATCAGATTTGAATCTCTGTGAAGGTGTGAGCGCTCCTGTCTTGGGTCATTTGGATGTAGGTTGTTGAAATGGAAATGATGGCGCCTTCGATAGTCCCCCCTCCCCACGCACACACACAAACACATACACAAGGTTGATTTGATAGTGAAAATCGGTGGCACAGAAAGGCAGCAGAGTGGCAGGGGTGGAGGAAGAGGTTAAATTGGCTGGTTGTCGCAGCAGGCCTGTTGCTGGGGGTGATACAAGCCACAAGAGACAGTGCTTTGACTCCAAAGCCTTATGGGATTTTCATCTCCATAACAACTTCTCAGCTTTTTATTTAACATCACCTTAGACCCAATTGTTTGATACGAGGTTTCCGACAGAGATTGTAATTGCATGTCGAACCCAAAGACATTGGTGCCTGTGTGCTGTGTTTGTGTGTGTGTGTGAGGGAGAGAGAATATCAGAGACTGTTTTGTGTGTTTTTAGGTATGATAATAAAAGTTTTATGAGTTTAAATCTTCAACGAGTAGATCAGGGAAGGATTTTGGAACTTCTGAAAAATTTAGGATAGTGAAACAGAAAAATTGGATCTCTAGAATTCAAAAGAAGTAAAAATAAAGAATAGCTGTTACTGTTTGATAGTCCCATTTACCATGAATTCATATCAAAAGGAGAACATATCAAAACCAATTGTTTTTTTGTTGTTGTTTTTTTTTTTTTTTTTTTTTTTACCTTTGACTAGCTGCCCAGGGTTATTTTTTAGGGCATTTAACTCCAAACTATGTATTGCGGTAGATGATAATTAGACATTGTGTGTTTGTGTGCGTGTGATGGTAATACTGGTTCACTGGCGTTGGCTTTCAGAAGCTCGGTTTGCCAGGACACCAGCAGGGTTAGGCGTTGCCCTATTATAAACCAAAACGTAGCACAAGGCTAAACAGTAATAACGGGAACAACTCGAATGTAATTTTGGGTTTTGGGGCTGTTGGGAAAGCGGTCTGCCTGTGAGGTATGCTGTGGTGACATCTCTCCATCCCTTTTCACGCATTTTTAATCAAGGTTAAAGATTGCCATTTTGTCCCATTTTCCATTTCTAAAAGACAGCGCAATATTTTGTACTATTTGCAAAAATAGAATTTAACATCCTACATTGTTTAGAGCTGTGACAAGTCAGAATATTTTTGCGACTTATGTCCACAATAGAAACCAAAAATGTAACTTACATAAAACGGATTGCTACGCTAGAAAAGTAGATCCACACTGCAAAACAGCTAAATTCTAAACCACAAAGACTTTTATATTTAGCTGGTTTTTCACCTGAGAAAGTAATTTCCTCATAAGTAAAGCACTTCTTAGAAGTTCACGTTTTCTTGAAACAACAGCATGGGAGGGGATAGAGCCTATGCAATCTATGTCAGGGGTGCCAAACTCAACTTTATTAAGGGCCACACTGGGAAATGAGACTCACATCATGATCCACATAAAGCCCTAAAAAAGTAAACAAAAAAATTTGCTTAGCCATCATAGTGTTCAGTCAAGCAAAATAATGCATTCTGAATACATTCTTATAAGTAGGCAACCATACAGCCAACTCACAACAGTCTGTTTCACAGACCTGAATATGACAACGCAATAGTTGTATCTAATAAAACGAAATACGTCCTGATGTAAAAGCAAAATAATGAAGCTTTAATTTTGTTCTTGCCCATATTACTGTTTAAAAAGCCCAATTATGACAACTCAATGGTTGTGTTGGACATTTTAATTAAAAATAAAAGTAAAAGGTCTTTGTTCATGTTGTTTACATGTCCCATACAGCCTAGCCTTCTGGCATGCAATCGGCTGCACATAAAACCCTAAAAATTACAAATAAACTTTGCAATCAAGCAAAATCACATGCAGCCTATTCCACAGACCTAAATATGACGCATCAATGTTGGCATGCTATTTAGCCACATGGATTGGCCTATTTCCAGCCACCAGACAACTGACATCTTTTCTTTGATGTAAGTTCATCAATGCTTGTCTTAAAGTCCTGAGCTGTAGCCACTTTCAGAATGGAGGCAAGATGTTTGTCTATGAGGCAGAGTCTATGAGAGGATTCGTTGATCTTCATCGCTGAGAACATTTGCTCACACAAATAAGTGCTCCCAATCATGCTCAGGACTTGAAGGCGGAGCTGTGGCATCGTGTTTGGGATGAATGGTGTGAATTCGCCCGCCCCAACAGAGTCAAAGCTGGCCTTCAGTGTGCCATTGCTCTGTAATTCTATCAGTTCCAACTGAAAGTGCTCTGGAGTGCTGTCCACAAATGGATCTGTAATCGTTATGGATCTGTAAAAAGCCCAAACCTAAATTTCAGAGTCTCAAAATTGGCAAATCTCCTACTGAATTCTGCTGAGTGTCTTCAGTTTTTCCGCGCACCTCTCTCCTGGGAAAGCAGTGGTAAGCACGTTTGCCACTGACTGACAGGTCGTAAAGTGAACGTAATTTCTCTGCTGCATTTGGTTCTCCCACAAATGCAGGTTTTGTTCGGAAGGCTTTCACTGCGTCATGCATATACGTGATCAGCTGTTTGCATCCCTGCAGACGGCGCACACATCTGTTTGGTTTGGCGCGTGCATTAGGCCTGTGTCACTGTGCAGACCACAGCTACAACTAGGCGGGGCAACTTATTGAGAACCTAAACTGATATGCTAGGGGCCGAATTTGGCCTGCAGGCCTTGAGTTTGGCATATGTGGTCTATGTTTTTACATGCTAACCTACATGAAAGGTAAGAAAAGAACGCGAAAGAAAGGGAGAAGGGCAAAAGGGAAGTAAAATAGATGAGAGAGGTTTGACAGAGTGATATGATGTGAAGTAAGTAAAGCATTGAATAAAGGCTAAATTTGTCGCATTGTTTTGCTAAACCACCGGTGCAAGGAAGAAGAGATCTTGGCAAATGACAGAAGTGGTCATGAATTGCATTGAATATATTGTGTCTGTCCCATAATGTGTGGAAAAATTGTAGAATAATCTAGCCATGCAAAATTTAGGCCATTGGCAAAATACTTATTTGATGCAATAATTGCAGAATTTCTGTTAATATGTGCTATACTTGAAAATTAATAGCCAATAAATAAAAGCAGGTCTTAATTTGGAGAGAGGTCTATTGAAGCTGTTTTTTTCACAAGAGGTTAGATTTCCTGTTGGTGCAGAAAAGATTGCCTTAGGGCAGTGGTGTGCTGTTGTATTATTCTGGACAGAGGAGAAGGACACAACTGGTATTTGTTTTCTTGGTGAACAGTTTTTCTGGAACCAGTTATGAGGAAGAGAAAAACATATTAGATACTTTGCAAAGTGCTCCCCGTGTTCATTCACTCGGGCACAGTCAAAAACTGTTGTTATTTTACCAAAATGTTCCATGGTAGGGCCAATAGAGTTTATAAGCGGTCTGTAATAACAAAGTGACTATCTATTTAATCTGCATTATAGTGGTTTAATGGCTAATTCGTAATTTGCATCCTCACTCATGCACTATGTGGTGGGTAATTATGAATTTCAAAGAACTGTCGATTGGTTTATTCGCAGTGTGTGAGATTCAGTATGGGTGTGTATCAAAATGACCCTGAATTCTTAGTAGGATTTTTGAAGAAAATACTATGGATTTGGCTTGAAAGAAAAATAGTGGGGGCTTATAAAAGTTAAAATTTTGTATTTAAAAGGAGAAATAACCATGTGGATGTGAAAGGCAATATTGCAAAGTTTTTTTCATACACATGCTCATTTGTTCTTGGTTTTATATTTCACGCACATAAACTAAACAACCATACTCCAAAGGAAGCATGGCAGGTGGTTGCTACTGCTTTTAGCCTGCCTGCCTGCTTGTAAATGCAGTGGTCACCAGTGGGGTGTTAACAAAGCTGCATCCGTACGCATGCTCGCCGATGACGTAGACTAGCGTCAGGCTCTATGAACTGATCCACAAGGACCGCTCGTGCTAAAGCCAGCAATGGCTAGTGGTTCAAGGCCTAGGCAGTGGTGCTACATGCTAGTGCTAGCTCCTAGCTGTCTGGAGATTTGCTGTTAATGCTGACGTGGACAAGACAGGAGGGGGGGGATGGGAAGGGATGGAAGGGAAAGACACACAGCCTATCTCTCCTGTGCTGTAATTAGTATAGATCGCAGAAGCAACTGATCGGATTGGAGGAAACAAACTGGATTGGGCTTCCGAGGTATAGCCACTGAGCTGAGGCTAAAGCCTGGACATGTCCCATAGTTGGATGCAGACACACTTCATACCACATGTGTGTATGCACATACACACACACACACTCATTAAACACACATATACACAGACACACAATAACTCCAGCAAGCCGTTCTAGCAGGGTCGTAGGGTAAGGGTTGGGGGTTCCTCATTAGAGAGCTTCGTTTACTAATTAGAGTGCCATTGTTCAGCTGTGCAGATTGACCCGGTTGGCCTGGGCCCAAACCGTCTCTCTCTCTCTCTCTCTCTCTCTCTCTCTCTCTCTCTCTCTCTCTCTCTCTCTCTCTCTCTGTTTCTCTTGTCTCTTTCTCTGTCAATGCACTTACATTCAAATTCATTTTGTCGCCTTCTCTCTTCATTACATTTTGCTCTTATTAAATGTATTATATCACTATAAAAGCGTAGTCCACAGTGCTTCCTATCTAACCCGGTGTTGTGTGGAGGGTCAGTGGATGCTGTCTGGGGCGGATGTGTGGTGTGTCATCAGAGCTTACATTTGGGTGTATTTGGCTTTGTTTTGCTGTGTATATGTTGATAAGCCTCTCGTTTTTTCTCGGGAGAGGTTGTGGCGTGTGTGTGTGTGTGTGTGAGTGACATGGACAAGACAGGAGAGGGGGATGGAAAGGGATGGGAGGGAAAGACACACAGCCTACCTCTCCTGTGCTGTAATTAGTATAGATCTCAAAAGCAGCTAATCGGATTGGAGGAAACAAACTGGATTGGGCTTCCGAGGTATAGCCACTGAGCTGAGGCTAAAGTCTGGACATGTCCCAAAGTTGGATGCAGACACACTTCATACCACATGTGTGTACGCATGCACATGCACACAAACATATACACAGACACACAATTACTCCAGCAAGCCGTTCTAGCAGGGTCGTAGGGTAAGGGTTTGGGGTTCCTCATTAGTGAGCTTCGTTTACTAATCACAGTGCCATTGTTCAGCTTTGCAGATTGACCCTGTCTGCCTGGGCCCAAACCAAGTCTCTCTCTCTCTCTCTCTCTCTCTCTCTCTCTCTCTCTCGCCTTTCATATTTGGTCTCCTTCTCTCTTCATTACATTTTGCTCATATTAAATGTATTATATCACTATAAAAGCATAGTCCACAGTGCTTCCTATCTAACCCGGTGTTGTGTGGAGGGTCAGTGGATGCTGTCTGGGGAGGATGTGCAGTGTGTCGTCAAGAGTTTACATTTGTGTGCATTTGACTTTGTTTTGCTGTGTATGTGTTGATAAGCCTCTCATTTTTTCCTTGGGAGAGGTTGTGGTGTGTCTGTGTGTGTGTCTGTGTTTGGGCATGTCCTTCTGTTTGTTTGTATGTGTCTCTTTGTAGCTTCATACGCTACATGTGAACTGTGTTTTGTTATATAGGTGTGTGTGTGTGTGTGTGTGTGTGTGTGTGTGTGTGTTTACACCGTTTTATATGGGTTGTTAAGTCTGCTCATGTGTGTACACATGCATGTGCATGTACGTATGTGTGCATGCAATGCGTGTCTGTGGGGGTAGCAGGGGTGCCCCTGTTCCTCTATGGGCCCATCTGTTTTGTCCTCTTTGTCCTGTTAATTAATGAAATCAGAGGGGCTGCCTGCTGGGACGGCCCCACTGCACCGCGCCACACTGGACAGGCCCACTTTCTCATGGGCTGGCTCGCTGTTAACCAGATGCATGTCTTCCTTTATGCCCGCTCTCTACCTCTCTTGCTCTCTACCTCTCTTGCTCTCTACCTCTCTTGCTCTCTCTCTCTCTCTCTCTCTCTCTCTCTCTCTCTCTCTCTCTCTCTCTCTCTCTCTCTATCTATTTCGTCCATTTTGTTTGTCTGTTTTGTTTGGCTCTTCAATCAGTCTGTCATTGCAACTTGTTATCCGTCCTGTGTTTTATCCTGTTGTAATGTTGTATTTTTATGTCTGTTTATCACCTCATTTAAACACCTTGGCCTTTCTTGCTCTCTTGACTTTACTCTCCACTGTAGCTTTTATTTCCACTTCTCGCTCGCTCAAGTCCTCTCCTCCGAACACATTTGCATACACACGAGGCTGTAGCTTGGACACAAGTACGTTTTCTTTGGTAAGAATTTGCTAGTAATGTGGCTGGTTGGACTATATAGCAGCCTGTCTCTTTGGGCCGGTGTCATGCCATCTCATCTAAAAGTGTGGTTGTGTTATTTTTCTAATTCTCCTTGCCCTGGATTTTTGTAAATCGAATGATTTGACCAACTTTTGCTTTTTTTTCTTCTTTCAGTTTATTACACTGGTGGACAGGCTGGGCCATGTGAGGTGACTATGGGATGTAGAATAGTTTAGCTTAACCACTAAAATCATATTCTAGCCTCAAATACAGCTATGCTACTTAAAATCAGTAGAGATCGGCTGTCACGAAGCAGGATGGACAAGTCAGTCGGACCATTTCATGCAAACTCAGTCATAAGTCTTTCCCAAGTGCCGAAAGAAAACGGACAAATCCCCCTTCTTCTTTTTTTTTTACTTTACCCCAGACTGGCTACCTTTTCAGTCAATTTGATTGGGCTGTTGTCTTCACGTCACGGCATCACTTCTGAAATTTCAAGCCTTTCCACCAAAGGAACAAAAGATCTATCTCTGAGTGTTGCAAACAATGAACTGGCAGAGTGATTTTATTTTTGCTTTGTGGCCTATCTGTCTTCTCTGAGGTTAACCTGCCATCCTAGCATGCAGTGTTTCTGATAGATGCTTAGGCCTCGTTTTGTAAAACCTGCTCCATCCTGCACACGAAACTGGATGTAGAAGCTACACACGGTAGTTTGGGCTTAAGTGGAATTATTTTTAACAGCATGACAAGTGACATAGCTGAGTTAGCGCTACTGTAGACCTTGCACCGGGTCCTGATTAGTCCGTTTGGTAGCCTTCTTGTTCATTAGATTATAGTCTTCATCAGTTGAGTACATGAAACATGGATGTTCTGCAAATGTTTAAAGAGTGGCGGCATTTTTTTTCTTAAGTCAAAATTCAACCGGTTACGACATGCAATAATGGGACACAGCTCACAATTTGTTCATTGCAGTTGCACATGGTACCACAAGTATGAAATAGACCCTTTATAATCCTTGTATTGTGAATGCTGCATTTTTTTTATGTATGTATTTTACTGACAGTATTGTTTGCCACATTTATGGCGGAAGGTTACCACAGTAAATATATTAGACAATGAACTCTGTCTTGTCTCATTGTAGCATCAGCACAACTCGTGTCCCTTTGTTCTGGCTCAGCAGTTAAGGTGAAGGGCCCTCAACGGGAGCCAGAAGTCCGTTACTGTCTTAAGTCCGCCCCTCTACCTCCTTACCTTACGCTAGGCTAGCAACAAGTCACATAGACAATGTCGCCTGTGTTCGAGTCGCAAAGTCTAGACCGCACATTTTCATGTGTGAGAATAAAAGTGTTAATGTGTTCAGAAAGAAACATTTTACAATACTGTGTAATATGATATCATGTTTGTACAATGCTGGCTACAGCAGTACTCCCTCATCATGTGCCTATGCCTTTATTTTCAATCCTTTAGAGTCCGATTCAGCCTATTCTGTCTCAAATGTCACACAGTAGAAGTGAATACTAGACATATATATATTGTGTTTGTCTGGGGCAACTGTGCGTCAGGTTATCCCATATGCTCTTGAATAGCTGGGGAAAAAAACCCCCCTTTTTTTGGGGGGGGGGTCTGTTAAAGCACTTTTAAAAAAAATCTTTCCTGCTAATTTAAGCTTTGTCTCATTTTCAATTAAGCGACACCAAGCCACTAATGTGTGACGTTAAATGTGGAAAACTTTGCAGTCTTCCTGTGCAGATTACAGCGTGGCCTTGTTTGCTGGAGCTGTAATACTGTTGTAGTACTTAGATGGGGCGGGGGGGGGGGCTTCGAGTGTCCTTGTCAACATTGTCTCTGTGTTAAGACCAGCTGGAGGTGACATGGCTCCTCTTGTCTTTGTCCTACTTCAAGGTGCAAAGACACCCGCCCCCACACACACACACGCCCGCCAAGGATTTTGCCCCTGCTTTTTTTGCTGCTTTGGTGTTTTGCCCGTAAAACTAGTTTCAAATCTTGTGCCATTAACGTGCCACGTGTGATATTTAGTTCTGTCGGTGTGTAATTATGCAGGCAGTAATTGGTATGTTTATTTCGTTAAGTTTATTGATAGTTATTTCCAGCTGTTTGAGTGTACCTTTGTAGGTGCTAACATCAGCCTGTCAGAGCTGCCCTATTTGTGTCTTGGGGGGTTAACACATGCCATTATCTGAGCAAAGATGGGATTCTTAAGTCTGTAACACAACACAAGGTCTTGTATTATAAACTCTTTATTCTCACTGGCTGGAGTCAAGATTATCATGAAATTCCACACAAGTTTCAGATGCTAGGCCGGCCTTTGCATATTGAGCATTATTAAAGGCCAGCTCATTCAAAATTCATTACGTTCTAATTTTATCTGTAACCTTGACGACTGATGACATTTCACTGGGGCAAAAAAAAATATGGGTACAGTAAAATCTGGCTAATCCAAAATGGAGGAAGCCTGTGCATTTAGAAAAAGAAAAAAAAAGTCCAAAATGTACTGTGATGACTGTGTATTTGAAAATACCCCGTCAGATTTGTGGCGTCGGTGAGATTGGAGGTATATTTCAAAACAAACTCAATGCAGAAATTCAAATAGTTTTAGCAACCAGTTAAACACATCCGTGTCCTCTTGCATATTCTTGCACCTCCAGTCCGTTTGTTTGGTCGGTCTGTTTTGGATTTTTGAGGTTTGCATAAATTAGGTTCTCCTGTATATCCACAAAAATTTAAGGCAGTTTTTTTATTACCAGGTAGTGTAAAAGGTTTCTCAAGGAAACCAGAAACAAATGCTCTGTGCTTATATGCTACTTTTATCGATCCCCGTTAGGAAATTGTCTCTGCACTTGGCCACCTCCGCAGGGAGGCCAAGCACAAGGTCAGCTGCACAACAGATTTTGCTCAAGGACACTTGGAGCCGTGTGGCTGCGTGCCTGCACGGGGGGCTCGGACAGGAAGGGCAGTTCCTCTACTAACTATCACAGTTTGCTAAGTGTAGTAATGTTGCTATCCTCCAGAGCCGCTCGTATACATCTAGCTACCATTGTTCTCGAGAGTCACCTCATCTTTCACCTCTTTGGAAATGAATAGTCGTCACACTCATAGATCGGCCGTGCCACCCTACTAAAATCCTCATTGAAACAGCAATAGAACTTATCATTAATACTTGGGCCGCTTGAAACTGTTTGCATCGTTGTCATCATGTAATATGCGAGTGTCCGTGACAGTGAGTGAGCTTTAAAAAGGAAGCGACGCTTCGCCTTCTGTGTTCCTCAC
The DNA here is from genome assembly GCF_029633865.1 of Lampris incognitus. Lineage (NCBI taxonomy): Eukaryota > Metazoa > Chordata > Actinopteri > Lampriformes > Lampridae > Lampris > Lampris incognitus. Next base: position 133,582,432 of record NC_079212.1, read on the forward strand.
GTTCTTCCTTCCCTCTCTCTCCTCTTTAGATTGACCCAAAGGTGGCGTTCCCCCGTCGTGCCCAGCCCAAGGTGAGTCTGGCTCGAAAGAGTTAATGTCAAGACCGAGTAGTGATGATGTCATGTGTGTCACTCCTAATCACCCAGCTGCAGTAGGCTGGATTTAGAGTCAGACACGTGACCAAGGTGGGGCAGCAATCTACTTGTGCGCCCTGACACTGTGACCCTCTACCCTGACCCGACCGTCAATACTATCAGCAGGCTGCCTCAAATACACACACACACACACACACACACACACAAATTGGCCTTGTTGACAGCCACTAGTGTGGCTGCATGTTTGCCTAATTACAGACATGCCCACAAATACTCTGTACACTCATATCTTAATCCACTACATGTTTTGCAGCACTTATTACACTTATCCATGTGTCTGCGGTTGCACGAGAGGATATCTTTTGCATGTGTTTTTTTTTTCCACTCCCCCCTTAAAATGTTGCGGCTTTCAAACTGAATTGAACGAGGTTGAAAGCTGAATAGTGTACACAGAAATCTCGAAAGATTAGATAAACACTAACAAACACAAGTCTCTTTATCGCCAGCATCTCCCCCTTGACTAATGTGATTAGTGGTAATGATGGCCTCTTCTTTTTCCATGCTGCTAGTTGGTGACCAGGACAAAGAAGATCTTTGTCGGAGGACTGTCAGTTAATACCACCATCGAAGATGTGAAGCAGTACTTTGACCAGTTTGGAAAGGTAAGTCACATTAGTGCGGGGCACCGAGCGCCACACAATGTTCTGTTTATTTGCATCCATCATATACCATTACATGTTAACGGAGACCCCCCTCATTTCTCATTCGGTCCCATTTTCCCTCTTTACACAGTTAATGCGAGGCAAAATGGGGGATGTAGAAAGTCAGCCTAGTCTTAAGAGAAAATTTTTTAAGAAGATAAAGAGGGCAAATGAGGGGAGGTGAAAGAGACAGCTTTTGGGAGAATGGCAAGGAAAAGGCTGCTTGGGCGTCAATTGTTCCGCTCTGTCAGACACCGTATTAGGTTGCGTGGTGTTTTTGTTTATCTGTTGTGCTGGCTGTTCTGCGGTTGTCGTATACAAGTGCTCTTGGGTTCTGCATTGGATTCGGATGAAATTCGGTCAAAAGGCAAACGCACACTGAGGAGAGAGGACGAGTGGCCTGGGAGGGGGGGGGGGAGTAAGAGGGGAAAGAGATGGAGAGGGTCGAAAGGCAAGAAAGGACCCTCCCGTAGAAAGAGCAGGAGGGAACAGGGAAAGTTTGAAGGGCAGGAAAAATGTGCTCAGAGGAATGTTGAGATGACCTTAGCTGACGAGGACAGACGAGCAACAGATTGATAAGGAAGTAACGTGCCACATTTTGCACTGCCGTTCTGTGTTATATCGTGTCTTATATATTCGATTTGGTTTTTTTTTTTACTTTGGACTTAACTTCCAGGTTTCAGGATAGGGATAAACGGAGGACAGGGGGAGTTTCCAAAGTGAAACGGGGAGCTAGAGAGGGAGCTGGAGAGTTAAAGTTGGACCCGAGGCCCTAAAGAGAAGTGCTGTTAGTTTGGGGCTCCAGTATTAACTAATCTAATGCAACAGCTGCTCCTGCTATAGACCCCCTCCATCGGCACAACCTCAGACACTGACTCCCCCTCTCCTCCCATATACAAACACACCCTGCTCCTGTCCCCACTCCGCCTGTTGCCGTGGCGACCCGCTTTTGCCTATTGTCCTGCTGTAATTCTGTTTTTTTTCTCCTCCAAACATTTTTGTGAGAAGTGCGTTTTTGCATGGATGGGACATGTGTGTGTGTGTGTGTGTGCGTACGAGTGAAAGCGTGACAGTGGGATTGCAATGGCAGTGAAGGCTTGGACACACACACACACACACACACACAAAGACACTCTGTCATCCAGCTGTCACACACACTCAGTGTCTGGTTCTACTCTTGTTTAGCAGCATAATGTCCAAAAATGATCACTTTTGGTCTAATGGGTTGGAAGAATTAAGCTGCAGCCTTAGCAGCTTTTCGTGTCCCGAGCCACCATTTTTCTTCAGCTGTTCGCCTCAGCAGTGGTCTGACTCATATCTGAGATACTGTAATATTACAGGAATTTGAATATTTGTAAAACGTCTCCCCCACACCTGTCTGTGGATCCTGGTCAACCCGGGTCACATTTGCGGGCCAGCATACAGTTAAAATCAGCTCGGGCTGAACAGTGTGGCTTTGCGACACCGCTGCTTGATTCGCGACGGTATGGTTGGTGGGAATGGATTCCTGCTAGGCCGTACACTTCGACCAGCGGTGGCCACAGCACTGCGAGATGCCCGGAGAATATCGAAAGAATAGAAAACGCGTAAGCTGCTCTCTCAGATCAGGGCTGATAGCGCCAATCCCACAGTGCATTCCTGCCGAGCAGGGGGTACTTTGTGTTTATTATCTGAGCCTGGTTACAACGTGGAGGCTTGGATGGAAGTAAGACTCAGTGTCCTGTTTATTTTCTATTTAAGTGGGGCCGCTCTAAGAAAGAAAAAAGAAAGGGGGGGAAAAAAGTGCTACACTTGCCCTTCAACACTTGGACAGGTGTTGAAGATTATGTACTTGAAGTCTGTGTTTACCAGTACGGATCTGTGTTCAAAGCATCTGGCTAGATTCGGATCAGTGTTGTGGTCCGAACCGAGGCATCACAGTCAAAGACCAGGTGCTCCTGCATGGTTTCTCCACCTGAACAAATCTGCATTTCCACGGCTCAGCCCCGATAGGCCAGTCAGGACATAGCAGCCTTGTTTGTGCCAAATTTCCAAGGTAAAGGCCTAGCGACTGTACAGCTTACAGCATAACCCGTGGGGATGTGGAGTCTCCCTTCCTAACTTAAAATCAGGCACAGGAACTGGTTGGCTTGGTTTGCTTTTCTTGATTTCAGTCCATTTTTTGGTTACATAGCTCTCAGTATTCTTTTGAAAAATCGAATTGTTTTCTTTCACTTGACCCTTGCTTTTTATTTTGTGTTCCTGATCACATCCAAGAAAATGATCGCTTGGGTATTTCGCATATCCCGGTGTGTCAGAATCCCTTTCTCAAACATTTGCTTTGATGTGAGAGAACGGGCCAGAGCAGGCGAGCAGCAAAGATGGTGGACGAGGTGAAAAACAAGGCGCGTAAAAGGACAGAAGGGAAAAGTTGGGACTCCACTCACCCATGCGAGCTGGCGATTATGAGGCTTGACTGAACACTTTGTCTGTTGCCCCGGATAGAGAGATGGTCAGAGAGAGAGAGAGAGAGATGAGAGAGGGGAGAAAGAAAAAAGGGACAAAGTGGAAGACAGTGAGGAGAGAATATGAATGCCACCTTTCATAACGTCGAAGGAATATTTTGGCCACTTTGGTACTGGACCTGCCGACCGGCGGGTTTTTTGTCGAGACAAAAGGCTGCATGCCTCACCGATAAACAAGGCATTTTTAACTGCTCCAGAAATCAGACGGGATCACTGTTGACTCCTATGTCAGTACTTGGTAGAACGTAGGCAAATCATGAGAACACGACCTTAACATTCCTCCACTCTTCAGATGCACACCGAGCAGCCAGCGGCTGAGCTGCTACTAAGTCCATCTCAGACCCCTATAGCTATCCAATCAGATTGTCTTACAGCATCCTGGGCCGCGGACATTGGAGATCGTTTTCTTTATTGGTTCTGTCAAGGGCAAGAGGCTAGCGTATGACCACGGCATAAGCTAAAACACGTGACCGAGCCCCACGCTAACACGCTACACATACGCGTACCAGCAAGGCAGGCGAGGCCAAGGCTGAGTGAGCGCACAACATGGCAGCGCACATATGTCTGTTTGCCTTTGCGTGTTGGTAAACTGGGTTTCGACTGCGGTGTGCTCGAACACATTCCCGCGCGCAGTGTTAACCAAGAGTCGTCGTCCAGAATAGACGTTGGTAATGCTAACAGGAGCCTGGTTGAGCTTGTAACTTTACCCTTATGATAACATGTTAGCTCGCAGCAGCTGTCTACTTACTTTCCCGATCCCTTGCTCTCTGCTGTGTCACTGAGTTTTGAAGACCGGAAGAGATAAAGTATGTTTGTGTGGGGGATGGGGGGGGGCATATTGGGTAGGGGGTTTCATAAGCAGAATATAGGGTAGCAAAAGGAGGGGGGGCAGAGTGTGTTGGTGTTTTATTCTATATGTTGAGTGGGATGAGAGCCCGGAGGAGGGACGAGGAGACCAGTTCAGTTGGTCTACTGATCACAGTGCCAACCTTGACCTTTTCCATGCTCACCATCACCACTCTGGCAAGGAAAATCCCCCCAATTTTTCCACTCTGTCACAGATATAAGTACACACCCATCCACACACACACACACACACACACACACACACACACGGTATTTGTTCCCTAGCACAGATCAAACTTGGGGACGTAGATGTGTTTATCATCAGAAGTAAAGGTTAGAAATCGGATGGCCTGGTCACTCAGAGCCTTACGCCACTCATGTTACACTAGCTTGAGTTTCAATGCTGTTGGCTAATGAAAATAACTATGTAGTCATACTCCACATGTGTCTGTGACTGTGAATGTGAGGCAGAGAGGGAAAACTAGGCCGAGGCACGGCGTTCTGTGTTGCGGGGGTTTTTTTTTTGTTGCAAGATGTAATAATTTCCCCTCTTCTCCACCGTGTTTTCATCAGGTTACCGCTCATCAGCACGGTGGGTATTTTCACAGCAGTGCCTCATCACGCCGCCGGTTTGTGCAGAGGCAGCTTTCCTCCGAGTGAAGGACGCGCGAGGGAGAGGGGGAGCGGTGGGGGAGGAGGGGGCTGAACAGGGCATTGGAGAGAGCAGAAGAGGGGAAAGTGGAGGGAGAGGAAGAACGAAAGGAGAGCATGTTGACAAAACCCCCGCTTCACCCTTCCGACCTTTCTCTCTCTCGCCCTCTCTCTTGCTCTCTTGCTCTCTCACCTGTCAAAGTATCCACTGACAGACTTTGTAACTTCTCTCAAAAAAAATAAATCTTCCATCTACTTGTTTTTAGCACCTCATTTTTCATCACCGTTTCCCCTGCCCTCTTTTTTTTGCCTCACAAGCTTTTTCTTTGTCTTTCTCCCCTCTATCTGTCATTCTATTCATGCAGAGGAGGGGGGCGAGCTCTTCTAATTGAAATTCTTTACAGGGTCTCCATGGGAATAGTAAACTTTGTGGAGAAGGAAAGAAAGACAGCGAGGGTGAACGAATGCAAGGAAGAAAGGGAGAGAGAGAACAGGACAGTTTGTGAAAAGCGAGCCCTTGCTTGTAGACAGAGGAGAGGGAAGGACAGAAAGAAAGGGAGGGGGGGAGGAGAGAGAGAGAGAGCAAAGAGTGGCAAAGAATGAAGAAGGGTGAATTTTTCCCTCAGCACTTGTAACGGGGAGCCTTCAGTCATTCTAATTCACACTGCTAGATTGGACCCTGTGTTTTCATACATCCCTCTCCTTTCATCACTCTCTTCCTCTCTCTCCCACTCCCCTTTCATTCTCTCCTTTTTCTTGTCTCCCTCCTTTGTCACCTGTCACCCCTCCCTCTCCCTTCCTCCATCTGTTTTCCCCACTTTTGCTCCTAAGGAGGGACAATGGAGCCCCATGCTGTGTAATGATGTGTCTGTGTGCGCGTGCTTGTTTTTCTTTTTGTGCATGCGCACATGCTTGTTGCGCGTGCACGTGTGTGTGTGTTAATGTGTTAACTCGTTGAAGTTCATCTATTCGTTGCTTTGTTCTCACAGGTTGATGATGCCATGCTCATGTTTGACAAAACGACCAACAGACACAGAGGTGAGGTATTGAAAATGATGTGCTGTCACACACACACACACACACACCCTGCATACTCTCGCAAATGTATACTAAACATGGTAACACAGTAGATGCGGCACCCAGAAGTTTGTCTCCAGAGCTGGTCGGACGTTAACAGATATTTGACCGTTCTGATATCAAAATTTAGGTTGCAGTGTGAAACCTGTGAAGATTTTGTCTGCCCCGAAAGTCATCGAAATGGGGACCTCCAAGAAAATATGGTTTAAATTTTTAGAGACTACACCCCGCTTCATCTCTTCTTTAGTCTCCCTCGCCCCGTCTTCTTCTCTGTCCTTTCTCAGAGAATCAGAATTACAGTGCCAGTCAAGGATAGGTACGGGCAGGGTTTAGAGAGGAGTCGGTATAAGTGAGTGTAAAAGTGTAATCTGAGAAGGGATTGGGAAAGTGGGTGCGATAATTAGTCACATGGCTTGATATGGACTCTGCGACAGCAGTTGCTCAGTGTCGATGCCTTGTGTGCAGCAAACTGACAGATGGGGCGTGCAAGGCTCCTCTGATCTCTTCAGGTCCTTGTGTCACGGAGGACTGGCAAATGGAGGAAGGGCACAGGGGATGGGGAACCATTTGTGTGTCAGAATTTCAGTCAACCCTTTTTCCATTAGCTGTCCATCCTATCAGCCTGTACATTCGAGTGTTACCCAGCATGGGTAAAAATGTCACTTCACGCTCATCCATTCATACCTCTGACCTTTAGGGTGAACCGGCTGCACTTGGCTTGAACTCTGTAAAAAAGATGCTGGTTGTCTTGCACGCTACTGATGCACTTGTAATAATCCTCGAGACCATGCAAGGTTGTTACGTAAGAAAACATCTGTATTTTAATTGACACTGTCATCTGAACTGTTCCAATAACAGTATTTTCCTCTCTCCTCCAGGCTTTGGCTTTGTTACCTTTGAGAATGAAGATGTCGTGGAGAAAGTGTGCGAAATTCACTTCCATGACATCAACAACAAAATGGTAAAATAAATACAGTGGGTTGTAAATTCAAAGGCCAACAGTGGTTTGGGTTTAGGAGTTGCATTTCCATCCGTGGGCACGTTGTTTTCATGTTTGTTTCAGTGTTTCAATTGTAAGCAATAGTCACAATAGAATATCAAGATTTATGCTTGAGCTGCATTTCTGGGTTTTCTGCCAGGGGTAATTATGCGAGATTGCAGCAATGAATAGTTATGGGAGGTTGGTTATTGCAACTTTGCGACTGAATTAATCTTTATAAATGATTAAATGTACTGAACTCCCTAGGTTGAATGTAAGAAAGCCCAACCTAAGGAAGTGATGTCACCAACGGGTTCAGCCAGAGGCCGTTCCAGGGTGATGCCCTATGGCATGGATGCCTTTATGCTGGGAATCGGCATGCTAGGTAAGATCCAAGTGTGTATGAAGCTGGGACCATGATATTCCACGATATAACCAAACAGGCCCCTTTAAGTCAAGTCAATTTTATTTGTATAGCCCAATATCACAAATACAAATTTGCCTCAGTGGGCTTAACAGCAACACAACATTCTGTCCTTAGACCCTCTCATCGGATAAGGAACAACTCCCTAAACTCCTTTAAGTGCCTTATTCATAAGCACCACTGATTCAATTTATGAACATGCGCCAAGGCTCAATAATCGAGAGGATTATTGACATTTAAGTGAAATTTTGTAAAGTAGAGCAAAGTGGATGAAAGTTTAATTCACTGTCATCGGATTGCTTTGCACATTCTGAAGTTTATTTTGGGGAGGAGGTAGCGCCACTTCAATGTTGCTGAATCCACCTCCATACTTCTCACGAAGGCCCCATGCTATTCGTGGTAAAAATTGATAATAACTAACAATAATAACTGGAGGAGTCCAATATCCAGAGTTTACTGGTTAAAAGTCGATAGGCCTATACACTTAACCGGGGAGTAAATGTTATGAATAATGCTCTTTTGTTCACATGGTGGTCCACTACGTGGAGATGTTCGACTTATCGGTGGCTGTTTGTCACCCTCTGCTGGACGTTTGCATCCATTCCTCTCATTGGACATTAATATATCAGTATACTTAGAGGTGGCTGCACGGGGTTGGTCCAACTTTGATATAATCATGAACGGTTAATCGATAATCCAGTTTATTAGCTTTTCAACCGCAATTAAAGCAGGGAAATTGTCCTTTGAGGTGACTTTATGGGTTTACTGCATTTATCAAGGAGGGACTCGTTTCTTTCTCACCTACAGGGTATCCAGGTTTCCAGACTACTACCTACACCAGTCGCAGTTACTCTGGCATTGCTCCTGGCTATACTTATCAGTTCCCTGGTGAGTGCATGTGATTACTCCTAAGTCAGCATTTGTAGCTCCGCTGAAAGAAAATTGAGTGTACAGAAAAGAAGAAAATGTGTAAGGATGCTGTCTGTGGTATTTATTTGTTCAGCTTATCTCCAGTATTTATGTTTTCTGGAGCGTTGGTGGCGGTGTGAGCTACCTGCACATGCAATGCACATAAGACACATGCATGTAAATGGATTGGTGGACGGCAACACAAACACACACACATTATAAACTGGACTGACTCTATGGCTGCATGAAAATGTAAGAGTGACTTCTATTTGTCCTTCATCCTCTCTCTAAAGCCCATGTGTTAGCTAAGCTATTTTTTAATCTTTCCATATCTTTAAATGCCAAGCTGTTTTTTCCCCTCGAACACGGATTTCTTGGCTGTGTACTTCTTGCTCTTTTAGTCAATATTCATGTTTATTTCATAGTCCCATTGCCTTTCTTTGCTCAATTCTTATCCCAACTCTCTCCCTTTCCTTCTGTAGATTGTTATTCCTTCAGTATCGTGCGGTAGTATGCATTTCCTTGTGCTTTTGCAACCTTGGTAGTTTCTTGTGGCCAGGTGTACTTGTTTATGTGTGTGTGTTTGTGTTTGTGTGTACAGCTTTGTAACCTGGCCGGTGGACGGTTACTTTATTTTTAAAGCGCTCTCTCTTGACCTTCTCTGTTTCTAGAGTTCCATTTAGAGAGGACCCCCCTCCTGACTTCATCCCACCCCCCTGAGCTGGCAGGTCAGTGGTCCTCACTCCTCCAGGAGTGCCTCAGGATCAGTGTGGCCTCCTGGGTCTGGAGGCTGCATTTTCATTGTGTTGTTTGTCACAGTTTGACATCTGATTTAATGTTTGATTTTAACAGCTCAGAAAAGAATTGAGGTATTACTCAAGTTACATTTAATGGTTTTAATTGCATTGACAATCAACAGTCAGATACGCCAAAACATCATTGCGGTTTTTAAACAGCAGTGAAAAAGCCCTCTGAGATAAATGTGCGCAGTCCTGTGACTTACATATTACCCTTTTTACTCAAGCAAGCTTATCACCATGGGCCTTGAGCTACGAACAGCTACTACAACTGTCTTAACACTGCCGCCTAGTGGTAATGAGTTCTATTTGTGTTTTAACCTTGGAATAGCATCATCGTCTTTCTTAAAGGTATCCAGTACAGTTTTTGTATTTTTTCTTTATATCCAAAGTTTATATCCAGAGCACATTGTGTGTCAAGAAATGTGATGTTACAGTGTTTAACTATTTTCTTGCTTACTGCCATGATACTCGTCTGCTCTAAAATTCTGGAAATCTGCCTCTGAAAATCACCACATAGCCGAAAGTGGCGTAGAATTTATTTCATTTTTTGGCCTTACCCTGCTATTATTATAAAGGGCTTTGTACAATGCTAAACGATGCTACTGTAACCTATAGTCTATTTCTAAATTCCTCTTTGGAGCTTCTGAAGCAGCAGATACGCACCACTAACAGTAGGCTACTACTTTTCAGTTAATTAAGAAGTTGTCTGTTTCATTACATAATATTTATCTATTAAGTGTACACATGTCAAATAGATGGTCATCAAAAAACCCTCGACTGCTTAAAAGTGATTAACTGTAGTGATTTTGATTGTGTGTTCAGTGTTGACACGAGCCTGGATGGGAGTGGTAACTATATTCCACCGAGATAAAACTGGGTGCTTTAAGTCCTGGTGTGCTGGAAGGAAGGCGAAACAATTAATAGGGGGGGCTGTTTGCTCTATAGTGCCACTAGTGGTCAAAAGCTGTATTGTATACCTTCAGATATCGGATTTACTTATTGGGCAAACCTCAAGAAAATGTTCCTAAATTAGATTGCGCGGTTTCGAGCTTGCTGAAAGGAGGTGAAAGGTGGGTGATCCCAGCTGTTCACCTTGGGCCAAAATCCTTTTCCTTTCTTTGGCAGTTGCTTTGGAGTAGGTACCAGTTCAGAGTTTGACGATAACATTATGCCAGAAGGTAGAGCGTATCTGAAAATGAGATACCTTTACGTTTTCTTTGAATATTTTTGATATTCTCGCATATGGCCAAAAAAAAAGGTTAATAACTTGTCCTTGATCAGGTGATGTCATCTAGGTCAGTGTTTCTCAACCGGGGGTCCGCGGTGTAATTGCAAGGGGTCCGTGAAAATAAAATATCTTTAAAAAAAAGATCCTATGACATTTATAGAAATAGGATTATTTTACTCAAATGTGACTGAGACCTTTATCTACCTAAACTATAAAGGGTAACGGGACTTTTTTCTCTAATTACATCTGTTTCACAAGTGTAATTTATTGTATTTTAATAAGAGATCTCGCTCCCGTTTGCATTGTTAAAAGTTACTGCATAAAAATTCTGTTGTTACATATATCTGAAAGTTACTGAATACATATTCTGTTTTGTTACATATATCTGAAAGTTACTGAATACATATTCTGTTTTGTTACATATATCTGAAAGTTACTGCATAAGAATTCTGTTTTGTTAACTATATCTAAGTTACAACTGAAAGCTCTTATTTTTGCCCCAAAGAGTGAATAAATGCTATAATGCAATTTAAAATGCAGTTTCTACTGTTTCTATCAAATTGCAACCCCCCTCCCCCAAGATCAGGTGGAGGGGTCCTCAGGGTAGATCAAAAATATGCAGGGGGTCCAGGACCCCAAAAAGGTTGAGAACCACTGATCTAGGTGATGTCATTCTGGCCATGTTTTATTACACGTGATGACGTACTGATGTAAAGCACCAACTTGTTTCTTCTGTCCCCCCCAGCCATTCCTTTGACAGCATATGGACCAATGGCAGCAGCAGCAGCAGCCGCAGTAGTTAGAGGTGTGTGTATTTCTTTGTTTATTTCTGAGATAGTATGCTGCGTGTATGGCTGAGACAGAGACAGGGCAGAGGGACAGGATGCATATGTGTTTTGTATAGACAAGAAATAGTAAAAAGAAACACCAATGACACTTAAAAATACATTTTTTAAATATTTGTGTGGGGCGTCCAGGTTGCATAGCGGTCTATTCCGTTGCCTATCAACACGGGGATCGTTGGTTCGAATCCCCGCATTACCTTCGGCTTGGTCGGGTGTCCTTACAGACAAAATTGGCCGTGTCTGCAGGTGGGCAGCCGGATGTGGGTATGTGCCCTGGTCGCTGCACTAGCGCCTCCTCTGGTCGGTCAGGGTGCCTATTCGGGGGGGGGGGACTGGGGGGAATAGCGTGATCCTCCCATGCGCGCCGTCCCCCTGGCGAAACTCCTCACTGTCAGGTGAAAAGAAGCGGCTGGCGACTCCATATGTATCGGAGGGGGCATGTGGTAGTCTGCAGCCCTCCCCGGATTGGCAGAGGGGGTGGAGTAGTGACTGGGACGGCTCGGAAGAGTGGGATAAGTGGCTGGGTACAATTGGGGAGAAAAACGGGGCAAAAAAAAATAAATTGTGTGTACTTTGTGAAGTGCTAAGTGGGTAAGTGGGGACATATTGTAGGTCCTCCCTTCTTCAAAGGGCTATTTAAGGGTTAGGACTTGGGTTTAGGGTTAAGGTTAAAGTTAAGGTCAAGGTAGGGCCCTATGATTTCCGTGATATAGTGAATGGATGAAGAATGGAATGGAGACATGAACCACGGAAGTGCACAGAATTTGGAGATTTGGGGGAATATAACAAAATTTATGACCATATTAGGAATTGAAAATAATTTGTCCTTAGACTGTCGCTCTCCCTTGCAGAAACCTTGTCACACTTCTGTGTCAGTGTGCATGTGAGTGTATGCATCACAGTGTGCAAACGTCACTAAACTTACATGGGTTTGCTGTGTCGAACACACACAAAAAAAGGGTCAGACATCAGAGAAAATGACGTCAGGAAAAACTAGGAAACGCCGCCATTTGCTTTTATGATTGCACAAAGATAAAAAATATGATTGATACAAAATAAAACCAAGAAATAAAAAATGGGAAAAAACAAAACGAATTTCATTGGGTCGGTCCCGTTAGTCATGCAGTGCCGACGGTCAGTGTTGGGGAGTAACAGAATACATGTAACGGCGTTATGTATATCGAATACAAAATATGAGTAACTGTCTTCAAATACAGTTACAATTTAAATTTATGGTATTCAGAATACAGTTACATTCTTGAAATTAATGGATTACTTAACATTTTTTTTCTTTGGTGCCATTCTTATTTGAAGAGGATTGTGACACAAAATGCAGTAAAAGTGATAACTAAATGTTAGTTCAAGAGTAAAACAGTATGCTATATTTTCATCTTTGTCTTGAGGTTTTTCATTCTAACAGCTATGGAAATAAAGAAAAGGACATGGAAAAGTTCTCTTCTTTCTTTCTTTTTTTACCAGATTAAAAAAAATCATAGATCTTTTGTGTTTACATACTCTTCAAGCCCTTGATAATATATATTTAAGGTGACCCATATCAATTCAGCCAGTTGATACAATAGAAGAAACAGAATAATCTACTCAAGTAAGTAGTGTTGTGTGAACGCTTCATATACTGTTACACAAAATGTAAGAGAATATTAAAGTAATCCAAAGTATTTAGAATATGTTACTCACTTTGAGTAATCTAACGGAATATGTTACAAATTACATTTCATGACATGTATTCTGTAATCTGTAGCGGAATACATTTTAAAAGTAACCCTCCCAACACTGCCGACGGTTAAGATTAGTGGCTAGGGAATAAATCCTACTCACTGAGGCGCCCTGTAATAGACAAACCGTTTGTGTGTTTGTTTCCCTGAATTGTGTAAGCAAAGCCCGGTGTTCTCGAACCCATACCTTGCTTTACTTCACATCCTTCAGGCTCCACCCCTTCTCGTACAGCAGGCTTTCTGGGCACCAGCAGCCCCGGCCCATTGACTGAGCTGTATGCTGCAGCCAATCAGGACTCAGGAGTCAGTAGCTACATCAGTGCTGCCAGTCCCGCCCCCAGCACAGGATTTGGCCATGGTCTAGGGGTACGTCACACCCACATGAGAACCTACCCAACATGCTTGTATTTACACCAACACTAGAACATGAACGATATGTATACACAAACACTAGCGAGTCGTGGAATTCGCATTTATTGTTGTCGCCTTTTGTTTTCCAGGGCCCTCTGATTGCTACTGCTTTCACTAACGGCTACCACTGAGACGGCTCAGGTAACTGAACATGGGAGGAGTTCTCCTTTTGCTAATCAGCCAATCAAACTGCTGGGTGCCTGCCGACGGCACAATTTGATTGGTGACCATAGGCTCTGCCAGGATACTGACTCCCTGCGACTCCACTCACCGACTGAAGATCTTTTTAAAAACGTGATCTGTTTTGCTGTACTAATTTCACTTCGACATTATTTCCCCTTGTCTTTCCTGTTCTTTTCCCCCACCGTTAGACTGATAACTAGATTCCCGCTATCCCCCCCCCCCACATTTGCTGCAGCTTGGAAGAAAGAAAACTGCAAAAATCTCTGAGGAAATTTGTTGCGCTCATGACGAGCACACAGAGAACTCTCCTTTTACTTACTATTTTTAGTTTTCTATTTTATTATTTTATTTCATTTCGATGTTGTTTCGTTATGAAATCCTTTGAATCTGTTACCGAGGCGAGTAGAGGGAATTGAAATGATGCGTGAGGTTGGGTCATCTTTGTGTAGAAGGAACCTAACCCTTTTTTTTTTTATCAGAGGAAGAACAAGTTCAACGGGCAAATTCTTTTCTTAACTCAAGTTTCACAAGAAACCTGAAAAAAAAAACAAACAAACAACTAAAATGTATATTTTGGTAGTCTTTAAAAGCAAACCTTTGTAATATTGTTATTAATATTGACAGTAATGATGATGATAATCTGTAAGGTATTTTATTCTGTAATTGGTTTCAAAGCAATGTTTTTATGTCTTCCTGTAAGATATTGTACATAGACTTTTGGATGGGGGGGTACTGAACCAGTTGATTTGTCATTGGTTGGTCTGGAAAGGGTTAAAAGTACTGGCAGCAATTTAACTGGACATTATCAGTCAATAAGTTTGGTCATCTCACTATTTGTGTACATATGGTATATGTATACACACTATAGAACAGTCTCCATCTGCAAGTGGCCAACCTCGGCACTGAACAAAATTCATCAGGCATATATCTAGTCGCCAAAACTACAATGTCAGTCTTCTCACAAATTTATCACTTGTCATTATCCTGTCTCGGGAAAAAAAAAAAAAAAAAACAAAAATACAAAAAAAACTTGTACGACTTTGTTAACTTTCTGATCATATTGATGTCATGACGATCCATACTTCTTTACGCATTGCTGAAGCACAGTGAGCAATTAAATACCGAAGTCACATCACAAACTGTTTTCAACTTTCGACTTACATATATATATATATACCATCCCATCCTGTTGACTTAAAAAAAAAAGAAAAGAAAAAAAGGCAAGACGAAAGGAGTTTCGAGAGAGACGAAAGGAGGGGTTTATGGGATCTGGGGTTGACCTGGAGTACTGCTCTTTGGAATGGATTATATATATAAATATATTTTTGGGCAATTTCTTTCAGTTTTTTTTTGTGTTTTGTTTTATTTTTCTTGTTTTTCTTGTCATTCTCTTATGCTGTGTCAACAGCCGTGAAAACAAATGAAGGACATTCTCGGAGGAGCATTTTCTAAAAAAAAAAAAATCATCACGGCCTTGTTTTGTCCTTTTATTGCTATTGAAGGTGCATGAGCTTCCGTCTGAGCGTGTGTTGTGTGAATGTTTGTGCGCATACATCAAGATGTAATATGGAACTACTTATGGAAACGAAGGAGCATTTCGATTGCTGTTTTTTTTTTTCTTCCTTTTTTCCTTTTTCTTTTTTGGTACTGAAAAAGGCTGCCTGGTTCCGTTTTGGTCTTTGACCCCTTTTTCTCTGCCCTTGCTCCATTTTGCATTGAGTGGTTATGTACTATATGGTATGAGCGACGTTTGGGGTCCCTCTGGAGGTCACACTCATCTGTTTGATCACACCTTCACAGAGGGGTCGGGGGGGGAGGGAACCAAGAATGGAACTGGGTCTCCTCCGAGTCAGTTCTGTAGAGAGGTCCTCAGTGTTGATAACACTGCCTGGCAGGGTGAAGGAAATGCTGGAATAAAAAAAAAAAATCAAATATTTGAAGCAAACTACAATATAGATACAGGTTGCTTGTTTGTGTAACCCTGGTGCTGCAGCCTGTCAGGTCCTCTGCACGACTTGATGCAGATACAGGCGCAGGCGTAGGTTTTGACTGAACCAGGCAGATTTTGACATGACTTCCCGGCCTGGGCCACAAGTACCTCTCTCAGACTGTCTGGGACACCCACACTGTAACTACTGCTGGACACCAACACTGTAACTTTTTAACTTTCAATAAAGCAATAAGTTATTTTTTACCTTACAAATAATAATAATAATACTATTGTTGCTGATAAGAGAAAACATGTTGATAATTCTGCGGCATTAAGACTTATTTTCAGAAAAAAAAAGAAACTATATTTTTCTGTTTTCAGATCTTGTTCCCCTTGTACAGTGATTTTAGTGAACCTTTTTTTTTCCGTTTGTGTTGATGTCAGGAAAAGGGCCAATGCTTTGAACGGAGCTTGAAGCTCCGACTACGAGGTCTTGAACAGTCAAACTAAACTCTCATTTGGGTAGTTTCCTACCAAGCTTTATCACAATGATTTTTTTTTTCTCTGGAAATTCCAATTTTTAAATTCCTAATAAATTATTCTAAAGCCTTAGAAGGTGTTGATGAATTATTGTGTCTTATAGCACTGTTTTGTTGTTGTTGGTATGAGAACCTGGTAGCAGGCAGGTTCAAACTGGAATAATAGCTGCTAATGGACATGTTTATGCTGTTCAGCTTCAGTCAAAGTAATGTTCATTGGCTTTGTTCAGTCAAAGGTCACTTGCTCTGACATCTGAAATATTTTGTGGAGGGCGATGTGCCCACTGAAAGCCTGTAGACAGTAAAATGATGGCAAAAAGCAAACAGATTAACCCTGATCCTTCATCCTCCCTGCAATTATGTCTGACTTTCAACTGAATTTCCTTCCACTCGAACCAACAACCCGTGATGGAGACAATAAAAAGGAGAAGGCCTAGTTTCATGTATGGGCGGGACACTTTGAATACTGCTCAGCCATTGAAGAAGTAGTTTTCGTGTGTAACGATGTTGTGTATTTCTGCAAGGTGCCAGCACTTGCCAACATAGTCCGATCCCCAACACCTCTTCCCGAGGCATAAGCCTGGACTGAGGCCAAAGGGTTAGTGATCTCCTCCCCTCTCACACCTCTCCCTCGCTCTCTCTTCCCCTCGGGTAGTTTTCTCTACTGAAGCAGAGGAGATCATACTCTGGAGGAGGATTTCAGCCAACAAAACAAATCTCTCACCCACCGCCATCAACCTCTTGCTAGCACTAGCAGATCCTTGAGTCCGACTGGTCTGGCTCATCTTTTCCCCTTCGGGTTAACCAATTTCTTAAAATGTTTTTTCCTGAAGCCTTTTCTTTTGGATTTCTTCATCATCCTTTCATATCCTTGTTGGTGTTTCTTTGACTTTATTTCCTCCTCTGTGTTTTGTTTTGCCCGGGAAGAATGATGGCTCTTAAAGTGCTTCATCCAGACGTGAAGAGTTCCCTGAACGGAGGTTCATTTTTTAGCTTAAACTCTATCGAGGGCCACGGACCCCCTCCTCCACTCCGTAGCTATCTTTTTTTGACCATTTTCACCTGTTTTTGTCCTGCATATCCCATCAATATTGTAGCCCTTGTCTTCTCTATCATGGTAAGTATTGAAAACCATCTAAAAGAAAAAAACAAGTTTGTTTGTGACCATTATCAGTAAAATACACTACATGGGGGATGCGACTGCATGGTAAAACAACTACAAAAATGTCCAAGCTATAATCATTTTTTCTTGACATGACAATAACAATAATAACAATAAATTAAACAAATGTTGGGTCTATTGTATCCCTCAACTTAGTCCCTCCAGTGGTCTATCACAGAAGTTTTGTCAAGGTTCGAAAGAAATGTCTGACTTCTTACCATCTAGAGGAATGTACTGTCATATATATATATATATATATATATATATATGCGTGTGTGTGTGCGTGTATGGAGAGAGATTGTCATAGAGTGGAGATAAACTACTCTGTTCGTGGAGTTTAGTATGTCATGTGACAGAGTTCTGAGGTGTTGACTTGAGGGGAGGTGGGGTCTTAAGTGTGGATGCACTCGACACTAAGATGTAACCCAGTCACCTGCACCTGCTCTGCCCATCAAGCAGACTCATCTAATTTTCCACTTAAGAAAATTGAACAAAAACAATGCATGTTACACATTTGCGCCATACATGTAAACAGCCAGTGAGGGGTTTAACTACAAACCAGCACGTTAGCACTGTACTGAATGACCTCACCTAAATACCCACATTTCGGATGTGCAGAGTAATGCCGTTTTTCCTTCAAAATGTTGTACTGCCGACGAAGACGCACCATCCAACGACTTTTACTTCTCACCTGGAGTGTTGATTTTGGAATAATGCTTGGCAATCAAATCTTTCAGAAAACAACAGCCTATACTTTTAACTGTAAATTGTTCTAAATAATTGATCTGCAAATCCTGGACTTAAGCCTGGTAATTCTGGTTTTGAAATTTTGGGACTTGGCAAAGTTAAACGCATGCTGAACTGTTTGTTAGTGTCAAACGCAGCAAGATAGTATCTAAATGACAAGGACAGCTTATAACACAGCAGGCATAAAGAATAAAGAGACTTTTCTGGTTTTCCCAGTCCAGGAACAGCTACGAGCTTGGGGACTATGAAGGGTCCAAACGACTGGGAAGAAACGCTCTCTATGTTGCCATCGCTTCCATCATCATTGGCCTCCTCATCATCGCCATCCTCTGCATTGTTCATTTTACCACTGTAAGACATCGTCCTAAGTGAACATTTCAAGTAGATATCAGCTGGTTTTCCTTTGATGCAAGAATCCTTTGTGTAATATAGTTTTCTTTCCATTCTAGATGGACTTTTGATATTATGGAACTGGAGAAAGGGGTGGAAAGAAAATGAGGGACTCAACAGTCTGGTGAGCTCTGGACTGGCTGAAACCAAGCAGCTCATAAACTTGTCAATCCATGAGAGGAATCCACATTCAGCAGGGCCCGCGTTTACTTGATATGCTCATCACAGGGCCCCTGCTCTCACTTTTTCTATTCTTCTTTCAAAGGAATTTAGGTGAAACACTTATCCAGACTGACTTACAATGAGTGAGCAGGTAGTGGTTGAGTGGCCTTCTGTAAGGACACTTGAACAGGACAAAAGACGTCATGGAAGCTGAATCCAGGGTATTTATTACGGGACTGTCTCTCACTACTGCAGCACCCTGCCTCTTATTCAAATGGAGTCCTCAAGGAGTAAGTTTATGAATCATGTTTGCTTATTTACCATCAAAATTAATTATAAGAAAAAAAAATATATGTTTCGGCAATGTCTCAAATGCAAAGGTAGGTTCCTACTAAGTTGTAGGGAAACCATCTACAGTTGGATATGCTTAAACATGCACACATAGAAATAAGGAGTGTGACTTTACATCTTGCTGGGGACTCCCTGGAATTCCATTGCTCTATTTAAGACTTTTCATAACATAATCAATATTTTGTAACATAAGATGTGAATTTATATATGTAATATCAGTTATTACGTTGCGTCTGTCTGGGAAAACAGTAATAAAATTATATTGGTTTTCCTGGGACTCTCTGAACTGGTTCTCATCTTTTCTCTCAAACATTTTTTTTTCAGACTCTAGCAGTAGTTGTCTTTTCTACATTATTGGCCTCAAAGCACAAGGAGACTAGGACTCTTGGGCCTGGACCTTGACTATTTACCACACACAAAGCAAACTCTTCAAAATAATGAACAAATACCATACACAATGGACATGACAACAATATCAGTCAGGAACAGTATCAGTCATATGTACAGTCTGTGACATAGTCTCACACAGCTCATACCATGCTACAGTACTAACACAGTATACTAAAATTCCTTTGGACTGTGGGAAAAACTGAAAAAAATACCCTACGGGCTGAAAATTCAGATTTGATTGGCTGATCAAATGGTCAGTTCAGAACTATGCTCTCATTCATTCTCCTAGAGACACCCTGGAGAAGAATATTCTAATTGGTATAATTTTTTTCCATTTAAAAAATATTCTGATTGGTTGAAATTTTCCTTTGCCACAATTAACCACTAAAAAGGGAATTGCAGGTATAGTATATCACAAATAAATAAGACAATCTGAGGTAAGGAGTTATTGAAAAGGATTCTTTCCCTGAGGATTTACAGGACCTTCTGTGATGGTCCCGAAGGGCCAGACAGTTTGTGTTGTGTAAAAGATTTTTAAAGCTACGGCTATGATACTTAGCTACTATGTCTCCCAGTTACACTAAACGCAATTGCTGCAGTTACACCAAATTAGGTTGGTGATATTATGTGAATGTCCAGTCAATGCCCAGGCTTGGACACCCGCCCAAGATTGTCTCAGTTAAAAACAGGAATGGCAAAGGTTGACATCAAGTGCACAGCACTCAACTGACTGATCCTAAGTCTCGCACCGTTTCTCCTGATGCTCCAATCACAGCTGAGCAACCGCTGCAAGCCACCATAACCTCAGTCAACTTTCCTGCACTGTTTGCCTTGTTTGTAGTTTATTGAGGACACAGTTGATCTAAGATGGTTAAAAGATATGCCAGAGAAACATGTAAGGTGACAACTTTTATCCCAAATGAATTGATGACATTGTTTTCCGGGTTTTACTGTTGTTGTTTTTTTTTAAATTTCAATTCCAAAAGTGAAAACAAATTTGTAGGATGACAGAATGGTGGTGATCAGACCCAACTGCTGTTACAGCCATGTTTTATGGGGCTATTCAGCACTCAGCACTCAAAAGTTAGATTGTAGAAAAGTGAAGAATAACCTAATGTTTGACTACTTTTTGCATAAATTAGCTTTTCTACTTCGTCAATAGCTCACCGGACTGTGCAAGGTTTTGTACCAGCGCAGGTTGTAGCAGTCCAAGATTCATCCTGGGCATCAGACACAGAGCAGATTGCTATTCTAAAAGAGAAATCTCTTTTCAAATACCTAATTAGCAATAGGCAATTCTACCCAGCAGTACAGGAGCAATGCTGATTTATCTTCAGCCTCAACTGACGACTGATGAAGATTTTCTGTTTTTTGTTATGAGCAGAATGACTTAGCCTCAATTTTTTCTCTTAGTTTTGCCAAAGTTTTTGTGTTTGATTCACATATTTTACATCTTGTAAATATCCTCCATATGTAGTTACTGGCATCATCATGTTTTCTACATTCATATTGTCATTTGGTAGCACCACCTGCAAACACAATACTAATGCACATTCTGGCTGAAAATTCTTGATGTTTTTAGGTAAATGAGATGTCAACAGACAAATTACAATCATCTATTCAGTGGTGTTTCTGGCACGGAAAGCCTGGTGGGGCACAATAAAGTCTGTATGGGCAGCATCCGACTCGTTAGTGAAACTACACACAAACCTACTTCCTCAATTAATCCAAACACAAACACACCTTATCAATGAATGGAATCACAAACGCACACATTAACATAATGCGGTGCAGGAGTTAGCAAAGTGGGGACAGGGATATGAGTGACATCAACAATAATGGCATTTGATCTCACACAGCTGGTATATTAGCTTGTATATAGCATTGCATTACAAATCCAAAGTTATCAAGCAGTATACGATCACTGTGGTCTGCAACTACAACACATCCAAAGCAACAATTCAGAGCAGGGAAACCCATTGCATTCCGGGCTATAATCTACAGCCAAATTAACATGCTTTGTAATGATGTTCATTGCTTGAAAAGAAAAGATGCATGACGATCTTTCATTGACAATAATTTTCTATCGAAGTCCAGCAATCCATGAACGAATTCCCTTTCAACTGATAGCATAGCAAGTGCATTTAAACTTTGTTGCCCCATGGTGTTGGGTGAAAATGTCTTAATCCTTTTCAACATTGAAAAGTTTCTCTGCACGCTAATACCATAACGATGTTAACTAAACGTCTTGACGTATACACTGTTGCCGGGTCAAGGGTTCGTGGCTCAGGTCTATGGAGAGAGAGACGACCTGTGAGTCGGGTTTTAATTGTGATGTGTATGGCGTGGCTGTGGCCGACAACAGCCTTGAATAAAGCATCGCTCAGCTTTGAAGTGTGCTTTTTTAATAGCGGCGAATGCTACAATATAATCACATCGCTCCAATTTCAGTAATTTCTCAAAGGCTACCAATAAGAATTTGAATTGATTCTTTTTTAAATCTTACCTTTCACTTTTAAAACATTGTTGAGTCTGGCCTCAAGCTGTATTGCAGACCAAGGGCCCATTCTTACTGTAAGAAATTGTAGGTCTGGGGCAAAAGGGGACAGACCTTTCATCATCAGTGATCTAAGACTGTGACCAACTTGAGAAACTTAAGGGTGTACTCACACTAGGCGATCCGTACTGTGCCTGAGCATGTTTGACCCCCCCAAGTCCAGTTTGTTTGACTAGTGTGATTGCTCCGCACCGTGCCCTGGTCCGCTTGAAAAGGTGGGCTCCAGCGTGGTTCAGTTGGACTCCGGCACGGTATGCATGTAGTGTGATCGCTAATCGTGCCCGGGCATGAAAGTCGAACGCTATGATATCCATTATGCGACTGTCCCATTTTTAAAAAAAAGTTTGGTCTTGAATGCTGAATAAAACCCCAAATATATGGTGTTTTCAAACACTAGGAAGTTAGAGTTAAATCGGAGCATTGTTACTACTCAAGGTAAACAAATTGAGGCCGTCTCCACCTACAAATATTTGGGATTTTTAATTGATGACAACCTCTGTTTTAAGCCCCATATACAGAGTCTTGTGAAAAAGTTGAAACTGAAGTTAGGTTATTTTAGGAACAGGTCTTGTTTTTCTCTCGATGTCAAGCGAAGACTGGTTGAAGCAACATTCTTGCCTTTTCTTGACTATGGTGACTTACTGTACATGGACGCATCAGCCCATTGTCTCCATATGTTAGACATTGTATATCATGGAGCATTACGGTTTGTTACAAACTGTAGAGCCCTCACTCATCACTGTACCCTTTACTCCAAAGTCAATTGGCCTACTCTATCAACACGGCGACTTAGTCACTGGTGCTTTTATCTATAAGGCCATTCTGGGTACCCTCCCCTGTTATTTATCTATCTTTCTGTCCATAAAACATGGCACTTATGGGTTACAGTCTCAGGACACCTTGCAAATGATTGTTCCTAAAGTTCGGACTGAGCTGGGCAAGAAGGCCTTCATGATTTCTGCACCATCTGCCTGGAATAGCCTGCAGAATAGACAAACTCCAGGACTTGGTTACTCTAGCCGAATTTAAAGGTATGGTTAAGTCTATGGAATCTGTGTCTATTGGAAATTGTAAATGTTTCAATTGATAACAGGTTTGTATCTTTTCCCTTACTTTTTATGCTATTTTGCACTTTGAGCTATTCTGTTGTCTTCATGCGAGTGTGTGCCGAAACTGATGTACTGCTGCCATTCTTGGCTAGGTCTCTCTTGTAAAAGAGATTTTAATGTCAATGGGACTAACGTGGAAAAAAAAACACGCCGGGCTGCGTAGTGGTCTATTCCGTTGCTTAACAACACGGGGGTCGGCGGTTCGAATCCCGGTGTTACCTCCGTCTTGGTCGGACATCTCTACTGACACAATTGGCCGTGTCTGCAGGTGGGAAGCCGGATGTGAAGAGTAGGGTAATTGGCCAAGTACAATTGTGGAGAAAAAGGGGGGAAAAACATGGCGCCAAAGGGATCACTTTGGTCTACCACAGAGGTGCAGTGTTTGCTGGAAATTTGGGCGGACGAGAGTATACAGGAAAAACTGGATAAAACACAGAAAACGGCAATATAGCTGGTAAAAGTCGCGACTATCTTCACGCTCGTGGATACAACAGAACCACTGAACCATGTCGCGACAAGCTGAAAAGTAAGGACTGTGTTTCAGTCATTATACTAAGGGACAGAACAATATTTTGTGTCAAATTACAGTAGCCTAATCACAATAATGTTAGCTAATGTTTACCGGTTAGGGCTACTACTTGTGTGTGCACTACCGTCATAATTACAACAAACATATTATATTACTACTGTTATATAGTACACTTTTCAATTCATTCGAGAACACTTGGGTTGATAGCGGGTCTGGTTCTCACCTTGTCGATGGACGTGAGTTGTAGTCGGCGAGTAAAACGGCAAATTCCTCCGTCGACGTCGGGTGCCTCCGTAAAAATCTTCTTCTGCGTGCAGCACGATTTATTGAAAATCGCTGCGTTGCATAATTGATAAATCTATACGGCATGTCAGCGGGTCGTGTGTCACCGCGCTCAAAACGACTCAAAATAACCCACAAGCTAAATAAAACCACGAACTCCATTGCGCAACGCGAGAGCGCTTCTCTTCAACACAAAAAGTCGCATCGCGATGACGTAGGCGTCGCCGGGCCTGGAACGTTGAGCGTAATGTGAACGCGTCATGTTGGGCTCTTTAAGTATGGGGTTAAATACTAGAAGCAGGATGTCTTACATTGCGTTAGAGTTCCATGCTCGGGCATGGTTAACTATAGTACCGAGCGGTTAGCGCCTATACGGTCCGTACCGTGACCCAGCATTTTGACCCCCAAAATCCAGTTCGTTTGACTAGTGCGATTGCTGCCTGTTAGAAGAGGTGGGCTGGGGCACGGTTCAGTTTAACTCGGACATGGTACGGATCGCATCCCCCCCCCCAATTATACTTGGCCATTACCCAACTCTTCACATCCGGCTTCCCACCCGCAGACACGGCCAATTGTGTCTAGAGACGCCCGACCAAACCGGAGGTAACACCGGGTTTCGAACCGCCGACCCCCGTGTTGGTAAGCAACGGAATAGGCAACGGAATAGACCGCTACGCTACCCGTGCGCCTGCTACGGAGCGACTTTTTTTTTCAAATTTCCCCCCTTTTTCTCCCCGTTAGTATCTGGCCAATTACCCGGCTCTTTTTGAGCCATCCCTGTCGCCGCGCCACCCCCTGTCTGCTGATCCGGGGGGCGCCCCGGCCGACCAGAGGGGGCGCTAGTGCGGCGACCAGGACAAATACCCACCACATCCGACTTCCCACCCGCAGACACGGCCAGTTGTGTTTGTAGAGACGCCCGACCAAGCCGGAGGTAACACGGGGATTCGACCTGACGATCCCGCGTTGGTAGGCAACGGAATAGACCGGTACGCTACCCGGACGCCGTGGTACGGATCGCCTGTGATCATGGAACGCGAATGCTATGACGTCAATTATGCGACTGTCTCATTTAAAAAACATTCTTATGCGTGCAGCGCTATTTACTTTTAGTTAGTAGGATCAGGATTATTAGTTAATTTAGTACTTAGTTTAGTAGGATCAGGATCAATAGTTAGTTTAACACTAAGTTTAGTAGGATCAGGATCATGTTTTGTATTACTTATTATGAACCTGCAAGTCTTTTTACTGTTAGGGTGAGTTTAATTTCATGTTTCATCTTTTTCTTTTCTTTTACATTTCCCCCTGGTCCCTGTTCACTAAAACACTTTGTGACCATCCATCCATCCATCCATCCATTATCCAAACCACTTATCCTAATTAAGGTCGTGGGGATAAAGTTAATTTTACATTGTCTGAATATATCTAATAATATATTACTACAGTTTTATCTTCCCAACACTGATCTAATTTTAGCTTTACATTTGATTTTAATAATGGTCATTGATGATTTTTACAAATGTATTTATACTTGGAAACATGTTATGCCCAGCTTCACCTTTTTAACGTTTTGTTTGATTTGTCAATTGTTTATTTGGGTTTGAGTTTATTTTATTTTTACTTCTCTTCCTCTGTCCGCCACCTGAACACACTCCTTGAGCCAACAGCAATCTGCCATGTCGGAAGGATTTTGTAGTTTGATATGTCATCGTATATCCCTATCTAAAAATAGGCTATTTCCTCTTGATGTTGGACTGCTGGCTTGTTCAAAATGTTCTGTCAAATGTGTTCACACAGTGAGCCAGAAATCATACCGAGGGACCCAGTTGTGAAGTTATCTGTAACATCGTAAAGGGAGCATAAAAAGTAATGGGAATGAGTCTGTTCAGATGGGCTGAAGCAGGGATTCTGTTACGGTCCAAAGACTTTGTGTGTTGAGGGGTGTTTTCAGTAAAAAATTAAAACATATAGAGCATTTTTTAAACTTCTCTGGCAACGAATGAACTTTTAAGACACTTTTAAAACTATACAAAGGAGGCACTGAAGCCAATGAAATTAATGAGCATGTGTATATACTATGCTGTCTGCATATACTTTCATGCAAGAGAAAACATTTTACAGACTTTTTTCCCCTATCCATTGTGATAAATTAATCCACTTGTTTAGATCATGTTTCATGTCTTTATCAATGACAGAGCAACAACATACTGCACATAACTACATTAAAATCAAAGCATCCTCATATTCCTCAGATATGATGTAATTCAAATACAAATAAAAATAACCAATTTTAGTGACAATTAATGTCTCATTTAACTAGAGACAAGGGTTTCTACTGCCCCCTCCATGATGTTGCCAGTCCAAAAAAAAAGAAGCTTCTCAAGGAATAGGGTTTAAAAAAAAAGAATTAAGAAAGCAAACAGTGACATTTTCTATGGCTCAGTAGGGTAGATTTTCTATTTGGTCTAACATCTGACATCACCACTACATAGTCAAGTTCATTTCAATTTCATCCTTCAGAAATGACTTCACAAAGACACCTGTTCATAGTCAACAGAGCACCTCTAGCCTCGATACTGGTCTCTGTTTTCTTCATGAGAAAGCTGCTTATATCTATAGAGTGAAGTTTGATTTAACTGTTGCGTTGCCATGTTTTCTACTGGCTAACATGGAATCTTTGAGTAGTCAAGTGAAGTGCTAATGAATGTTAATAAAGCAGACACTTACATTGTAATTTTCACCAAATACAGCATCCACACACACATGCATTACATGAAATATTCCTCCCACAGATTTACAGCGTAAACCAGCTGGGACAAAAATAAAGAATAAATGACACTATGGCTACTACTACCACTACTACTACTACTACTACTACTACGACTACTACTACTACTACTACTGCTACTACTACTACTAATAATAACAATAGTTTCATTGATAAAATGGAGCTATGATGGGAAAACCTGGCGGACTATGATTTGGAGGAAGGGCCTGCTAGACTTTCACCTGAATTGTGGTTGTTACTGAAATTTTCATATGGTTTTTACAATAACTCATCCACAAAAGATAAAATTAGACCTTTTATGTTCAAAGATAATTTGTTTATGTTAAACCATTCTGATAGGTAAATAGGGAATTATTTACCTCTCTTTTGGGGGGGTTCCCCCCCTTTTTCTCCCCAGTTGTACCCGGCCAATTACTCCACTCTTCTGAGCTGTCCTCAGTCGCTGCTCCACCCCCTCTGCCAATCCAAGGAGGGCTGCAGACTACCACATGCCCCCTCCAACACATGTGGAGTCACCAGCCGCTTCTTTTCACCTGACAGTGAGGAGTTTTGCCAGGGGGACATAGCGCGTGGGAGGATCACGCTATTCCCCCCAGTTTCTCCTCCCCCCCCAAACATGTCCCCCGACCAGAGGAGGCACTAGTGCAGCAACCAGGACACATACTCACATCCGGCTTCCCACCTGCAGACAAGGGCATTTGTGCCCGACCAAGCTGGAGGTATTATTCACCTTTCTTATCAAGGTTTCAAAGCTTGTGTGAGAAATGAAAAGACTGGTTTCATCTGCAAACACTTAGGGCTTAAAAGGTCAGCGATATCACTAATTAAATAAGAGACGAAAGAAGGCCCGAGATAGACCCTTAAGGAACTCCGCTGAGCAGCTTAGCTGTATTTGAACTACTATCTTTAATTTGAATAAACTGTTTTCTGTTGGTAATATACTAGATTATATGCTTTGGCTTGAAAACAATATTAGTATAATTTTTCCAGTACAATTTCATGATTTGCAGTATTAAATACTTCTGACAAATCAAGAAAGCACAAGCATATTCCTTGTTATCAAGAGCAGCAGTGACAATCTTATCACTAACCAAAGCCAAGAAGGTAGAATGATTTTTCCTAAGACCATTATGATGGTTAAACAATATGTCTTTTGAGTCTAAATGGTAGAGAACTCTTTTATATACTATCTTTAGCAGGATTTTTGAAAAACAAAATAAAATTCAAATGGTCTATAGTTGTTAAAATAATTTGGAATATTGTCTTTAAACACAGGACTAACCTTTGCTATTTTTAATTCAGTAAGCACTATACAAGTAGCTAAAGATAATGAAAAAAGGAAGAAAGTGGATTTAATATGGATCTAATATGTCATCTGCTTGATAAGGGTAGCAGTAGTATGGTCATGTCCAGCAGAGGAGTTTTTCAAGCTGTCTATAATGCTGGATGGTTCTTGAGCATTAGTAGGTTTTGGTCACTCTTGTAAGCTGACTATTCAACTCATCATACTTGATAGTAGACAAACATTTTACCCAATAAGAATAATTCATCATCATCATCAATATTATCTTCTTCTTTATCTTCTTCTTCTACCATCTCTTGTTCTGAAAAGGTCAACCAACAATAAAGAAGTGGCAGGATTTCAAAAAGTGTATTGTTTATACTCCTCCAAATTTGCTCAAACAGCATATAAACAGATTTACACAAAGCAACAAAATAGGAAATAACCTGATTTGATGTACAGGTATGTCACACGTCATAGAAAATTGCATGGCCATTTCTGTATTCAATAGGAACATCTCAGAATATTTATCTGTCTCAGCCAGAACTCTGCAAACTCAGCAGCACCTGTTTCTTTCCCCAAAATCAGCATACATGTATGTCTGTACATACAGTATCTGCAAATATTTAACCTTGAGAACACATTTGGACAATGTTTTGAGGCCATGGCAACCTTACTGAACTACCTCAGATTTCTATTCAGCAATTCTGCAAGTCAAGTCAATTTTATTTGTATAGCCCAATATCACAAATTACAGATTAGCCTCAGGGGACTTTACATCAACACAACATCCTGTCCTTAGACCCTTGCATAGGACAAGGGACAAAAACATAGGAAGTAATAATCCCGTATATCACTTCAAATTTTGACCATAAATGAATTGTAGAATACATAGCTGAGCATCAACTTTGTCTCTAGAATATATCCCAGAATGGAAATTTAAAACCCAAATTAAGTTAAGTGCCATTGAGAGTGTCTTGACAGGCTGTCTCACAGTGTAGTTTGGCAATCTGACTGCTCAGAGCTGCAGACCGCTGCAAAGGACCGTAAAGACAGCAGCAAAAATCACTGGCATGGAACCACCACAACCTCATAATATTTACACCACTCTCTGCAAAAGGAAAACCCAATACATCATTAAGGACATCAGCCACCCTTCTCATGTTCTGTTCTCTCTCCTTCCACCTAGAAAATGTTACCGGAGCATCAAATCACACACCACCCATCTCAGTAATAGTTTCTTTCCACAGGCAGTCTCAGGTTGCTGAACAGCTAACACACCCATATGCACCTTACATTGTTGTGTTATCGTGTACTGTATATTGTGTATATCCTATATAAATTCATGTGTACATATTCTATGTTGGGTTTTTTTTGGATGGCATGTCATTGTGTTCTTTGTCCTTGAGTCCCTTGTGTTACAGCCGAGAGAGCCAGAGCACAAGAATTGCATTGTATTTTAATACACATGACAACAAAGTTGAACTTACATTTGAACTTGCAGTCCCATGCACCTGTGCATAACCCATATTATCTCATAGTCTCACCCTGGTCTTTGGGGGAGTTTTTTTTTTCTTTTAGCTAAGCAGGACAATTTTTTTTCTTTTTTGGGCCAATTGGACAAGTTTTACTTATCAGCTCTAGAGAGACGGTCTCTATAAAGAGAACGTTACCACACAGTATTGAAGCAGCGACAGCAGCAACATGGCTTCAATCATTCTGGTCCTGGCTCTCATCGCAAGCGGTAAGATCTTTTCAAACCGTCTCCCTGTATATCAAGACGGCAGAAAGTTTTATGAAATACTTGCATTAAGTCAACAAAAGCTGAGCAGCATAACAAAAGGTTATTACAACATGAGTTTGCTTTGGCATTGAGCACCTATCATACAGTACCATCCTCAGTGATTTTTGTCACATATCATCTCAAAACAGGATCATACTCTCAGATTTCAGACTGCCTCAACAGAATTTTTAGTGAAATCTGCATAGCAACATGAAGTCCAGAAGTTGTGCACGTGATAGGCTTTATCATCTCAACTCAAAATGTATTGTAATCCTGAACCTTTATTTTTAATATACCCTTAAAGGAGTCAACATTTTGACACATCATATAATCATAAAGTGTGTCTCCTCTGTGTCTTTGCAGCCTATGGCTGTGGCGTCCCTCCTATTGAACCTGACGTGACCAGGGTAGTGAATGGCGAGGAGGCTCGTCCTAACAGCTGGCCCTGGCAGGTACTAACATGTGACTGGCTGACTGGCTCGGGTCTGCTGGGCTACACAGGCTGCCTACTGTCTGCTTGTTCATTACCTTAGCTTTAGCAATCGAGACATCCCAGACATTTACAAACATACCAATCTGTTATCATCCATATTGAAAGTGTATTTTATATCTAGTGTGTTTAATCACGAAAAAGATAATCTTTATGCTGCTCCCTTTATTTAGTCCTGTGTGTTTCATGTCATTAAAGCTGTAGACATTACAAGTACGGTGCTTTTTTTTTTTTGAGCACACTTGAGTTGTGAAATACAGTTAAGCTTAGTATACTGTTTTAGTAAGATGTATAGATTTTCTTTTTATATATACACACACACACATACACACACACACACACACACACATATATATATATATATGTGTGTGTGTGTGGGTATGAGGAGTTTGCATGTTCTCCCCGTGTCTGCGTGCTGTGTGGGTTTCCTGTGGGGGCTCCAGTTTCCTCCTAGAGTCCAAAGACATGTAGGTCAGGTGAATCAGCCGTACTAAATAGTCTCTAGGTGTGAATGTGTCAGCCCTGTGATGGCCTGGTGGCCTGTCCAGGGTGTTTCCCCGCCTCCTGCCCAATGACTGCTGGGATAGGCTCCAGCATCCCGCGACCCCATTTGGGATAAGCGGCTTGGATAATGGATAATGGATATATATCTATATCTATCTATCTATCTATCTATCTATCTATCTATCTATCTATCTATCTATCTATCTATCTATCTATCTATCTATCTATCTATCTATCTATCTATCTATCTATCTATCTATCTATCTATCTATCTATCTATCTATATATAAAATCAAGTGAGTCAAGTAAATTCTTTATGAGACAGTACAAGCCTGTTTCATGCTTTATTGACAGCTGATGATTGCTTATGGCATGAAACAGGCTTGTACTGTCTCATAAAGAATTTACTTGACTCACTGGATTATTTTGCTCCTTATTTGTTGAGCACTTTCCCTACTGTTGAGTGTCTCTTTTAACAAAGTTATGTGTGTGCGTGTGTGTGTGTGTGTGTGTGTGTGTATATATTCTATTTACATTCATCATTCATATATTTATGCTTTATTTTTGTATGCCTTTCTACATGGTTTTACTGAAGATGATGCATTTCCACCATTCAAGATGATGAAATCTTATATATTCATATACAAAAGTAATGACAGAGAGAGGATGTAAGTGTGTTTTCCTCCCTGTCTGCTGTAGATTTCACTGCAGTACAAGAGGGATGGTGCCTGGAGACACACCTGCGGTGGATCTCTCATCAGTACAAACTGGGTTATGACTGCTGCTCACTGCATAAAGTTAGTAATTAGCACATCGTTGTGCCACCTTTTTATGTAAATGAGCTTTACAAAGATATAGAAATATACCTGTATTAAATTGATATTCATATCAAATCCTTGATTACCTTTCTATGTAGCATGAAGTTGGATTATCGTGTCGTTGTGGGCAAACACAACCTGGAGGTGGCTGAGTCCAGTGCCAAGGCCTTCCAGACATTAAAGATCATCGTGCACAGACACTACAACCCCGTACTGCTGTCCATCGGGTAAGCCCCTCACAGATAAGAGGCCAAATCTGAGTGGTTGGAGTTTAGAGGGAAGTCATTTCATTCGCACCATTTTTCACGCCATCATTCTTAAAACTGGTATTTGAAAAAAAATGTTCAACTTTGTGAAATCCATTAACGAAGTTGTGAAATCTGATGATGATTTCTTTCGTGAGCCTGCATCACATTCTTGTCTCTCAAGCATGAATCGGTGATATAACAATAATGAAGAGCAGTACCATAACTACAGTAAAAAGGCAAGAACTGACAGTGTATTTCTGTATGTTCAGTAACGACATTGCCATGATCAAGTTGGCGGGGCATGTGACCTTGAGTGACCAGGTCCAACTGGCCTGTATTCCAGGCCCTGACACCATCCTGCCTCACAACTACCCCTGCTACATCACTGGCTGGGGCAGACTCTCCAGTAAGCTTACCAAAAAAAGGCGATGGTCATACTTTTAAAACCAGCGTGCATGATCAACCAGATTACCTTGACTGAAAATATTGCATCATTTTATTTTGTGAAGGAGAGACATGAAACAGAGGTGTGTGCGTCTGTGTGTGTGTTACAGCTGGGGGCCCCACCTCTGCCACTCTCCAGCAGGCTCTGTTGCCCGTTGTGGACCACAAAACATGCACCCAGAGTGACTGGTGGGGTGTGTCTATCCGTCGATCAATGATGTGTGCTGGAGGAGACGGTGTGGTTGGAGGCTGCAATGTAAGTACAGCCGGGCTTATCGATAGGAGGTAAACCCTTACTCCGTCACACCTGACTATTTATCAAAAAGCTGCCGTGGCTTTTTACAGTAGACAAATAATAAATAATTGTTTGTGCTAGGGCATCCGGATAGCATAGTGGTCTGTTCTGTTGCCCACCGACACGGGGATCGGTGGTTCAAATCCCCGTGTTACCTCCGGCTTGGTCAGGCGTCCCTACAGACACAATTGGCCGTGTCTGCGGGTGGGAAAAAATTTTTAAAAAAGAAAGAAAGAAAAGAAATTGTCTGTGCTATAGCACAAAACATAAAGCAATATTGGCTTTGTGTGTAAAATGTACCTTTAGAGGGCAGCGTAAAAACCGCCTTTGATTTCTGGCAATAACCTAAATTGATACCTACCGTATTACAACATAGGACCGGGATAAACCGGATCATTAGCTTGAAACCTCAGTGTAGTTATATAAGCGAGTTATATAACACAGGAAGCACATAACAAGGCGTGATACTGTTACTGTCTCAGGGGGATTCTGGAGGCCCTTTGAATTGTAAGAATGCAGAGGGGGTCTGGGAGGTCCACGGCATTGCCAGCTTCGTCTCTGGCTTGGGATGCAACTATGTCAAGAAGCCCACCGTCTTTACCCGTGTGTCCGACTATAATGAATGGATCGATGAGGTAATGGGTTCAGTTTTTCCCTCCCAATGAATGCTTCTCTATCACTTTTAACAATTCCTGGTCCTAAGTTCTTGCTGTATCATTGCGTATGTTGTGTTGATTGGGATACCTCTGTTGAGTTGATGTTTGTGAGATCTACAAGCTGTTGTTTCTGGAAAGATGAACATGTGCTTAAGAAGCATTTCTATTTGCTATGCAGTGTGGACATGATAAATGGTGGATATTAAAGCAACTGTATTCCTTTATTTTTCAGACTATGATGAGCAACTGAGACGTCAGCTGATCAAATAAAAAAAAAAAGGTCCATCAGACGAATGTGTTTGGACTCATTTCTTGTTAAAGTGTATGAGTGGAAATTCATGTGAATCAGCTAGTTTTACATTTAAAACATGTTAATTCAATGACATTTTAAATAACATGGACATTATAAGTGATCCTTGTTATAACAGCTAGCCCTAAAACTCTTAACAGTTGCATAAGTTGTAGATATTTTGATGGAGATCGCAATGTAGGTATGGAAATAAAGCACACATTAGCAGAAATCTAAATTTCCCCTACTGCATCTCATTATGAAAAATGCATCGCTTGTGTCACCCCCCCCCCCCCCCACACACACACACACCGAAAGCCCTCATAATTTTCTACGAGAACAAAAATGAATTCAAACATTTGTTTGGTGGGGAACTCTGCAAAAAGCTGGAAAGTTATAAAATAAATATTGAACTAATCAAGTGGGAAAGAACATTAAAATTAGTATTGTACCTGCTGTATTTCTCTGAGATGAAGAGAAGACTAAATAAGCAGAACACAAGCATAATCTCAACTTACTGTATCTTTGTCCATAATTTGCTAAAAAAAATCACAAGCTTGAAATAGATAAAACAGATACAGCTCCAAATGAACCAATATCATGTGTTTAATTGCTCTCTAAAAGTAGCCAAAGACCTAGTTTAATACATTGCAATACATAAGAGTGCAGCACAGGAAAATATTGATGTTCTGCGTTGCTGGGGGTCAGAATTGGAATAATGAGGCCATTGGTATTTTCGTCTTGTCAGGGACAGCCAGAAGTTTATCTAATCAACAGTTTATTTGTTGGATTACAAAAAGGGCCCTTTTCAAACTGGTAAAGAAAAGAGAAAGGGGGATGTTTTGAATTTGAAGACACTTGCATGCTTGAATGTAGTTCCTCAAACTTTGCACACAGTCGATGTGCACCATGGGCTCCTCAGATGGTCCCTTGCTCGACAACCAGAGTGCTGCACTAACCACACTGCCTGATGCCTGGGCTCTGACCTGTGACTCTGCCCCTTTCCAGTAGTAACAGAACGACTGACAGGTCAGCTGACCATGTTAATATAAAAGCCGTTCCATTTGCCAAGCATTTGGATATTGTTACAGGAACTGCGTGACAACTTGGAAATTCAAATATAAATAGGAGCCTCGATTTACCATTTTCATATGTGACCTGACATTGACATGGTGACAGGGGAGAACGTAGCTAGGCAGCATCGGATGGTGGTATGTAGGATGACTTTGGAGACCAAGAAGAGGAAGAGAGTGAAGGCAGAGCCAAGGATCAAATGGTGGAAGTTGAAGAAGGAAGACTGTTGTGTGGAGCTCAGGGAGGAGTTAAGACAGGCACTGGGTGGTAGTGAAGAGTTGCTGGATGGCTGGGCAACCACTGCAGAAATAGTGAGGGAGACAGCTAGGAAGGTACTTGGTGTGTCATCAGGACAGAGGAACGAAGACAAGGAGACTTGCGAGTGGGACGAGGAAGTACAACAAAGTATACAGAGGGAGAGGTTGGCAAAGAAGAAGTGTGATAGTGAGAGAGATGAAGAAAGTAGACAGGAGTACAAGGAGATGCAGTGTAAAGCAAAGAGAGAGGTGGCGAAGGCA
The DNA here is from genome assembly GCF_029633865.1 of Lampris incognitus. Lineage (NCBI taxonomy): Eukaryota > Metazoa > Chordata > Actinopteri > Lampriformes > Lampridae > Lampris > Lampris incognitus. Next base: position 133,617,155 of record NC_079212.1, read on the forward strand.
AAGGAAAAGGCATATGGTGAGTTGTATGAGAGGTTAGACACTAAGGAAGGAGAAAAGGACTTGTACCGATTGGCTAGACAGAGGGACCGAGCTGGGAAGGATGTGCAGCAGCTAAGGGTGATAAAGGATAGAGATGGAAATGTGCTGACAAGTGAGGAGAGTGTGTTGAGAAGGCGGAAGGAATACTTTGAGGGGCTGATGAATGAAGGAAAAAGGGAGAGAGAAGGTTGGATGATGTAGGGATAGTGAATCAGGATGTGCGGTGGATTAGCGAGGAGGAAGTGAGGGCAGCTATGAAGAGGATGAAGAGTGGAAAGGCGGTTGGTCCTGATGACATACCTGTGGAGGCATGGAGATGTTTAAGAGAGGTGCAGTGGAGTTTTTAACTAGATTGTTTAACACAATCTTGGAAAGTGAGAGGATGCCTGAGGAGTGGAGAGGAAGCATACTGGTACCGATTTTCAAGGACAAGGGCGATGTGCAGAACTGTAACAACTACAGAGGTATAAAGTTGATCAGCCACAGCATTAAGATATGGGAAAGAGTAATAGAAGCTAGGTTAGGAGGAGAGGTGACAATTAGCGGGCAGCAGTATGGTTTCATGCCATGAAAGAGCACCACAGATGTGATGTTTGCTTTGAGAATGTTGATAGAGAAGTATAGAGAAGGCCAGAAGGAGTTACACTTTGTCTTTGTGGATTTAGAGAAAGCTTACGACAGGGTGCCGAGAGAGAAGGTATGGTATTGTATGAGGAAGTCGGGAGTTGCAGGGAACCATGTAGGCATGGTGCAGGATATGTATGAGGGAAGTGTGACAATGGTGAGGTGTGCGGTTGGAATGACAGATGGGTTCAAGGTGGAGGTGAGATTACATCAAGGATCAGCTCTGAGCCCTTTCTTGTTTGCAATGGTGATGGACAGGTTGATGGACAAGATCAGGCAGGAGTTTCCATGGACTGTGATCTTTGCGGAGGACATTGTGATCTGTAGTGAGAGTAGGGTGGAGGTTGAGGGGAGCCTGGAGAGGTGGAGGTATACACTGGAGAAAAGAGGAATGAAAGTCAGTAGGAGCAAGACAGAATACATATACGTGAAAGAGAGGGAGGACAGTGGAATCATGAGGATGCAAGAAGTAGAGGTGATGAAGGCGTATGAGTTTAAATACTTGGGGTCGACTGTCCAATGTAACGGGGAGTGCAGAAGAGAGGTGAAGAAGAGAGTGCAGGCAGGGTGGAGTGGGTGGAGAAGAGTGTCAGGAGTGATTTGCGACAGAAGGGTACCAGCAAGAGTTAAAGGGAAAGTTTACAAGATGGTTGTGAGACCAGCTATGTTATATGGTTTGGTGACAGTGGCACTGACGAAAAGACAGGAGGCGGAGCTGGAGGGGGCAGAGTTGAATATGCTAAGATTTTCACCGGGAATGACGAGGAAGGACAGGATTAGGAACGAGTATATCAGAGGGACAGCTCAGGTTGGACGGTTTGGAGACAAAGCAAGAGAGGCAAGTTTGAGATGGTTTGGACATGTGTGGAGGAGAGATGCTGGGTATACTGGGAGAAGGATGCTGAATATGGAGCTGCCAGGGAAGAGGAAAAGAGGAAGGCCAAAGAGGAGGTTTATGGATGTGGTGAGGGAGGACATGCAGGTGGCTGGTGTGACAGAGGAAGATGCAGAGGACAGGAAGAAATGGAAACAGATGATCCGCTGTTGCGACCCCTAACGGGAGCAGCTGAAAATAGTATTAGTGGTATTAGTGCATTTCTACTCTTCCCTCCCATTCCACGTTTCAAATAAACATGCATTTAGCTCAAAATGGTAAAATGGTAAATGGACTGCATTTTATATAGCAATTTTCTAGTCGACTGATCACTCAAAGCGATTTATTTTTACAATGTATGCCTCACATTCACCCATTTATGCAAACACCGATGAAGTCATTGAAACTCATCCATAGCTTCACTCTTTCGCCATCTGACAAGGGCTTCTTTGCCCTTGTCAGATGGCGAAACAGCAGAGGAGACCTTGAGAGAGGACTCCTGTGTAGACGTGGTTTGGTAAAAAGGCTCTACTGTCGATGTATTTTTCCTTTGAGGTCAGGATAGCGGCTCTGGCACCTCGGGCGGGTGTACGTGCCATATTTGTCTTTGTGCGTGGTGTAAGTTGAAATCCTTCATGGCTGATTTTGTATACAGGCACACTAAACACATACATACATAGGTTTACCTTTGAATTCCGTAAAAAGATGTTTGGATATTGGACCACATCTGAATCCTAGAACGAGCAGCGGTGGTGGGCGGGGCGCAAGGCCTGTGATATTTGCATATTCATCCTGAATTTCTCAATAACGGAGAAAGAGTAGATGTACTTCCAGCCCCATTTCAGAGTTGTTTTTTTTTTACCTTTTATTTGGGAAAACCATGTTAAACAATATGTTAATCATCTCAGAGTAGTTTAAATGTTAAAGCATGTCTGCAGGGGTACATTTAAAGAAGTCATCAAACCTACAATCAAATGTTATAAAATACACATTTGTTCTACAGTGAATATACTGCGAAATGAACATTCATCACTACATATGCAAGATTGTTTCAGATTTGGACTCATCTAAATGATAAAGGATAACTACAGTAAGTGGTCTTTGTTTTATATTTGCATTAGCTGACATTGAATATCTAAACTCATTTCCCACCCTCTACTTTGGAGTACGGCCACAACAGTACTTCACTGAATGTGTCCTTTGAATAGTGTTGAAGAAAATCTCTTAGCAATAACCTTCATAAAACCAAAATGGTGGAAAAAAAAACAAGCTGCTGGACATATAGGTGGTCCCCATGGCAAAGTTGAAGATCTGTGTAACCCGGGTGTGTGTTTTAAGTTTAAGATCCATCCATTGGTGGCCTTACACAATTTACGTTTTGGGGAAAATAACAAATTTGCTATTTACAGTTTTGAACTATATTTCCAAAAAACAAAACAAAAACATACATTGCTGTAGAAGATGGATTTGCATATTATGGGAAAATAGTAGAAAACTATCATCAAACTGAAGAAAGTTGTGAACACTAGGCTAACTAGCAAAACATATTTACGATCAGTTTCAGAGGTGGTTTATTTTCCTTCTTTTGAGAGAAGCTGCTAATGATCCCGGTAGACATCCAGCAATTGAGCTAAGCTAGGCTAAACTAGCCTTTCAACAGACCTTCAAACTGCACACAAAGACATAAAAACTGTTTGTCAGACTATGGAATTAGGATACATATAGTAAAACCCCCAGAAACCAAACTACCCTTTTAAATGACTTCATGACCACTTTGATTTTGGGGTAAACGATGTCCATCTTATGCTTTAACTCTAAATAAGAAGGCTTTTAACTCTAAATAAGAAGGCTGCCCATTTACATTTAAATTAAAACAGCTGCTAGCACAAATCTTTACAGAGGCCCTCCCTCATACCCCTTGTGGTGTTTTCTGTGTTATAATCTAAAGGCATAGAAGAGATAGAGAACCAGGCAGCAGACTGCAACGTTGACACTGCACGCAGACAGTACGAAGACTGCAATGTTTCCCCCACTATAGACTATTCAAGGAAATAACAAACGAACAACTGAATGACATAAGATTACATAAGTGACCTTCATCGTGTTTGATGGATAGAGAAGTCACCATAGGGAGCCATCAATGTGCACCAAAGAAATCTCAATTCAGAGCAGCCTCGTGGTCTTTTTCATTCAACAACTTAATCTCTTGGTGCTGCAAGTCAACGTGGTCAGTCCTAGATGTCCCCACTATTGCTCCATCAGTACGTGTCTTTACAGTTAAAAGCATGTGGTGGTCAAGGCATAGGACATGACAGGCGTAGAGGCTAAGCAGTAGCATCTTGGAAAGCGCCCCCACAGACGGCTGTGCAGCAGTCTCAGCTCTGAAATGGACCATGTACAGTATAAGAGGATCTGGTCGTAGAGGATAGTAGCGTCCTTGCTGCACCCGGCTGCAGCTTGTTGCCAGAAATCCTGACAGAAACGCATCAAGAGCTGCTTGGACATCGTATCTAGACCGGCACTTGAGACAGACATTACTTTTGAAATTATTTTGTTTTTTGATCTTGTACTTACTGGCAAGCTAGCACCTTTGCATCTTGCCAGTTGACATTATTACTTGACATGCATGTTACTTAACATCTGAAAATCACCAAAAGTCAAATGAATGGATGAATTACATACTATGGATTTTTTAAATTCATCTTTAAGATTTTGATTGTGCACTGAGTTGCAAATACAAAAAGGTGAAGACAACACAAACAAGACACAACATCAAGACAAATTACTCAATACTAAGAAAAAGAACTGACAGAAATGAAAGGTGTAGACTTATACGAAAACAGGAGAGGTCCATAGAAGGTAGATGTGAAACATCCATCCATCCATTGTCTCAACCGATTATCCCGCTCTCAGGGTTGCGGGGATACTGGAGCCTTTAAACAGTATCATTGTGTTTAAGCATATGTGTAATAGAGGATTATGTGTATCAAGCAGTATATGTGTGAATGTGGGTATGCTGTGGATGGGTGTGTTTGTGTGTGGGGTTTGTGATGTAGAGGAGAAGCCCTCACACCAGAGTCCATATCAGGAATCAGTAACAATTTATTGTCGTTTCTTTCATGTACTTGCGTACACAAAAGAAACGAAATTCCATTTTCCTCAGCCCACAGCAGTGCGACACAAAAGACAAAAACACACATCCCAAATTTCCCAAAAACACCACTAAAAATATGTAAAATCAGAGAGAACAAAGGCAAAAAACAAAACAAAAACAAACACAAACAGTTAACAACACAGTCCACTCAGTGCAACACAGTCCAAAAAAACTCCATCGTCCAGAGAATGAACACCAGCCAGGATGACTGTCGGAACCGCCGGTCTGCATGGGCTAGGAGTTAGCTTAGCCTGCCCCGCTTCCCCATCCTGTCAGACCCCCCTCGGTGTTTCCTCCTTGGTCACAGCTCCGGGCAGGGCCGTGGTCCCTGGGCCCACCGGACGCAGCAGACCAGGCTCTCCAAGCCAGACACCTTCGACACACCTCCCCGCATATAGCAGGCATCCCAGCACAGAGGCAGCATAGTCTGTAAATTCCTTTATCAAATGATAAAAACGGGACAATTCACCGATGGTGTGAGTAAACAGCAGTAGGTACATCTTTACTAGAGGAATAAAAGCATGTAGAGGGCTGTTTGGCTTGGCGAGAAAGGACCATTGTGACCAACCATTGTGACGCACAATGGTTGGTCTGAAATAGAAGGCCAGGTCAGTGAGTCTACAAACTTATCAAAGGAAAAGGTTAAAGATTTGTTTAATGTCTCAGTGTGCTTTAACGAGGCCCATTAACTCTGGAAATAGAGAGGGCCAGCTAGGCTGTGCTCTGGCGGTGACATTACAATCTCCCCCGAGAGTGCATCTTCATCAGGATGCAAACTGGAAGTCCAACTGGAAGTCATTAAACTGGAAGTCCGGCGAAGTGCTTTGATTGTTCCGTTATACAACACCCCTTAACCCATCCCCTCTGCAGCAGAAGCCCTGTCTGATCACATCCACGCACTGCTCCTCTCCAGCATGCTTGGTATCACCGCTGACATCCTCCGGCACGGCTCCTCCTCCCTCTCTGCTATTGGAGAACTCTCGCACCGGCAGCAGACAGCCCCGTCTGCCCTTCAGCCCGGTGTGTAGTGCAACAGAGCAGATAGTGGAGGAGGGAGAGATAAAGGGAGAAAGAGGAGAAACAAAGACGGCAGCACCGCCGTGGATTGCTGGAAAAGGAATTCGTTGCCATACAAACATTGGCGCCACATCCGATGTTGGAGGAAGACTGAATCACACACCGGAATCTCCTCAGATCTGCGGGGTAAGTGGGGAACTTGGAGCAAAGGGAATAGAAATGTCTGGTTGTGTTCATTGTGCATTGTGGATGCTCGGTAAAACACACTTTATGATTTGAAGTTATTCTTTTTGGAAAAAAAAACTCTGTGCACTATTAGTTTTGCAAGCTATTATTCCACAAGGGCTGAAAAACAGTTTTGGGGTTTTGCGTCCTGAGACCCGTAGGGACACCTCTAGGATATTCTATATTTTGAATACTGTTTCTCCCTTATCCCCGAGGAACCAAAGGGCAGGAGCTCTATGATCACCTCACACTAAAGTGGATGTGTTGGGTAGAGGACTACACAGAATCAAATGCTCTGTACCCTAACTGAAGCCAGCCGACATGTTCTCCTGGCAGCCAAGTGTGCCAGAATGAATCCTGTACAATGGGAGTTTGACCAAGCTGCTCTCTCTCGCTCTCTTTCTCACACAGACACAAGCAGGTGTAGGGCCAGGCGCCGACACAAAACAATGGATACATACACACACACACACACACACACACACAGAAGCACAGTGCAGCTCGACAGAATATGGGACGTTGTCCTGTAAACCTTGGGGGAAATCGGAAGTCCATCTGTTCCATAACAGTTCTGCCAGATTCAGGAAATCGATTGTGTGCATATGCATGGCACGCTTGACTGCCAGTCCTACAGCCTCGGGCAGAGCAACCAAAATTATTTCCTTTTATTTGGTTTTAAATCTTGTAAAACAGAGAGAGAGAGAGAGAGAGAGAGAGAGAGAGAGAGAGAGAGAGAGAGAGAGAGAGAGTGAGAGTGAGTGAGTGAGTGAGTGTGTGTGTGTGTGTGTGTGTGTGTGTGTGTGTGAATGATTCATTCAGGATAAAGCCGAGTGCTTGACTAAGGCTGTGGAGGAGTTGGGACTGCGTTGTCACAGGAAGTGGCAGTGCTCATGCCACTAACAAGGCAACAGGATTCAGCAGCAAACTTGAGATTCAAGTAGCAGGGCAAATCTGTGTCACTCAAAGAGAGGGAAGGGGACTCAAAAGTATGGGGGGGTATCATTTGCACAGCGTACGATGCTAATACAACCATCAAAATCAAAAGACTCGACTATTTCTTCAAAAACAGAATTTTTACATCCCAATTCAAACCTCAAAGGAAACCCCAACTTAAGTATTTTTATAAGGAAATTTTATTTGAGTGTAGGGTGATGTTTTGAGTCCATAAGTTTGATCATGGTCATGATGATTTCATGGCCGATTTTCAATTTGTCCATTTTATGGAAGGAAAAACCCACTTGATTGGTAGCTTTAATGTGGACATACTATGAATTCAAAAAATAATTAGATGAACACTATGCAAGAGTGATCAATTTGCAAATTTAAGTTTATTTATCTAAAAAAGGGACATTTCACATGAACATTACGTAAAAGTGCCAAATCAAGCCACGACGGTTTATTTTAATCTGTAGCCACTGGGCAGGTTGATAAAAACATTAATAATAATAAGTAACTATTTCCCTCATGTAGAGAAATTTCGTTTTAATTGTTGACATTACAGTTGCAACTATAACATACAGGAATACGCTAATTCATCAAGAACATTTGGAATAAAACTCACGGTATTGTGCATTCACTTCAGCGTATGGTTTGTGTGCGTCATTAAGGCATGGCTGGACTGCAGGAGTGCCAGGCATACGTAACCCCCCTTCTCCGCTGCCCCAGTGCGCTGGTCGAGCGAGCTAGAGGGCGAATGAAGAGAGGGAGCGGCGATAACGAGAACAAATGTTTTTCGAAGATTTTTAATCCCCGCAACCGTGAGAGGTTCAAATCATACAGTCATAGCTGTGCACAAACAAACCAAAAAAATTAAATAAATAAAAAATAGGCTAACAGGTCCTGTATTAGCCTAATAGGTCCTGAGATTAGCTGCGGGCACACACACACGCACGCGCAGCCAAACACAAACTGCAAAAGTGTGTGTGTGCGTGTGTGTGCGCAAAATGTAAAAAGTCTTGAAGTTCCGATGAGAAACTCAGGATTAAATGAGACATATTCATTCCATCAGAGCCATTAGGCCGACGTTACACATGAAACCTTTTCATTGTGGAGTTAGAAAACAACGAGACAGGAGACGTGAGAGTAGACGTAGTCGAGGTAGTTTACTAGCTCCAACTTTGCATGTCATACGTTCGACAACGACACTGAACTGACTGTGAACCGGAGGCGGAAGTGCATTATCCGACCCCTCGCCTCTTCCCTTAAAGGTACACCGTCCTCTTAGGTGAATGTCTCTCGATATATAGATGTGGGTCACCACACAGGCCCCCCCAGAGTTCACCTAAACAAAACAATGCAAAACAGCAAAAGTGCAAGTCATGAACATAAAAATAGACTCTACAACAGAACAGTCAATGACATAGTGCAAAGTCACGGGGAAAACAGGTGACGAGTCGGAGGGCGGACCCTGCGGCCATAACGGCTGCGCTTCACAGGAGGGGAAACAGATGGGGCCGAAACCCGGGCCATAGGTGGGGCCGAAGCAGGAACAGAGGCAGGTGCCGGGGCCGACCTAGGAGGGCGCCCCCGCCGCGGGGGTAGGGCCAATTGCATTGGCTCCCCAATGTCCAAGTGAGCGGGCTTGAGACGGTCTATAGCGACCCGCTCCGGCCTGCCCCCCATGTCCACCACAAAGTTCTTATCCCCCGCCTCCAGGACGCGGAAGGGCCCGTCGTATGGGGGCTGCAGCGGGGACCGATGGCTGTCGTGCCTAATGAAGACGTACCTCGCCGATGGCAGATCCTTGGGGACGTAGGACCGGTAGAGGCAGTGTTGAGACATCGGAACGGGAGCGAAGGCACCGGCAGCGCTCCGGGACGCACTGAGGTGAGAGGCGGCCGACCAGGGAGCCGTAGCATCCGGAAGAAACTCCCCCGGAACCCGCAGGGGCTGGCCATACACCAGCTCAGCGGAGGAGGTCTGGAGGTCTTCCTTCGGGGCCGAACGCAGGCCGAGCATGACCCACGGGAGCCGGTCCATCCAGTCGCAGCCAGTGAGGCTTGCCCGCAGAGCGGCTTTCATGTCCCGATGGAACCGCTCACAAAGTCCGTTGCTCTGCGGGTTGTACGCCGTAGTGCGGTGGATCTTCATCCCCAGGTGCTCAGCGACCGCCGTCCAGAGCTCCGAGGTAAACTGGGAGCCCCGGTCGCTCGTGATGTCACCAGGCGTGCCGAAACGGGCCAACCAGCAGCCGATGAACGCCCGCGCTACCTCTGCTGCCGTCGTGGAGGACAAGGGAATAGCCTCTGGCCACCTGGTGGCCCTGTCCACAATAGTGAGGAGGAACGTATAACCACGGGAGGGGGGCAGGGGACCCACCAGGTCAACATTGACGGGGTCAAACCGCCTCTCTGGAACCACAAACGGCGCCAAAGGGGCCTTGGTATGGCGGTGCACCTTGGCGCGTTGGCACGCCACACACGAGCCGGCCCAGGCTCTAACATCCTTACGGAGCCCAGGCCAAACAAACTTGACGCTCACCAGCTTGGTCGAGGCCTTCACTCCCGGGTGGGAAAGGCCATGGACGGTGTCGAAAACTCGGCGCCGCCAGGAAGTAGGCACCAGGGGGCGCGGTTGACCGGTGGAGATGTCACAGAGGAGGGTGGTGTTGGCCGCGTCGAACGTCACTTCCTCCAGCCGTAGCGCCGTAGGGGTCGACCGGTAGTCTTGAACGGTCGCGTCCTTGGCTTGGTCCGCTGCCATAGCGGCGTAGTCGAGTCCCAAGTGAACGGCGTTAACAACTGCCCGTGAAAGGCAGTCGGCGACGAAGTTATCCTTGCCCGACACGTGTTGTATGTCCGTGGTAAACTCGGAAACCGCCGCGAGATGGCGCTGCTGACGCCCAGACCACGGTTCTGAGGTTTTGGCCATACAGAACGTCAGCGGTTTGTGGTCCACGAAAGCGGTGAACTGTCGGCCCTCCAATAGGAACCTAAAGAGTCTGGTTGCGAGGAAGAGACCCAGTAGTTCCCTATCAAAGGTGCTGTATTTGCGCTCGCTCTCACGGAGTTGTTTACTGAAGAACGCCAACGGCTGCCAGCCCCCCTCCACCCACTGCTCACACACGGCCCCCACGGCGTAGTCGGAGGCATCCGTTGTAAGGGCTATGGGGGCGGCAGGCGACGGGTGAGCTAGCAGCGCAGCGTTGGCCAGCGCGGTCTTGGCGGCCACAAAAGCCTCGTCCATCCCCGAAGACCAGTCCAGCTCGTCCTTAGACTTCTTACCCCGCAGGGCCTCATACAGGGGACGCATGATGTGGGCGGCACGGGGCAGGAAACGGTTATAAAAGTTCACCATGCCCAGGAATTCCTGCAGCGACTGTACAGTGCGGGGGCGGGGGAACATGGTGACAGCCTCAACCCTGGCAGGGAGGGGAACGGCCCCCTGTGGAGTGATGTGGTGCCCGAGGAAGGTGATGGACGACTCCCCGAACTGACACTTAGCTGGGTTGATGATGAGGCCGTGTTCGCTGAGCCTGTCGAACAGCTGTGTGAGGTGCGTCATGTGTTCCTCCGCCGACGCGCTGGCCACGAGGATGTCGTCTAAGTACACAAACAAAAATGGCATGTCGCGGAGCACAGAATCCATAAGGCGCTGAAACGTCTGCGCCGCCCCTTTAAGGCCGAAAGGCATACGTAAAAACTCAAAGAGCCCAAAGGGTGTGATGACAGCCGTCTTTGGGACATCCAGTGGGTGGATCGGCACTTGGTGATACCCGCGCACTAAGTCGATTTTGGAATAGATGGCAGCGCCCGCCAGGTGGGTAGAGAAATCTTGTATGTGCGGTATGGGGTACCGGTCGGGGGTCGTGGCATTGTTTAGGCGACGGTAGTCCCCGCACGGGCGCCAACCCCCGTCGGCCTTAGTAACCATGTGAAGAGGGGAAGCCCACGGGCTGTCAGAACGGCGGACAATGCCGAGGCGCTCCATAGTCGAAAACTCCTCCCTGGCTATTGCGAACTTGACCGAGTCGAGGCGTCGGGCCCGGGCGTAAACTGGGGGGCCCACTGTGGTGATATGATGTTCCACGCCGTGCTTGGCCACCGCCGAGGAGAAGGTGGGTGTGGTGAGCTCGGGGAAATTTGCGAGCAGGCGTTGGTATGGATCCCCGGTGGAGAGTGTGTTAGTGAGGCACAGCGCTCCAGCGCCCCCAAGCGTGCAGGGGTATGACGCAAAAGAGACGGCATCAATCACGCGACAGTTTTTAACATCCACCAGCAGGTTGAAAGCACAGAGGAAATCCGCACCTAGGAGCGGGGTGGATACAGCAGCCATCACAAAGTCCCAGCCGAAACGTCGGCCGCCAAAACAGACGTCCACATGTCTGATACCGTACGTCCGAATGGACGTGCCGTTGGCGGCGTCCATCTGGGGGCCGTGACTGTCGGTCATCGTGTCCACAGCTTGTGCTGGTAGTATGCTGCGTTGAGCGCCAGAGTCAACCAGCAGCCGCCGGCCCGACAAGGAGTCTCTGATGAACAACAGCTTGCAGTCACGGCCGGCGCCCATAGCCGTTAACGAGCGCCGGCCTTGGCGTTTCCCTGAACCCTGTAACTGCAGGGTTTGCGACACCGTTTTGCTTTTGCCCCAAACCTGGCATGGTAATAACAGAGCCCGTCGTCAGGTTGGCGGCGGGCTGTCACCGCAGCCGCGGTGTCCATATAGTCGTACACAGGTGGTGGTGGGGCGGTCTGGTGGGGTAGCAGGGCATGCACAAACTGTTGCCGGTTGGCCAGGAAAACCCTGTCTGCTTCAGCAGCCAGAGAACGGTAGTCCTTGGAGGCGGCGAGAGGAGAACTGGCCAGTGCTGTGCGTACAGGTGCGTGGAGCTGCCTCAGAAAAATGTGTGTGAAAAGAAAGGCCGGATCAGCCGATCCGAGCACAGACAGCATTTTTTCCATTAACTCAGACGGTTTGCCGTCGCCGAGGCCATTCGGGGACAGTAAACGGTCTGCCTTCTCCAGCTCCGACAGTTCAAATAGTTTCAGGAGGAATGTCTTTATAGCATCGTACTTGCCAGCAGCTGGCGGAGCTTCCAACAGCGTCATTGCTCGCGCCGTTGTCGATGCGTCTAACGCCGCCACTACGTGGAAGTACTGCGTTGCATCCTGCGTTATCCCTCTCAGCTGGAACTGGGCTTCCACATGTTGAAACCACGGCCGTGGATTATGCTGCCAAAAGTCGGGTAGCTTCACAGTAGCGGTGTAAATGCTAGCGTTAGCAATAGCCATGTTGTTAGCACCGGCGTCGTCGTTGTCAGACATACTCGTATTAGTAGTTCGATCACGTCGGGGTCACCAATGTGGAGTTAGAAAACAACGAGACAGGAGACGTGAGAGTAGACGTAGTCGAGGTAGTTTACTAGCTCCAACTTTGCATGTCATACGTTCGACAACGACACTGAACTGACTGTGAACCGGAAGCGGAAGTGCATTATCTGACCCCTCGCCTCTTCCCTTAAAGGTACACCGTCCTCTTAGGTGAATGTCTCTCGATATATAGATGTGGGTCACCACATCATGCAACTTGGTTGCATCTATGAGTTGTGAGTTGTGCAACTAAACAGTTACATTAAATGCAATCAAAGCTACGTGCAACAGCCAATGAGATTAGTCAGAATGAATGTAATACTAATGAGTAATGAGTTATTATCCCCGTCAGGCGGTAGCCTGGGAGGGGATATTGCGTTTGGTCATGTGTGTGTGTGCATGTGTCTGTCTGTCTGTCCACGGCTAATCTCGCATACTACTGGGCCGATCAGCCTACAATTTTTTTTTTGCACAGTTATGACTGTATGATGAATAACCTCTCATGGTTGTGGTGATTCAAAACCTTTGAAAAATGTCTGTTCTCGCTATCGCGGCTCCCTCTCTTCACTCACTCTAGCTTGCTCGACCAACGCTGCTCTCTGTCGCTGCCCGATCTAAGTCAACCGTGCGCATGCGCGACTCACATCTATGGTTGACTTCGATCGGGCAGCGACAGTGTCAAAACATCACGTATTCGGGTACGAGTCTTGAAAGTAAACAAGAAGTCGATCATATTTCGTTAAGTCAGCAAATCATTCGCTGTTGATCTCAGCAGAAAAGAACTGGAGGAACACTGGATGAACCCAAAACAATAACCTTACTCTTTACTTTCATAATAACAACGTTGGATAAACTGTTTACGCTCGCGCATGCGTGACTCACATCTACGGTTGACTCAGATCGGGCAGCGACATGATCAAAATGTATTAAAAGAATTTTGATAATCCAAAGAATGCTAAAGTTATAAACGAACAACTTTCTCTACGTTGCAGTCAAAACAGGAAGTGTTGCTTATTCTTGTCGCCGTCCGATCCGAGTCAACCATAGACTCAGCAGACTGGCCATACGTCATATTCATAGTTTCCAGCTGCTAACTACCACCTCAGATAGTCACACAGGTTTAGAGGGATCCGTTTGAAATACAGGCCACATAATGTTACAGACCACAAGAAGAATGCTTCTGTGTCTGTGTTTTTAAAGAATTCATTCCTAATTGTTCTGTTTCCTTTTTTACATTGCAGGCATTGGAGAGCATATGGTCCTTCGGGCAGTCCAAGTCTTCTGGGGGTTGTGCACACCACCTTGGTGTCAAATTTGTCAGAAAAAAATGCAGCTAGGCTAACTTTGGGAATGGCAGTTTCTCACTTGTAAGAATCTGGAAAGGAAATCAGAATTTTGGAAGGTATCAACCTTTGTGTTTGCAATGGAACACACAAACAGACATCTCTTGCACAACCCCTGTCTGATCTAGAGATTTATAAAGAGACAAAATGAAGCGCTGAGCAAACAGCAAATTAAAGCAACCTTCTTGGAGTTCAAGTGAATATTTTGCCTTCTGGTGGGGAGGACATCTGTGTAACATAAAGACTTAGAAGCAGTGCGGTAAATGCAACAGATCCAATGAATTATTGTTGAACCATGACTTCTGTTTTTTTTTTTCTGAAACGTTTTACAGAAAGGCATGGATGATAATCTGAGTCGTCCTTGTTTCCCAATATTGGAATAAGGTTTTCATGGAACTCTTGTAAAATGTGGTGTTGCTGGTTATATTGATTGTATCCAAGCTAACCAAAGCTGACGAATCTGGGGTGCATCTTCCATTATGGAATTTGAGGAGAGAGCGACAGGAGTGTCCATAGCTGCATTAGTGGCAATAGCCTGCAACACATTTGTTGCCATTCTCCTTCTTCTCCTTTTTCTTATTCTCTATCAGGTCTGCAAGGTGCCCTCCAGCCAAGAGATGCTGCCAGTGCTGGCTCCCAATGCAGGACAAATCCAGCAAAAAAAAGAGCACAAATATCTATTGAACTCCTGACTGAGGAACAATGATCCAAATCTAGTGAGCGAAGATTGTCTCAGATCAGTCTGCCAGAAGAGTGAGGAAGAGAGTGAGGATAAAGGAAACAGTAAGACTAACTGCTTGGATCCAAATCCGGCAGTCATACCAACATGTACCCTGGCTCTGCCAAATGATTAAAGCTAAGCAGGTATGGGCTTGGCCAGTACTTGGATGGGAAACCTCCCGGGAAAAACTGAGTTGCTGCCGGAGTGGTGTTGGTGGGCTAGTAGAGGCCAGTCTTCCCTCTGGTCCTAATCAAAACAACAAATATCAAATCCCAATGCCCCAGTGCAGTGACGGGGACACTGTGCTGTAGGACATGCCGTCCTTTGGCTGAGATGTTAAACAGAGGTCCTGACTCACTGTGGTCATTAAAGATCTCATGGCACTTATTGCAAATAGTAGGGGGTTCCCTGGTGTCCTGGCAAAATTCAAAACCTGGCTCTCTCCATTTAATTGGCTCAATGATTCCTCCCTCTCCACCTCAAGCTGATGTATGGTGAGCATTCTGGCAAAAAATGGCTGCCGTGCATCACCCAGGTGGGTGCTACACATTGGTGGTGGTTGAAGTGAGTTATCCTCCTTCAATGTGAAGCGCTTTGGGTGTCTAGAAAAGTGTGATATAAGTTTAATGATTATTATTATTATTATTATTATAAATCTAGAGAATCGTTCCAGGTAGGTTTAACAAACATCAGAAATGGCAGTGTGTCAGAAAGGTAGCGAATGTGGCGTGGTGACATGACTGCTTTCACATCATCTTCACTTTCTCAACTGGTCCTTGTACTACTGTGTGAGAGTGTACAGAAGGATGCAGACGACTGTGCACTTTTTTCCAACACACACATCCTAAGAAAAAAAACCATGGCCACACGAAAGAATGAGAGGTAAATTTGAAGAGAAAGAAGCGGCGTCTGGGTAGCGTATCAGTGTATTCCATTGCCTACCAACACGGGGCTTGCCGGTTCGAATCCCTGTGTTACCTCCGGCTTGGTCGGACGTCCCTACAGACACAATTGGCCATGTCTGTGGGTGGGAAGCCGGATGTGGGTATGTATCCTGGTCGTTGCACTAGCGCCTCCTCTAGTCGTTCGAGGCACCTGTTTGGGGCGGGGGGAATAGCGTGGTCCTCCCACACACTACGTCCCCCTGGCAAAACTCCTCACTGTCAGGTAAAAAGAAGCAGCTGGTGACTCCACATGTATAGGAGGAGGCATGTGGTAGTCTGCAGCCCTCCCCGGATCGGCAGAGGGAGTGGAGCAGCGACCAGGATGGCTCGGAAGAGTGGGGTAACTGGCCGGATACAATTGGGGAGAAAAGGGGTGGGGGGGGAATTGAAAAAAAATTTTGAAGAGAAAGAAAAGGGAATGTTCAGTTTGCAAAGCTTGGTTGGCCTGTTGTTTGAGGGTGCTTCTAAATATAACCTCTTACTGATAGTCCTGGCAACAACAAAAAAAGAAAGAAAGAAAATAAAATCAGTCTGTTGCTGGGAGCAGTAACCTAGGGCTGCATGGAGTGTGTGTTTCAGTCACTCATAAAAACCAGTGCTCTATGAAGCACAGCGCCTTGCTGAGGGTGTTACATAAAGACTCGAGAGGCTTTGCTGAGCTGTGTGTACTCTTCAGTGCAGCCCTCACCCTCGTATCTATCTGCTTGTGGCACGTCACTGATGGCACACTCATTCTGAGTGAATGAGTCAACATCCACACCGAGCAGCAAGTTCACGGGATTTTACAAGCCCCCCAAATTAAGATACTTATAATTTGCTTTGTCATAATGATTAAGTAAAACATGAACAGTGCTGCTGCCTTCTCCTCATCTCCGCCCCGTATTTAGGTAGCGTTCTCATTAAGAATGACTAACCATGAATGTAGGAGTCCAGCATTTCCTCTCAAGGACACAGAGTTGCTGCTGAATTGAACTTGTGACACTTGGGTTAAGGGAGCTCTCTGACTGCTACATTAAAATCTCAGGCCTGGTTTACATAACAAAACATGTCACAATGTTAACCTACAAATTAAATTTAAAAAAAAAACGATGTTTTGAAAAATACAAAATACGGCACTTCACCAAACCCCGCAAAATATTTCCGGTTTCTGTAGTATTGTTGACATTGTTATAGCTGTATTCCCACTATTGTTACCCAGAGGCTACAACCATTTGTCATTGTGTGTGCATAAGAAATGATGTGGTTAAGATTCCCTCCAACTAAACTTGGTGAGATGAAGAAATGACTCACAGTTGAGCAGCAGAGTGCGAGACATTAGAGGGCGCAGAGCTGTCTCTGACAGAAAAACAGGACATTAGGGCAGGGTTTGATTCCAGTCGAGCCACAAAACACAGGGGGCACTTTGCTGAAGGACAAGACCATTAATAATGTCAGAGAGAAAAGGAAAAACAAGAAGAATGAAGATGGGGGAAAAAGTGATTAAAATCAAAATAGGGTATCAAAAGACTCTCTGCTCATTACTGGATGGGACCCGGGACTGTGTATGCTAGCCAAGATTAGTTGTCTGGATAGTGATCCATAAATGACCAATCATTTACTGGAGATGTGCAATGCTACTTTCATGCTAAGCATAACAGACATATGTGTATATATATATATAGATATAGATATTTCCTTGCTTAATGACTTGTGTATAGACGTATCTACTGCATCAATTTATTTGAAAACCATTGAAAATAAATACCGAACAAATAGTAACACTTGTGAACGGGCATTGTTGTCAGCAGCCATGTTAGTCATTCTTAGATGAGCCTGGCTCTGGTTTCCTCAACAGATTTAGAAGCTTCTCCATCTTGGCTACTTCCACTTCTGGACCCTTGGGCAGCTCCTGACCCTTCTTTCCCTACACACACACACACACACACACACACACACACACACACACACACACACACACACACACACACACACACACACACACACAGACACGATCAGAAATCACCTGACCTTATGCTCAGACAGCAGACTGCAACCCCAGCAGGCAGGAGGTAAACACTGCAACATGAAAAGTATAGCAACACAAGCAGAATAATGTATTCAATGGTGTGTGTGTTATCTCCCAATAAGACTATGTGCTTCTAATAAATGGAATCCATTACCAAATTTGAACCAAAAGCAAACACCAAATTCAAGATCTCAGAATCAGAATCATGTTTATTGGCCATGTAGGTTTGCACATACAAGGAATTTGACTCCGGTTTCGTGGCTCTCTCAGTGTACTTAACATAGAAAAACAACACTACAACAAAACAATCTTCAGATATATACAAAGAATTGACTTATACAGGCAAAATAAGAGGGGATAAAGTGCAATGACGCAGAGAATATATCATAGATGCTGAAATAGATGTTTGCAGGTTACTTACATACATGTCCGAGGTAGATGGACATGACAGAGTGTACCAGTATACATACAATGTACAGTACAGTATATACAAAATGGTTGGATTTACTTGACAGTGTTAAGCATTCATTTGAATGACAGCCCATGGAAAGAAACTGTTTTTATATCTGGTTGTTTTGGGGTACAGTGCTCTGTAGTGCCTACCAGAGGGGAGGAGTTGGAACAGGTTGTGACCAGGGTGTGATGTGTCTGCAGTGATGTTGCCTGCCCATTTCCTGACTCTGGAGGTATGCAAGTCCTGAATGGGAGGGCAGGTTGGCATCAATGATTTTCTCTGTAGACCTAACTGTCCGTTAGAGTCTGTCTCTGCTCTGTTTGGTGGCTGAACCAAACCAGACAATCATGGATGTGCATCTCCAAAACTCTAGGGTATGGATGTGTTCTTGTTACTGACTACAAACATGGCAAGAATAAAGGATTCTGTTAAAAACATGAAATCTTTCAAGGGTAGTGGCGACTCTTCAGTTTTAGTGGGTACAGGGAATTACCAGATCCAGACAGAAAGCTGCATGCACAAAGTGTATGAGCAGCAAATTGCTTTGTAACACAACATCTCTGCTTTGATGTCTGGCCCGCTAAGCCAGTCACACTTTACTATGACCCAGACAGAATTTGCAGCATTTTAGTTTTGTTTTCTGTGCCCACTGTTGATATTTTTGTTTCTTAGGTATATACATTTCTAGTAACATAAAAAAAATGTATTTTAGAATGTATTTTAGAAATGTTGTCCACTTTAAATATGTCAAATCAAGATGGGGGCACTTCAGCATCTGTGAAAACTTAGAGGGAGCGTACAATAGCTACGGAGTTTACAGTTTTTATTATTTCACAATCTCTCTTTAAAGTGTAATTACAATCAATATACTTTAAATACTTTAAATAGCCTCTCGTAAATCAGTGTTTCTCCCACACAATCTCTTTGCTAAGGTGGTGTCTCCTTGGGGCCCAAGAGGGTGGTGGTGGTGGGGGGATCGTCACCTTGTTGTGGTGGAGAAGCTTGTGTGTACCAGTGATCCCACGAGCTATGCTGTCCGGAGCTTGGCTCCTGGTAGGATCACCCAAGGCAAACAGGTCAAGGGGGAGGTTTCAGATGAAGTGCGATTCAACAAAGACCTCAATGGCAGATCTAGTGGTAGACAATGCCAGTGAAGGCGCACAAAGGCTGCAACAGAGGGTGGTCTCCAATCGTGTAGGTTCTCCATGCCATTGGACTCTGGCCACCCCCTGCCAAGAACCTTGTGGTGGCTGCAGGTGCATCAGCCACTCCACATAAAAAGCTGTCATGCGCAGGTGTCCTCCCACAAACATACCCACAAGGACCTAGGAGGAGGACAGTCATACTCGACCCCGAGTGACCGCTGATGATGAGTGATCAGTGTGCAGTCTCTGTTTCTCATTTTTTTGTATCATACAAACATCAACAAATATATGTATAAAAGTAAAAATCTTAGGGGAAAAAAACCTGTGACCCGTATTCTGATGCATCACAGGTGAAGCTGCTGGAGGCGCTGCTGTGATCAGGGTTTCGATTAAAGTGCACGTTGCAGAGCTTTACTTTGAAAAAGCAGATGTTATTTTTGACTGTTTTTTTCTCAGCCATCTTTAGTAAAAAAAAAAAAAGAGTCATAATTACCATCGTAGTTAGGTCACTGCACGTGACTAATACTCTCGCATAGTCAGACCTCTGTTTAGTTTTACACGGAGGTCTGCCTACACGACATGTGTGACAACTGGCCTACTTATGTTGCCTATTGGCTTAGCTGACATGGCTTGCTCAAAAGTCTTGAATGCACACCAACAGGGAATCGAAAATGAAAAGAAATGTTAATGACGTGAATGATGTTAAAAAAATACCCTTCCCAGTCTACTACTTATGGTACCACAAACATTTTATTGAAAGAAGAAATAATCCCAAATGCAAAACAGGAATATTAATAAGGCAAAAATTTGTTTCATTTTAATTTAATGTCTCCCTCCCTCTTGCGTGTTTGTGTGCGTGTACGCATGTGTGTCAGTGTCAGTGTTGGAGGTAACGCGTTACAGTAATATGTTACATTTAGGCAGTAACGGAGTAATATAACGCGTTACTGATACAATATCGGTAATATTATTACAGTTACTGTGCCCATGTAACGCGTTACCATCTTCTATTTCATGAGTTTCTGAACGAAATGCCACTTCCGCAGTCAGCGTCAACACCAGTCAGCACGAGATGCTATCAGCACAAAACAAGCTCATGGAAAGAAAGCACAGGATGTGGTTCTGAAGGCAGATAGAAACCTTTTCAGTCACATGATCCTGGTGGCTGAAAGCAGGAAGGTGAATCTGAAGGATGTCCTTGCCTACCCATTGGGCCCACTACCATGGGTACTGGCAAATGCTGATGGGTCCTTACGAAAAACAAACAAGGCTGCACTTGCCAGAGAGCTTGAAAAGAATGTATCTCCTGCAGAAGACATCCCAATCCCATCTACTTCCATCATTGATGGGATGAGCCTGGTCCAAAAAATGAATGGCAACAACAAAACCTTTGCACAGGTGGCAGAGTCAGCCTTGACCCAGGTCCTCCATGAGGGAGCACAGAGTGGGAGGATTGATGTTGTTTTTGATGTCTATCACCAGACTTCGATCAAAGATGCTGAACGACTGAACCGGGGTGGAGACATCACTCTCCAGTACAAGAATCTTGCAGGGGGACACCACGTCCAGCAGTGGAGAAAATTTCTGTGCAGTTCCTCCAACAAGACCAGTCTCATCAAGTTTCTGGTGGAAGAGTGGAAACTCCCACGATACAGAGCTATGCTGCATGGCAAGGTGTTGTACATGACCTGTGAGGAAACCTGCTACAAGTTGACAGAAGATGGGTGTGAGGAAGCAGCAGAACTGCACTCCACACATGAAGAAGCTGACACCCGTCTGCTCCTGCATGCATTGCATGCAGCAAATGCGGGCTCAAAGTCAGTTATCATCACAGCTGAGGACACTGATGTCATGGTGCTTTGTCTTGGCTTCCAGAAGGACATCACCTGTCCCATCTACCAGAAGTGTGGGACTCAGAACCGCACACGGTTTGTCGACATCACCAAACTGGCAAGTTCACTTGGAGACAGCATCTGTGACAGCCTAATTGGCTTACATGCCTTCACAGGCTGCGACACTGTCAGTGCATTCGCTGGTCAAGGGAAGCTGAATGCCCTGAAGATAGTGAGAAAGCACACTTCCTGCCAAGAGACTTTTAGTCAACTGGGACAGACATGGAATGTGAGTGATGAGCTGTTCCAGAAAATTGAGCAGTTCACCTGTCGGATGTATGTTGCTAATAGCAGCACTGCTGAGGTGAACAAACTGCGTTACCAGCTCTTCTGCACCAAAAGGGGAGAGGTTGAGTCCAGCCAGCTGCCACCATGTAGAGACTGTCTCTTTATGCATGTTCAACGAGCCAACTATCAGGCAGCAATATGGAAGTGCTGTCTGCAGGCTAACCCTGTGGTGCCAAGCCCTACTGAGTATGGATGGACAGACGATGAAGGCAAGCTGGCCATTTACTGGATGCGCTCCCCACCTGCACCAGATGTGGTCTTGGAAATGCTAACATGCAAGTGTGTGCATTCATGCAAAATGCCAAGCTGCATGTGCCTGTCAAATGGACTTCCATGCACAGACATGTGCAGGTTACAGACCTGCAGTAACCAAAAACAGCAGGATGGTCCAGAACTGGACTTTGAACTTGGGGAGTCAGATGATGAGAGAAACGAGCAGTTTGATGAATGACAGTGTGATGATTCTGATGGTATTACTGTGGTAGTAGTCTATTGATGCACAGGATGTTGATTCTGGACTTGGTTACCCAGAGCTTGATAACAATAATGTAACCATATTCACATATTCCCATTACCCTACCCATTACCATTACATATACCCACTAATGATATGGGATTACATGTATCATTGACTAAGTATATGTAAATGTCAATGTTGTTTAAAATATTAAAATAGTTCATTACCTCACTATGGTATTCCTTTTTATCATGTATTTTGATTGTGTATTTAAACAAATGTATAGAGACCATTTGTGACCTAACTGGCTTTGGTCTAGTTCTCATTTAAAGCTCACAATCACCTCACACAATGAAATAGTATGGGTATATTATACATTTCCTGAATCTTTACAGTCCTGTGAGTATTCCAGTGTTTGTGTTTTGTGTCCCTGATATTCCTAGATGCCACAGGGCTAAAAGAAAGTATATAGTTTAGGCGAAAATTGCAGAAAGATGTGTGTTATTGACGGGTTGAAGAGCTCAAGTGACCTCTATATTTGTGAGAAATATCCACAACAGGGCTTGAATGAAAGCTAAGAAGGTCCCCTTTAAAATGATACCAAAGACAATATTATAGAACATTATAAAATGTCCTGACCATGAGGCTAAACCAGGATATGCACCAGCGTCTAAAATGCAATTTAGTTTAGCGGGTGGTTAACTTCATGAGCTGATAACTGTGATACAGCTGCCACTCAGGAATGGTTATCATACCAAAATATCATCTACAGACATGGATCCTTTCAAAAATTATAAGTAAGTTTTGCCACCTTGAGTGTACCGAAATATCGTCTGGCCCATGGACTACTGATGCTAGAGCGCCGTGCGCATGTCTTGTTGATATAAATTCTATTGTCACTGAAGAATACTGTTCCTGAAGAAGCGCGCAATGGCGACGACAGCAGAGCCCGAGTCGACTTTTTCAAAACGGATATACTCCCACTACTTTCAGTTTGTCCGAGCAAAAGAGAAGAACATCACTGTAAAGTGCACTTTATGTATTGCCGATCAGGAGCCATCTACTGCTAGAAATAGCACAAGCAACCTGAAGAAGCATCTAGAGAGAGTGCACAGTAACGTGAAGGTAAAGAGAGTTGCTACTAACCACTGGCGTAACATAGTTATTATGGGCCCTGGTGCAGGCAACCCTCGTAGACCCCCCCCCCCGTCTCTCTCTCACACACACACACACACACACACACACACACACACACACACACACACACACACACACACACACACACCACCACCACCACCACCACCACCATAGGTGGGTTTAGTAAGTAATTTTAGTAATTTATTTGTATAGCACCTTTCACAGATATACAATCACAAAGTGCTTCACAGCATAAAATATAACAAATAAAATAGAAATATCAAAGTAACAGACAAAGTTTACACAGATTAGTTATTGTAAAGGTCAGTACGTCAAAGATTGGCTACACTTCAGAACCACGGAGAGCGGACGCACCACGGACAGAGTTCGGAAACCTAAACAGACGGTCTCTAAATCAAATCAATTGACAAGGCAATGAAACAAGTCAACAAAGCAACTAGGCTGTAATATAGCTAATAGCCTTGTCATTCGACAGTAACAGGGGAGCACACATCAGACTCAAAACCTGGTAGATTGCATGGTTTGGCACGCACGCAGCACACATTGCAGCGTTCCTTTTTTTCCTTGCTCTCCTTCTTTTTACATCCACTTTTATGTGTGTAACTCATGCTTGCTTGCTTGATTGTATTTGTCTAACATTACTTAGGTAGGCTAGATAGGTAAATGATATTGCACGCGCTAAACAAGCTATCATCACATGTTCAAAACAGACACGCACGTAACATTGGACTAGGACAATGCACGCAGAAATATTGACGCCCCCCAGCGACGGGCCCTGATGCCATTGCACCGGCTGCACCACCTATATTTATGCCAGTGCTACTAACGACCGCAAGCAGAGTGACCGGGAGGATGGCGCGAGTACATCGAAACAACTAAAGCTGGATTTTTCCAGACCCGAGTCAAAGTTGGTGGACCCAGGAGAAGTGCGAAGGCTGGTGGCGGAGTATGTCGTGGAGGACATGCTGCCTCTTGCTACGGTGGAATCACCAGCGTTCCGAAAACTTGCATCCATGATCCCTGTCAGATCAACTCACAAGGTAAAAACCCTGACATTAGCTAGCTAACGTAACGTTAGCTAGCTAGTCCCCCTAATGCATTGCTAAATAAGTCCTAATAAACATAGCCTAACGTTAGCTTAACTAGCTAGCTAGCTAGCTAGCTAGCTAATGTCACCCTTAATATTCGGACTTGGCTAAAATCAACTAGCTAACGTTAGCTAACCTAGCTGGCTAGCTAGAAGAGGGGATGAACTACTAGCTAACAACTAAAGGGATTGCAAACTGGTGTAAAACGGTAGCTAGCTAGCTAACGTTAGCTTACTCTAATGTAACCAAACGTTCATGCTGTTTCCAAAGAAGTGGGAGTTGGGTTGAGGTGAGGAAGTTGCTAACGTTAGTTGGCTAACTTGCCCCAACCAACACAGCGTGCAATGGAACTAGCCTTGTTGTGCTAGGCTAGCCAATGTTAGCTAGCTAACTGTAGCTGAAGGCACGGAGTTCTTGGGAAACAAACAAAAAGGGTAACGTGTAGTGTTTGCCATCTTCTTATTTTCCAGCATGTACTACCAGATCAAAAAACCTTTGCCAATGATTTGGACAAGGCCTATGCAGCGATGGAAAAACAGCTGAAGAATAAATTAGATGCCCAGGACTGTGTCAGCAACAGCTGATATATGGAGCAGCAATAACAAGAGTTTCCTGGGAGTGACTGTTCACTGGATCGATGAAGGTACAGTCAATGTATTTGGTTGTGATGAGATTTGCCCTTCCCCCTCTCCCACAGAGTTTTGAGCATCTTTTTGATGGAAAAGAGCTCTATAAATACTATACTGGTATTATTATTGTTGTTATATTATTATTAATATTTATGTTGATTGACAGGTTCATTGGTAAATAGCCTACTGTAGATAGTGATGTAGATACACAGCACGCATGTGAGTCAGTTCAACTAGACATTCAGGAGAGCAGTCACATGTTTGGTGTACAAGATGACTGGATTATTTTGATAAAGCAAACTCAACTATCTCTCCGTTTCTTATGACAGGTACCCTTACAACGAGAAAAGGCAGCTATAGCTTGTAGAAGATTCAGGGGCCGACACACGTATGATGCAATTGCAGCAGAGCTGGAGGACATTTTTTCCTAATATGGACTGACCAACAACAAAGTGACTGCATGTGTGACAGACAATGGGAGTAATTTTGTAAAAGCGTTCAAGGAGTTTCAACAGCAGCAAGCGCAGTCTGAGTCTGATGAGGAGGAGATGGAGGAAGGTGGTGAGGTGACCTTTACAGACCTGCACAGTGTGCTCTCCACCACCAATGAAAATGCTGAAAACAATACATGTGAACTGCCTCCCCACTTTAGATGTGCAGCCCATACACTAAATCTAATTGCAAACAATGAGGTAGATAAATGGCTGTTATCTAATTCAGAATCCAAGGCTGTGTATCGTAGTGCTACAGGCAAATGTTCTGCACTATGGACAAAGGCCAGCCGCTCTACAATAGCATCTGAGTACCTGGAAGAGGTCAGCAGTAAAAAGTTGATTGTTCCTACTGTAACCAGGTGGAACTCATTCTATGAGGGTTACCCTCACCTACCATGTAGGGTTACCCTCACCTACCGCTTAGGGTTACCCTCACCTAACGTTTACCCGTACCTTCACCCGAACACCTACAGCTCAGGCGGAACTTCTCCTTACTGGGTGACGTCATTCTCATACTGGGATGAGGCTGTGTATCGTAGTGCTACAGGCAAATGTTCTGCACTATGGACAAAGGCCAGCCGCTCTACAATAGCATCAGAGTACCTGGAAGAGGTCAGCAGTAAAAAGCTGATTGTTCCTACTGTAACCAGGTGGAACTCATTCTATGAGGCATATGCCCGCATTACAGAAATGCCCCTCACTGTCATCAATTGCCTCTGCACAAAGCTTCAGATTAAATGTATGAACGACAGGGAGGACCAGTTTCTAAAAGAATACTATTCTATAATGAGACCTTTCACAGCTGCTTTAGACATTTTGCAGGGCGAGGAGAATTCTTTTTATGGAACACTTCAGCCAACATTAGAAATTCTTATGGCCAAAACCCTCGCAATTAAACATGGCCTATCGCAGATGACCAGTGGACTGCCAGACATCATTGTGACTGCAATCAAAAGTCGGTTTGCAACAACTCTTGACTCCAAGGAGGCTTTGCTGGCTGCTGTCTCGCTCCCCAAGTTTAGGCTCCGCTGGTTGAAAGAGGAAACGAGAAAAGACAACATTAAGCTGCTGCTCTTTACGGAGTGCCGCTCCTTTACAGAAGAACCAGCAGCCCTGACGCCTAATCCTCATCCACCTGTTGCTGCCTCCAATGAGGATGACTTTTTTTCCTTTGACGCAGAGGCCAAGGAAACCAGTGCAGCTATGTCAGTGGAAACAGAGGTGGTGGACTATCTCAAATCTGATCCTGTGATGGAAAGCCTGCACAAGTTTCCACGAATTAAAAAAGTGGCACTCCGATATAACACCGCAACACCATCCAGTGCACCAGTGGAAAGACTTTTCAGTCTTGGGGGACTTGTTCTCACTCCAAAGAGAAACCGTCTCAGTGAAGCACGCTTTCAGCGCCTACTCCTGCTGCGTTTTAACAAGTTCTTTAGCAGTATGTAGTAAAGCCTTAGGTCAAGGCTAATTGCCTTCTATAGTTTATGTTTATTTATCATTTATTATTACTCTCAGCCTTTATAAGGCTGTATGTTTCCCTTGCTTGTACTGCAGGTCTACCCTGTTTGGCTGTAGTGTTTTTTTTTGTTGCTGAAATAATAGCCTACACTACAAGCTATGCACTTGTTTATTTAATGAAGTTGAGGTTATGTATTATTTTTTTCTTCATCCAGGACTGAAATGAACCATATTTTATAATTAATGAATGATACACTAATATTTGTTGCTGTTGGTCCCATACTATTTCAGGGATGGAAAAAATGAATTCCCTTCTGGTGGCTGTATGTTTAGTGACACTCTAACATGAAGTTGTTGAAGTCCAAGCAATTAAAAAAAGCATAGAAAAATATATTTTGTGTCTTGTCATGTATTTGTTTGTTGTGATGTAATTCTGTGTAATCAGATCCAGTTAATCCGAGCTTCTGTGCTTCCATTATTCGCCATGAAAGAAGTAGTATGTGCTTTGATTTTTTAATGCCTAGGTTTTGGTGTTTAGGTTGGTGAAAGTAACTCAAAGTAATATGTAATCAGTAACTAATTACTATACACAAAGTAATGTAGTGTAACTTATTACTTTTAAATGAAAGTAACTAGTAATATGTAATACATTCAATTTTGGAAGTAATTTGCCCAACTCTGTTCAGTGTTACACACAGTGTTGGGGAGTAACGGAATACATGTAACGGCGTTACGTATTTAGAATACAAAATATGAGTAACTGTATTCAAATACAGTTACAATTTAAATGTATGGTATTCAGAATACAGTTACATTCTTGAAATTAATGGATTACTTAATTTTTGGTTCTTTGGTGCCATTCTTATTTTAAGAGGATTGCGACACAAAATGCAATGAAAGTGATACCTAAACGTTAGTTCAACAGTAAATTCAGTAAAACAGTATGCTACATTTTCATCTTTGTCGAAGGTTTTTCATTCTAACAGCTATGGAAATAAAGGAAAGTACATGGAAAAGTTCTCTTCATTCTTTTTTTTTACCAGATTAAAAAAAATCATAGATCTTTTGTGTTTACATACTCTTCTAGCCTTTGTTAATATATATATGGTGCATTCAGCCAGTTGATACAGTAGAAGAAACAGAATAGTCTACTCAAGTAAGTATTGTGTGAATGCTAGTTATACTGTTACACAAAATGTAAAAAAATATTAAAGTAATCCAAAGTATTTAGAATATGTTACTCCCATTGAGTAATCTAACAGAATACGTTACAAATTATATTTCATGACATGTATTCTGTAATCTGTAGCGGAATACATTTTAAAAGTAACCCTCCCAACACTGGTTACACATATGCAATCTCATTGTTCTCATCTCGCCAGAGAAAAGATGAAAATATTAAATTCAAGGCAGAGGGGGAACTTTGCGCTCTAATTCAGCAGAATTTCTGAGGAGCTCTTGTTGGAGTTCTGCACGTGTCGATTCAATGTGGGCCTTGTGACTCAGCCTGCCATTTGGTTTCTTTTGTCTGTAGCTCTATCCATTGCCCTGTGTTTACAGTAACGCCACATCCCGTCCACTATCATCATCAGGGGCAACAGAGGGGGCATCCACGAGTCATCAAGACTTAGGATCCTAAAGGAGCCATGACCTAAAACTAATTGTTTTATTTAAGCATTCCATCCACTGTGCACAAGGCTAATTGTTAACTTTTCCAGAGTGATATGGAAGTAATGCTTAATTTCTCTATTTTTCTAGTGTTGTTAATTCTAAAGCAGTTTATCCAATTAGGACAACACTTGACTCCTTGTTGCTAATTGCTAACTTGTCAAATGAGAGGGGACAAGTGAAATAGCAGCTGCTAATGAGCTGCTGAGTAGAGGAGCAAAACAATGCAATCTTTATGCTATTATAATTTCGATAATTAAGTTCCGGGTCAGAACCATGCAGCCAATTAATCACTTGATCTGTTTGTACTGAAGTGGAAGAACAAGTATCAGACACAAATTATGCAAAAGTACAGAAATGCACAATTGCTACAGTTTAAATGGTTTTGGAAAATATTACAGCCAGAAAACAAGAGATTTTCCATCTCTGCTTATATCACATTAGAGTAGCAACTGTGGGGCTTGTATATACTGTCTGGCTGCAAAGACACAACACAACTAATACAGAGCTGTGTAGGCTTGGACTTATCTGTATTTTACAATGTTACAATTTCATTTAGCAGATGCTTTTATCTAAAGTGACCATCTAGTCAGGAGACAACAATGCAAGTAAGTGCCAAAAAAACAGGCTCAAGTCCAATAGGACATAGGTGTCAATAGGCAGTGCACAAAGGCAATGCATAGGGTGCATTGAAGTATTACAAAAAAATTAATACCATCAGGTGTGGAGGAGTTCGTGAAAAAGCTGGGTCTTTAGCTTCTTCTTAAAGATGAAGAGGGACTCAGCGGATTTAATGGTATTTGGTAACTTGTTCCACTACCGGGGAACTACAGAAAAGGAGTCTAGTGACTTAGGGCCCTGTTGTGGTGGAAGTGCCAGGTGCTTTTCATTGGTAGAGTGTAGTGAGTGGGACTGAGTGTAGCCCTGAATGAGGGAGTTCAGGTAGGCAGGAGCCGTTTTAGTTGCTGTTTTGTAAGTGAGCATCAAGGTTTTGAATTTAATATGGGCAGCAACCGGGAGCCCGTGGAGGGATACGAACAGCGGAGTGACATGGGCTGTTTTGGCTTGGTTGAAGACCAGACATGCCACCACATTCTGGATCATTTGCAGAGGTTTGAAAGTGCATGCAGGGAGACTTGCCAGTAAGGAGTTACAGTAGTAAATGCGTGATATTACAAAAGCCTGTACCAGGAGTTGTGCTGCATGCTCAGACAGGTAGGGTCTAATTTTCATGATGTTGAAAATGGTAAATCGGCACATCTGAGCAATCGAGGTCACATAAACTTTAAAGGTTAGTTGGTCATCAATCATGACACCCAGGTTTCGGGCAGACTTTGTGGGCATGAGTTAGGTTGATCCGAGGCTGGGATGACAAGGAGCTCAGTCTCAGATAGGTTAAGCTGAAGGAGGCATTCTTTCATCCATGCAGCGATATCAGCAAGGCATGATGATATCTGTGCCAAGACTGAGGTCAACTGGCAGGAATGATAGGAAAAGCTGGGTATCATCAGCATAGCAGTGGTATGAGAAACCATGGGAGCGGATGATTGCACTAAGGTGACGTATATCGAGAAGAGAAGGGGACCGAGCTCTGACCCTTGAGGCACCCCTGTGGATAAGCCGCGTGGGTTGGACACTTCTCTCCTCCAAGATACTCTAAAAGATCTCTCAGAGAGGTAGGACATGAACCAGCACAGGGCAGATCCTGAGATACCAAATTCAGTGAGTGTGAAGAGGAGGATTTGGTGGTTAACTGTGTCAAAGGCAGCTGACAGATCTAGCAGCAATAAAGCTGAAGACTGACGAGTAGCTCTAGCCAAACACAGTGATTCCATTACAGACAGGAGTGCAGTCTCGGTAGAGTGACCCTGCTTAAGGCCAGACTGATTCTGATCATACAGATTGTTCTCAGAAAGGAATTCAGAGACTTGGTTAAAGACCATGCGCTCAAGTATTTTTGGTAGAAAAGGTAGTAGTGAAACCAGTCTGTAGATTTCAACATGGGCTGGGTTGAGTGTATATTTTTTGAGCAGCGGGGTGACCTGAGCTTGCTTAAATGCAGTGGGGAACACACCCGTTGTAAGTGAGGAGTTGATGATGTGTGTGACTGTGGGGGAAATGGTCTGAAGGAGGTTGGATGGTATTGGGTCTGGTGGACAGGTAGTAGGACAAGAGTCCAGTAGAAGCTTGGAGACTTCCTCCTCGGTCAGGGGGGAGAATGAGGTGAGTGAGGCACTGTTAGCTGGCAGCAGCAGACAGAGTTGGTCAGGATCAGAGAACTAGCTACTGGTGGCAGAAACCTTATCAATAAAGTATGAGGCGAACATGTTTGCAGTGAGCAGATGGAGGTCGCAGGAGGAGGCGGATTGAGGAGTGAGTTAAAAGCAGAAATTTTTTTTGGAGCATCAGTAACGCCACAGATCTTGTTCTGATAGTAAATGGCCTTAGCTGTTTTTAAGCTGGAGTAGAATGATGCTAGGAGACACTGATAGTCACTGAGGTCAGTTGACTGGTTTTATACCATTTCTCTCTGCTGCTCTGAGCCTCGTCCTTTACTCTCTGATGACCGCAGTGAGCCATGGACTAGGAGGGGTGTTACGAGCAGGTTTGGATGCTAGAGGACAGAGATTGTTATGAGAGGAGGCTAGTGAGGAACAGAGTGTGTCTGTAGCTTCGTTGACAGGGAGCAAAGAGAATTCATTATCAGGAGGCATGGAAGTCAAGACCTCATTGGAAAGTTGGGTCGGTGTAAGGGACCAGATGTTTCAGCAGAAGCAGAGCATTTGTGGAGGAATGTGAGGATGTTCTAGTAAGGAGGCCATGAATTGAATAAAGAAGTGGTCTGACAGACGTAGGGGGGTGACAGTCAGATTTGCTATGGAGCAGTTCCGAGTCAACATCAGATCAAGAGTATTGCCCGCTTTGTGTGTGGGAGTGGTGGGGACCTGTTTGAGGTCAAAAGAGGACAGAAGAGACAGGATGTCTGATGCTTGGGTTCTATCAGTATTGATATTCATGTCTCCAATGAGAATCAGTCGTGTGTCATCATCAGGAATGGCTGAGAGTAACATGTTTAGTTCGACTACAAAGTTCCCCAGTTGACACCCTGGTGGGTGGTATATGACAACCACAAATAGCTTAATAGGAGCAGTAACCATGATTGCATGGTATTCAAAGGAGCAGTTGTTGCTTAGCGGAGAAAGCGTAATGACTTTCCAGTCTTTGGAAATTAGGACAACTGTACCGCCTCCACGCCCAACAGAACGGGGTGTGTGTGAGAAAGCAGAGTCAACAGAGAGTGTGGCCGGTGTGGCAGTGTTTTCTGTAAGTATCCAGGTTTCAGTCAGGGCTAGTACCTGAATGCCTGACAGATTAGCAAGTGCTTGGATAAATTCTGTTTTATTTACAGCTGACTGGCAATTCCATAAGTCAAAAGTAAAGGTGGAGTGAGTAGAGGAGGCTTTCCTGAATGAATAGAGGTTCTCAGGGTTGCATTGTCTGCGACAGATGCGATTTTTTTCAATAACCCTGAATGACAGGGATGTCTTTGTAGCACATAGTAGGTGAGGCAGGCAACAAGAGAAAATAGTAGAAAAGGGAATTACCAGTCAGTGTCATTGCTCAGTGGACTCACACATCTAGACTCGCAGGTCTTTACCCAAGTCGGTCTTAACACAATGAGGGCTGAAATGAGAAGATATTCTCATTGCCAATAGCCTTCTCTACTGATGAAAATTTAGTCTTGACCAAAGACACAGAAAAACCACATTCAGACTTCTTTCCATTCTCAATAAGTGTAGAGTCGACTCATTTTCCATTGTGGAAACATGTCCCTCAGCAGATAATAATGTCCACAAACAGCTGAAGTAGGCTATGCACTGCACTTGATGAAAACCACACTCGCTGGTATGATGATAGGTAACAAAGATTCATTTCAGCCTTCCTTGTATAGTTAAAAAAAATCGAGTCATCTCAGATTTAAAACATGGAAAATGTAAATGTTAGGCTTAGGATCATTTTAAATTTTTCTAACATTACACATGCTTGTGAACACAAACACTCTTCTAAGTGGCTGAACACGAAGAAGTTGGAGTCAAAACTGGTTCATCTGTCATTGAAGAATGATTGAAATGATTTAGCCTCAAGTACAGACAACCTTGATTTTTTGCATAAACCTTTTTGGCACAAGTTTCTTTCTTTTGGGCCAGGAAAAAGGCCATTTAGGCCCATACTTGAGCCAGACCAACAGATCTTTGATCACTACATCAAATGCTTACCTTAGGTGTCTTGCGAAGGTTAGGGGAGAGCTTGAGGCTGGTGACATAGCCCTTGTCATCCCCCACTATGAGGATGGGATAAACAGGGTTGAACTCGATGTGAGTCAGTTTGGTCTTCTTGGCCACCACCAGCTGCTGACAGATGGCCTTGTATTTGTTGATGCTCAGGTCAAAAACATGAACCTAAGAGAAGATGAAGGACCAAAAAGCTTTGCATGAGTTGGCTTAAGATCCCTGTTAACTGGTTTCTAGTTCTGTCCTCTCAGCGTCTGACTTCATATTTTGGAACTTTAGCTCTTCAACAACATACACAGAAGCCATGTCAAAAATATATTCAAAATTGGCCTAGTATATCAAGCAGTGTTTTTAGGTGGTTCAGATTTAGAAATAAGCTACAGACCAGCAAAAACCAAACAGACTATTACAGCTGCTCTGTAACTCTGCTGGTTGCATTGTACACTGTGTGTGTTTGTCTCCTGTAGTGTGAGAAAGAAAATGGCGTAACACTGGCCTCTGCAGGGATGCAAGTCTGACCATCTGGTTTGACAAAGTGTGTTCTCACTAATTCAGTGTGTTCAATCGTGTGTGTGTGTGTGCGCACATGTCCATGTGCACAAACATGTGTTTGTGTCTTGGCATCTATTAGGACAAAATTAACTGCATATTATCCAGAGAGAACCAAATCACAGATATTTTGGTTTTAAGCCAAAATCCATTTTAGGCAGAGAGTAGGCAACAAATGAAATCCCAGAGTGTTTTTAATTAGTTAAGCCTACCCTACTCATTTTACAAGAAATATGATTTTGCCTGGGCTGCTGCGTCTCTATATGCAGCACTATGCAGCACTGTATAGTGCCATTTGCACACTGTTGCGTACTGTTTTCAATATCATGCGAACATCTTTAGCAAATTTCTTCTGCTTTACAGATGCCTAGGCTTTCTGGCCCACTGAAAATTGGTCTCACCAAAAAGGAGTCTAGATAGTCAAATTTCACGTTATTACTCCTGTCTGTGCTCCTGACCGAGCCATAGTAAGAAGATATGGAGTTGGTCCTTGGGTGCTGCACGGTGGCTGCCCACTGCTCCTAGCTACATGGCTGCCCACTGCTTCCAGTGTGTGTGTTGGGATGGGTAAAATGCAGAAAATGCATTTCCCCACAAGCATTAATTTTCCCATGGGGATTATTCAAGTACATCTATCTATCATCTCAGCAGAAGTCATCAGCCACCACCACCACCACCAGCATCTGGACTCCACGAGGGGATTCATTATGCTGCTGCTGCTCAGGGCTGATGCCCCTTGATTAGAAATCTCCTCGTTGAGTCGAAGCACCAAAGACTTTCTTGACATGTATTTATTTCTGCTAAATCATCCATTATAATAAATAATTATCTTTACTTCGTTCACTGTCTCTCCTGACTGGAATAAGTTATGGTCCAAAAATGTAGCATAAACAGGCCTCAGGGTACATGATCTTATATCCCCTGCAGTTCTAGGGCTCCTCTCTCAGTACCCACACATTTGGAGAGCGGGTTCACCTATTTAACTAACTGGAACAGTCCTGGCTCTCTGCCTCTCAAGTAATGCTCAATCCCTGCCCCATGTATCAAAGTTGGCGATCAAGTTCAGCCCAATATTTTCCATAATTTTTATACTGGTATTCATATACTGCCTCATAGACTGTATCTCTTTGTTAATTATGATAAATATGCCATGGAGATGTTTACTTTATTGCCAAATGAATTTGAGATGCATATGTCTGTTACTCAGAATTAATGAAGCCATGAGAATATTTTACCTCCAAACATTCCCTGAGAAACTTCAAGTGCAAGCTCTAACTTAAGAGTGTATTTTAATCCTGCCCATACCCTTGCTCTTGGCTGTCAGTATTGGATCTGAAATTCCTAAAAAAAAATGTCCATTGAGCATGTATCAAGAATGACACACACACACACAAAAAAAAAATCTGCACGGCAGATCATACAAACAAGGCTTAGAGGATCTGAACAGAGAAATGAAGAGGATTTGGTAATCACTCAATGGAGGAGAAAGTTGGACCTCATATTGTAATACTTTACCAGTAAACTCAGAAGAAAAGAAGAAAGCAGAGGAAAGCCACTTTATTTTGTCATTGTACCTTACCACGAATTGGATTCTTACAATGAAATTGGTTCTCTGCATTTAACCCATCCTATTGTGTAACAGCAGTGGACAGCTGCAGCGCCCAGGGACCAACTCCAGTTCTTCTTTCCATTGCCTTGCTCAGGGGCACAGACAGGAGTATTAACCCTAACATGCATGTCTTTTTGATGGTTGGAGGAAACCGGAGCACTCGGAGGAAACCCACGCAGACATGGGGAGAACATGCAAACTCCACACAGAAAAGGACCTGGGATGGACGGAGAGAAAAGGACAGTGTCCTCCGCTCTTCATCTTAGAATATAGATGTTTACTTGCAGTATTCATCTCTTCCCTTATTGACATTCTCACACATTCACCTGCCAGTCAAGTCATTATCCTCATCTACACATACATTTAAAGATGTGGAGAAACACACACACACACACACACACACACACACCATTGTGTCTGACATTCTGCAAAGCAGCAGCAGTAGGCTGGGTTGTCATTAACAGTAAATACACGTCAAAGGAGCACACAACTCAAGCTGAGACAGTGGAGCTCCTTTGACACAAGTCGCAGAAACTGACAATGCAAAGCACAGCACAGTGGCACTGCAAAGAATGCACTGTCTATTTAAGGCAACTCAAAGCACCGGCCTTGCCATTCAACACAGGGTCTCTGTCCATTCTCTGTAATTTAATTTAATGTGTTGGTGACTGTATGCTACGGTAAGTTTGCTTCACCATAGAATAAATGTGAAAAATAAATTAGTACATATGCAGTTAATCAATTTCTGTACATCATTACTATAGTTACTGCTAAGGTTACAACTTACAAAAATGTTGACTTAACAGGTCGTGCTATTGAGGTTTATTACGTAAATCCCTGACTGGCATGCACTCAGAACCCGCTTTTTAATCCTCTAAAACTATTATAGCTTAAGAAACATCAAACATTGACAAGAGTTAAAGGCCACATTAAAATTACAGTGAAAGCTTGGGCTGATTTTAGCACACTGTTATATGAGAATGAGGGGGGGAAAAGTGCTGGCCATACTGAGCTTGATCTGCTTTGAGAGATAGGGATAAGTTTGCTACCAAGAATGTGTGCCAACTAATGAGCTTTTAATGAGATTTTTAATAGCTGATGATAACCGTTTTTGTTCCTGGTTCAGAGAATAAAATACAATACACTGGAGACTTCCTTTGCTTTCAAATAAAATCTGTGTATTGGGTTTCACTTCTCAGAAAGATGGCTATCTTTAATTTTATCTTTATTTTGGGGTTTCTTTTTTTACAACTGCTGTGCATTGGTAGCCAATGTCTTTATGCACGCTCAATAATCCAGGTAAGAAAATCACACTAAATTGAATTAGTTCATCTGGAGAGAAACGTTTCTTCACTCATCTAAGTGACCTCTTTAGCCTAAACTGATTACAGGTATCCCCACCCTTATAAACAATGCTCATAATGACCGAAGACAATGATCGGTTTCATATGCAAATTGCTGTGAATTTTCAGTGGCAATGTGTACTATTCACAGAGGATTTGGGAATGGTTGCCATCGTGGCATTGTAAGATGGCGACAGACGCCTTGATTGTGAGGAATGCTGGTTTGAACGGGGAGTCAATCAGAATCAGAATCAGAATACTTTATTCATCCCCGAAGAGGCCATTTATGCTAAGAGGGAATGACTATCCCCACTGCTAGGTTGGCAGTGTTGCCGGCTAGTGTATGCTGTGTGTTATTTACCCTTTTGTAATCTGTGATGGTCTAGATGTCATCCTCTGTGGGTTGTAGTTGCGGTTGAAGCCCTCCTCTAGCCGTAGTTGTGTTTTGCATCTGATATCTCTTTTAAGGTTTGCTCTGGCAACACCATAGGCTGAAGTGTCTCCTGATTTAAAAGCCACGTCTCTTGCCCTGAGCAGCCGTTTGACTTTGCTGTTCATCCATGGTTTCTCATTTGGGAACACTTGGATTCTTTCGCTAACAGTGACGTTCATAGGGATGGGCAACATGATCCGGAAGAGGCCTGTGTGGGTGCAGGTCTTTTTTCCAACCAAGCAGTTACACACCTGAGTCTACAAATTAAGGTCCTTAGCAAAGACTATTGGTTGACTTAATAGAATCAGGTGTGTAACTGCTTTGTTGGAACAAAGACCTGCACCCACACCTGCCCTTTCTGGATCATGTTGCCCACCCCTGGATGCAGTAGTTAATGTACGACAATTCAGATGAAGTGTACCCTTCCAGGTCTGTCTTATGGAAACATACTCCATTCTGTGTGTTCAAAACAGTCCTGGAGTTTAGCGATGGCTCCCTCAGGCCAAACTGAAACTATCGTGGTGGTCGGCTTGGCATTGATAGCAAGGGCTTTGTGTGTGTCGGGTCAAGAAACAAAGAGAGGTGGTCTGACTGTCCAAGGTTGGGGTGGGGCATAGCCCTGTAGGCGTCCTTTATGTTAGTATAGGCATGATCTAAGCCCCCCCCCCCAATTGTGCATTTGACGTGTTGATAGAATCTTGGAGGAACGTTTCTGAGGTTTGTTTGGTTGAAGTAGCAATGATGAAAACTCCATCAGGGTGTGTTGCGTTGTTGAGTGACGTCACGCAAGGGTCCATGCGCTAGCTTAGCATTAGCCTGTGGCGATACATATACTGCCATGACAACAACCTGGGCAAGTGAAACAGTCGGCACTTAAGCATTATATATTCCAGGTCCGCACAGCAGAATTGATCGATTACGGCCATGTTCGTGCGCCGTGCTTCATTTATATATGCAGAAAGTCCACTGCCTGGTTTCTCGCTGCAGTCAGATGTCCTGACGGCATGGCGGGGCGAGCGGCCTGCTAGCCCAACTGCGGCAACTGGTATATGTTGTGAGTCAGCCAGGTGTCCGTGAAAATCAGGACACAGCAGTCCTTTGTAGTTCTCTGTGTAGCGACACTCAGTTGGAACTCATCCATTTTGTTGCGAGTGAGCTTACATTTGCGAGAAAAACACTAGAGAGAGGAGTTTTGCATGTAGCAACCCTTAGCCGGGATAGCAAACCAGATCGCCTACCCCGCTTTTGTTTCTTCCCCCTCCCCTCCCCTCCCCTTGGGGATCCACGTTAGACCCAGTGGTCTGAGAATCTGTCCTGCAGTATTGTTTTTGAGTACAAATAGTGTTCTGCACAGTCCGTGCTAATCTTTAGAAGTTCTTGGCGACCATAGTTAATGTTTGCCCCCATCTCACTGACTAGGGAGATGATAACAGTCAATAATAACAAGAAGCACCGGAGGAGCACCAAGCCGCTGCAGCTGTGCGCGCCGCTGCTCCACTAAGGAGCTAAATCCAGGCCAATAGTTTTGCTAATTTGAAAAAAAAATTGTCATTGAAAAACAAAAATTCAAAACTGAAAGTTCAAGTTTTGATCTTGAACTTTGAAATATACAACAATGTATTCAAACTGAAAATAAGTGTAGGAAAAGTTTTTTCAGGTTAAATATAATTTTGATTCAGTTCTGGAATTTTTTTGAATAAATCATTTATTGTCATTTTTCACTTTCATATATATTTTGATATTTGAGGACTTAATTTTTTCAGTTGCAGATTTTATGTTTTCAGATTCAGATCTTATTTTTTTACAGTTTCAAATCTTATTTTTTCGGTTTCAGATCCTTTTTTCACTTTCAGATTGTATTTTTTCCAGTCTCAGACTTTTGGCCTTGATCTGGCTTAGGGGGCGTGGCATCAACTGAGAGGGGCGTGGAATCATGAGTGACAGCCTAACAAAGAAGGCTGAGGACCTGCCTCAATCACGTTGCCTTCAGGGGACGTAGGTACTGTGAGAAGTTTGACTCAACACTTTCTATACACCATATTCACGTGATTGGCAGTTAAAAAACTGACGCCAGTGACAAAGTTCCGTTTGGCAAGCTGTTTTAGACCGTACTTGGCACCAATCGCAGTATAAGAGCAATAAACTCTGCCAGATTGTGCAGTTAAACAGCTACACTTTAAGTATTGATGTTTCCCACTTCCACATATTACTGTGAACGCAGCGCAGTATCCGTTTGTGATCATGGCGTCCGCTCCACCAGGACAACCTGCTGACACCAGACAGGTAAGAAATGTTAGATATTTTTTTAATAGAAACTCTGGAAAA
Organism: Lampris incognitus; assembly: GCF_029633865.1. Lineage (NCBI taxonomy): Eukaryota > Metazoa > Chordata > Actinopteri > Lampriformes > Lampridae > Lampris > Lampris incognitus. Next base: position 133,655,694 of record NC_079212.1, read on the forward strand.
GCTAATTAATGCTAACGTTAATTCCCCACTTTTCCCTTCATATATGTCCCTATGTTACAAAAACTACCCATCATTATAATATTTAGGATGATTTTCCAGAGTTTGCCTTTTTTCCTATAGTAAATGTGCTTTCCCCCCCCTGATATCAGTTTCTTTTTTATCAAGACTGGTGTTTGGTTTTGATTCGATTTTAATAATGATGTGAAATAATTTTGTTTGTCTGTTCCAGATAAGTTCCAGATTCAGAGAAAAGAGGCGAGGACAGCTGATCATATAGCATGTCTCTCAATCTGCTACTCGGCTCCTATTTCTTCCCTGTCACTCTCAATCGGTTTCACTTGGCACATCAGGCAGGAAATGTGTTAGGTACAACACTGTCTGGTCTCATATCCCACTCGGCTGGCACGGGCTGGTGAGAATAGACTGATCACATCCATAAACAGATGGGGACAGCTGGGAGCCATACAAAAAAAAAAATTAAAAAAAAATACATGGAGATAAACAACACAACATCTCCGGAGTACAAATGACTTTTGGCTGAAATCAATCAAAAGTGGGGATGACTTGCCTTGCTAACAGAGTGTGGTGTTTAACAAACTTTGCTGCCAGAGGCTATTCTGCATTAATCTGAGCATAAACCCTATGCCCATACGAATGTTTTACTCAGCTGCTTCTCTGGCTTTACATTATTAGCGTCACATTGCGCTTTAGCAAATGAAACAGTGACAGGTGGCAGAAGCAAGTGCCTTTTTTTTTTTGTCATTTGCATGTGCTATGTAAGGTAAATGTTGTAACCCAGCCACTGAGGATGCACAAGCCAGTGCTTTCTTAGTGTCAGTCCCAAACCTGGATAAAGGGGGAGGGTTTGTCAGGAAGGGTTTACGGCATAAAACCTTTGCCAAATCAAATATGCAGCTCATAAATCAGATTTTAATACTGGATCGGTTGAGGCCCGGGTTACCAATGACTGCCACTGGTAGTTGGCCAGCAGGGTGCCGGGGAAAACTATGCTACTGTTGGGTGAAGGAGAAGGAGAGGTGGAAGGCATGTCCAGAGGCAGAGGGAGAGGGAGAGGAGAAAGGGTAGGAGTTTGGAGAAGAGAGTCGGAACCTTGGATGTTGGTACTATGACTGGTAAAGGGAAAGAGCTGGCTGATATGATGGAGAGAAGAAGGTAGATCTACTGTATGTGAGACCAGGTGGAAGGGGAATAAGGCCAAGAGCATTAGAGGTGGGTTCAAACTCTTCTAACATGGTGCAGATGGGAGGAAAAATGGGGTAGGGGAAATTCTGAAGGAAGAGTATGTCAAGAGTGTGTTGGAGGTGAAGAGAGTGTCAGACAGAGTGATGAATATGAAGCTGGAAATCAAAGGTGTGATGATGAATGTTATCAGCACATATGCCCCGCAAGTTGGGTGTGAGATGGAAGAGAAAGAAGAATTCTGGAGTGATTCGGATGAAGTGGTGGACAGTGTACCCAAGAAGGAGAGAGTAGCGATTGGAGCAGACATCAACGGGCATGATGGTGAAGGGAACAGAGGTGATGAGGAGGTGATGGGCAGGTATGGTGTCAAGGAGAGGAATGTGGAAGGACATGGTGGTGGATTTTGCGAAAAGGATGGAAATGGATGTGCTCAATACATATTTTAAGAGGAGTGAGGTACACAGGGTGATGTATAAGAGTGGTGGAAAGTGTACACAGCTGGACTTTATCTTATGCAAGAGACACGATCTGAAAGGGATTGGAGACTGCAAGGTGGTGACGGGAGAACTGAGCTAGGCAGCATCGGATGGTGGTCTGTAGGATAACTTTGGAGATCAAGAAGAGGAAGAGAGTGAAGGCAGAGCCAAGGATCAAATGGTGAAATCTGAAGAGGGGAGATTGTTGTGTGGCGTTCAGGGAGGAGTTAAGACGGGCACTGGGTGGTAGTGAGGAGTTGTCGGATGGTTGGGCAACCACTGCAGAAATAGTGAGGGAGGCAGCTAGGAAGGTACATGGCATGTCATCTGGAGAGTGGAAGGAAAGCAAGGAGACTTGGTGGTGGAATGAGGAAGTACAGGAAATATACAGAGGAAGAAGAGGCTGGCAAAGAAGAAGTGGGTTAGAGAGATGACGAAAGTAGACAGGAGTACAAGGAGATGTGGCATAACGTGAAGAGAGAGGTAACAAAGGCAAAGGAAAAGGCATATGGTACGAGAGGTTGGACACTAAGGAAGGCGAAAAGGACTTGTACCTATTGGCTAGACAGAGCGACCGAGCTGGGTAGGATGTGGTGCAGGTTAGGGCAATGAAGGACAGCGATGGAAATGTGCTGACAAGTGAGGAGAGTGTGTTGAGAAGGTGGAAAGAGTACTTTGAGGGGGTGATGAATGAAGAAAATGAGAGAGAGAGAAGATTGGATGATGTGGGGATAGTGAATCAGGGAGTGCGGTGGATTATCAAGGAGGAAGTGAGGTCAGCTATGAAGAGGATGGAGAGTGGAAAGGTGGTTGGTCCAGCTGACATACATGTGGAAGCATAGAGGTGTTTAGGAGCGATGGCAGGAGTTTTAACTACATTGTTTAACAGTCTTGGAAAGTGCAAGGTTGCCTGAGGAGTGGAGAAGAAGCTGGTACTGATTTTCAAGAATAAGGGTGATGTGCAGAGCTGTAGTAACTACAGAAGTTTAAAGTTGATCAGCCACATCATGAAGATATGTGAAAGAGAAGGGATGGTAGAAAAGGGATGGTAGGTTAAGAGGAGAGGTGATGATTAGCGAGCAGCAGTATGGTTTCATGCCATGAAATAGCACTACAGATGTGATGTTTGCTTTGAACATGAGATTTAGTTGTTGTTTAACGTTAGTCCTTGTATTAAGAGACCTATCAATCAATTTGGGAGTCATAGCAGTTCCAGTCCTGTGTTTTGCTTTTGGTCGTAGGGCAACACTTTTGTTTACGTTTGAATTAAGGATTGTACCTTTAATCTTGAAATATATCTTTTTTCATAATTCACTTATTTTACGTAGTTTAAACTTGCCATTAACTTGTGTCTGATATTTTAGGTAAATTCCTGTTACCAAAACCTGTTCCCCTTATTAAGAAAGTTCAACATTCCATAAATCGTGACATAATCAGTCAATTGCAAAATCTGGATCTCATCTGCAGCCGGGAGGCTTGTAAGCACTCACATTCTGTTTCCGCAGAAATCTCAGTATAAACTGAGTTTGTCAGCCTCAATTATATATATTCAACCGTGTTACACAAATTATAGTTGGAAAATTGATTGGAATTTAGAAACTTTTTCATTTATGGAAAATATAGTTTATCAGTACCTATCATACAATGTGTGGTCCCAAACTAGTTAGCCCCTTCTGAGTAATCAATTTTAGGCACAATCTGCAACCCTGTTACTTACAACTCTGTTACTTATTTCAGGGTAATGGAGTTGCAGAGCAGCAACAGCAACGTAATCGCAAATCTTTTTGTACATGACTGTATATGTATCTATGTAGCTATATGTCCTTTTGGTATATTTGTTTTTTGTTGCATTACAGTTAATTTAATGGCCAATTTAAGGATTGATCTGCTCAACCCTGTTAGTCCTTGCAACATTGTTAGCCAGGTTTCAAATCTGTTATTCAATAATTTTTATTGAAAATAGCCTTAAATAATTTAATATACTAAGTAATGTTTCTTGTAATGTCAATTTTAATGAGAATGATCATTTATGTCATTGTTATAAAGAAATGGGCTGATCAAAACTGGATGATCCGCTGTGGCAACCCCTAATGAGTCTTGTTTACGAAGAAAAACAAGTTATTAATATTAAAAAGTCACATCTAAGAGAAAACTCAGTTTTAGAATTTATTTGGAAGTTTTTTTTTAAGATTTCACAAGAAAAATGAATATTCTTTACTATAAAACTAACAAGTGACCCGCAACCAAGTTGCGGTGATCATGACGTTTATTAGCTATCCACCCGTCTAAATCTCCCTCCTCTTCATCCTGCCAGCTAACCGCCTTCCCCCTGCCCCTAACCCCCCCCACACTCCAACTCCCTCCCCCCAAATGCACAGAATCATCTGAAATGCCGAGAAGTGGTTTTTAGCCATTTTTAGAGAAATGCATATTTTGCATATTTATGCAAAATCATGCATAATTTTAATTTTCTGGGATTTTTCCCTTACTCTCTGAGACAATACGTGCCACCTCCAAAAAGAATTAGGATCATAAATGCTTTAGTTTTCGGACCCGCTATCTACACGAACACACACACACTACACTAACACCACACACACATTCCGAAAATATATGAGTAGAAGGTGCGAAAGTACTCACACCTGTGCGACACGTCACAGAGAGGATAGTATATCGTGCATGGATAAGAAGACACGCTGGCCGCTGGCTGGTGGATCTGACATTTTAGTCTAGCGGTTAGCGAAGTCTCCTGTGGTGCGGGCGATACGGGTTCGCTTCCCGGCCGCGGCAGTTCCTGTGGTTGCGTTGTCCCCTGAATTCGCTACATTGGTGTCAGAAGTGGGATGGAGCGACCGTAAGGCCATCGGAAGCGTATGCGCCCTGAGGCGTGAAGGAGCTGATATGCTTAAGCGCGGGGACGCGCTTCCCGAAGGAGGGGGGGGTAGTGTAACGTGCATGGATAAGAACACACGCTGGCCGCTGGCTCACGGGTCTGACCCTTTAGTCGAGCGGTTAGCGATGTCTCCTGCGGTGCGGGCGATACGGGTTCGCTTCTCGGCCGCGGCAGTTCCTGTGGTTGCGTTGTCCCCCGAATTCGCTACAATACATACCACCGTCTCTCCAGTTTATTTTCTTGTAGAGCCAGCAGGCAAGAGCATCTCTTCCACGTCGTCAGTGCAGGACGCCATGACAGAAGTGTAAACAATACGCAAGCATTGTGGGTAATGTAGTGTTTCGCGGACGGTTTTACAGGAAACTACAACGCGGAAGTGCGCTCGACCATGGAAGCCCAAATGACTGCGGACATTCCTCGTGGAGTCCACCTTTAAATGTGATTCATCAGATAAGACACTCGGACACTTGCACGCGCGCAACAGCGGCCAACTTTATTGTTCGTCAGACCCGCCAAAACCCGAACCGCCCGCACGCGCTGATTTCCATTCAAAAACAGAAAACTTTATTGAGTTCACTTCACGTGACAGCCGCCATATACGCCCGTGCTCGACCCATGCAAATGCGACTGTGACGTTGTGGCTTATTTCACGGACGCTTTCTATTTGCAACGCTGCTCGCCGTCTCCGACCGCCATCCAGCAACCCGTTAAAAACGCGAGGTTTGTGCGAACAGCGGAAAAAGCCGAGGCGTGACGTAGCCAGAGCCCGCCATCTTGTTGAACTGCTCAGGATTCTGAAGGGATTCCACATATTTTATGCATATTCCGCATGTTATGCATAATTTTAATTTTCTGCTATTTTTTATAGGTGCCCCTGATCATCCCCAATGCCTCCAAAAAGAATCAAGGCCCCAAGGGCTTTAGTTTGGCCGTTTATAGACTCCCACACAGACACACACCAGACACACATTGTGAAAATACAGGAGTCGATAATTAATTCATCTGAAACATGTTTTTAAATACTATTCTGACATGTCCCTAAATATTTGTAACAGGTTTGCAAAAAATGTTGTACTTGTTACCTCATAACATACACTACCGTTCAAAAGTTTGGGATCACCCAAACAATTTCGTGTTTTCCATGAAAAGTCACACTTATTCACCACCATATGTTGTGAAATGAATAGAAAATAGAGTCAAGACATTGACAAGGTTAGAAATAATGATTTGTATTTGAAATAAGATTTTTTTTACATCAAACTTTGCTTTCGTCAAAGAATCCTCCATTTGCAGCAATTACAGCATTGCAGACCTTTGGCATTCTAGCTGTTAATTTGTTGAGGTAATCTGGAGAAATTGCACCCCACGCTTCCAGAAGCAGCTCCCACAAGTTGGATTGGTTGGATGGGCACTTCTTTGAGCAGATTGAGTTTCTGGAGCATCACATTTGTGGGGTCAATTAAACGCTCAAAATGGCCAGAAAAAGAGAACTTTCATCTGAAACTCGACAGTCTATTCTTGTTCTTAGAAATGAAGGCTATTCCATGCGAGAAATTGCTAAGAAATTGAAGATTTCCTACACCGGTGTGTACTACTCCCTTCAGAGGACAGCACAAACAGGCTCTAACAGGTACTATTTAATGAAGATGCCAGTTGGGGACCTGTGAGGCGTCTGTTTCTCAAACTAGAGACTCTAATGTACTTATCTTCTTGCTCAGTTGTGCAACGCGGCCTCCCACTTCTTTTTCTACTCTGGTTAGAGCCTGTTTGTGCTGTCCTCTGAAGGGAGTAGTACACACCGGTGTAGGAAATCTTCAATTTCTTAGCAATTTCTCGCATGGAATAGCCTTCATTTCTAAGAACAAGAATAGACTGTCGAGTTTCAGATGAAAGTTCTCTTTTTCTGGCCATTTTGAGCGTTTAATTGACCCCACAAATGTGATGCTCCAGAAACTCAATCTGCTCAAAGAAGTGCCCATCCAACCAATCCAACTTGTGGGAGCTGCTTCTGGAAGCGTGGGGTGCAATTTCTCCAGATTACCTCAACAAATTAACAGCTAGAATGCCAAAGGTCTGCAATGCTGTAATTGCTGCAAATGGAGGATTCTTTGACGAAAGCAAAGTTTGATGTAAAAAAAATCTTATTTCAAATACAAATCATTATTTCTAACCTTGTCAATGTCTTGACTCTATTTTCTATTCATTTCACAACATATGGTGGTGAATAAGTGTGACTTTTCATGGAAAACACAAAATTGTTTGGGTGATCCCAAACTTTTGAACGGTAGTGTAAGTTGGCTTGATAGCCTGTCAGACCTCAATTCGTTGACACTGTTGAAAAAAACAAAAAACAAAAGAGTCCGCCCCCCCTTTTTTTTCCTCCCCAGTTGTATCCGGCCAATTATCCCACTCTACCAGCCGTCCCAGCTGTTGCTTCATCCCCTCTGCTGATCCGGGGAGGGCTGCAGACTACCACATGCCTCCTCCGGTACATGTGGAGTCGCCAGCTGCTTCTTTTCACCTGACAGTGAGAAGTTTCGCCAGGGGGACATAGCACGTGGGAGGATCACGCTATTCCCCCCAGTTACCCCTCCCCCCTGAACAAGCGCCCTGACCGACCAGAGGAGGCGTTAGTGCAGCGACCAGGACACATACCCACATCTGGCTTCCCACACGCAAACACAGCCAATTGTGTCTGTAGGAACGACCGACGAAGCCAGAGGTAAAACGGGGAGTCTAACCGGTGATCCCCATGTTGGTAGGCAACAGAATAGATCGCTACGCTGCCTGGACGCCCCATAGAGTCCATTTTTAAAAAGTTTCATAACCTATATGTACACAGACAGAAAGACAGACAGACAAACAATTTGAAATTTGGAATTACCTTGCCATTGGTGGTGACAGCAGCAAAAACAGTTGAGGAGTATGGAGACCAGGCTATGTCACCCACTGGCGCGTTGAGGTCAAAGGTGAACATGGGAGTGCTAAACGAAAGATCAAGAAGTCAGTAATCCTGTGCTACATTTCATCAAATGCTTGTCCTCTATGTTAGTGCTTCCCAACCTGGGGTCCGTGCACCCCATGGAGGGGTGCGCCTGAGAGCCCAGGGGGTGCGCGAGGCTTTGTCGGCTCTGAGGTTGTCAAAATGCACATGTTAAATAAAAGCATAATAACTCCCTTACTGGATAATTTATTTTATACAAAAGTCTGTATATACAAATATTTAAAAAGATAAATTTTTGTCCCCCCCACGCCTTCTCAAATGTAGTTGGTCTACACCTAGTAATCACACCTCTGTGACCCGTCAATCTGCACTATCAAACTATGAGTGGGCAGTGTTTTCAGGTAGCTACTCAGCTAGCAGCTAATGTTAGCTCATCTTGTTTTTTTCCTGCAGTCAGCAGCAGCACTTTATGAATGAAACAACATGGATGAGAAACGTAAAAGTGCAGATGACTCAGTGTCAAGAAAGAAAGTAAGGCTTATTTTGAGAGCTACCTTAACTTTGGTTTTATGGAAGGACAGGATGAGTCTCGGTTAGAATGTGTCATACGTGGTGAGAAACTAGCTCATGACAGCATGAAGCCAAGCAAAATAAAATGACACCAAGAGATGACACAAAACATCAAGAGACTACTGGGGAAAGTCAGGATTTTTTTGAGAGGAAAAATCAGGTGTGGCGCTATCAAGAAGATCCGTCGACATCAGAAAAGCATTTGAACGAGCAGGCAGTGATTTGCACAGAGCCAAGGAGGCGTCATGTGAGTGTTTGCTATGAATTGCCAAGGCTAAAAAGCCACACACTATTGGAGAGCAGCTTATCAAACCCACCTGTCTGAACATTGTAGAGAGGCTGTGGCCCACACGGTTGATAAAGTGAAAACCCTCCTACTCTCTGACAACGCTGTCAAAGACAGAATTGATAAAATGGCTGGAGATCGTCAGAACCAGCTGCACGAGAAGCTTATGAATGTTCCCTTTGCCATTCAGTTGGATGAAACGACAACAGTGTCAGACGAGTCCGTGCTCATCGTTTATGTTCAATATGTTGGCGGTGATGACTTGAAACAAGACATTCTTATGTCTACCAGTCTAACCACCACAACAACAGGCCAAGATATTTTTATGGCTGTGGACCCTATCTCTCATCCAACAATCTGCCCTATGAGAACCTTGGTGCATGCTGCACGGGTGGGGCTGCAGCTATGATGAGCTTGCTGACCTTAAAGCCGACTCGGTGTCAAAGAAATATTTCCAGGAGAATGGATACAAAAAGTTTTGGATAGCTAAAGGACACGCTGTTGCACCCAGACTGGCCAACCACGCAGTTACAAGAGTTATTCTCCCATTCATTCAGCACTACATAGTATGTGTCTGAGACAGCCTTCAGTGCCCTTGTAACAATAAAAACAAAAGCCCGCAACAGACTCCATGTACACCAAGACTTTAGGCTGGCTGTCACAAGCATCACACCTGACATCCCATCCCTGGTCAAAGGCATGCGAGCCCAAGGTGGCCATTAGTTTCTGAATGAATAGGATGGCACAGACTAAGTTAAAAAAAAAAAAGTAAGGAAGAAGGTATTGCTATTGTGTGTGCCAAAATAACACACACTGCCTGTCAAAAAAAAACAAACAAACATTGTTATTAGTTGATGAATGAACAGGATGGTACAGACTCAGTAAAAATGTTACTGTTAGAACCAAAATAACACATAGGCCTTCTGTCGGTCAAAAAACAGCATTCACAACTTTATATGATGTGCATGTGGGTGTCCAATGTCAGATTACAACAGTACTAACATGTTGTTTCACTAAGCCTGAGTCAGATGATAACAGTACACATATGATGTTTCAATGAGTCTGAGTCAGATGACAACAGGGCTACTCTGCTGGGTTGTTAAAAGAAAAAAAAAGTTAAACTTATACAAGACAAGAGACATTTAAACACAGATGTTCTGAGGATAGAAACGAGACATTTATTGAAGATAAAGGTGGAAAAAACTATAATTGATGTTAATTTTTCCAAATAAATATTTGGAATGAATCACTTTTCTCTTGGTGTGTGTGTGTGTGTGTGTGTGTGTGTGTATGTGTATGTGCGCGTGGGCCGGGGGGCTCAGCTTTTCTTAGAAACAAGTAGGGAGCGCTCCAAGGAAAAAAGGTTGGGAACCACTGCTCTATGTGGTCCTTTGTGATGCTATCATATATATCTCTAACAAAGTCAGAACAGTCGAAGCATGAGGAGTGACCAAGAATGCATATCAGCATTGCCTATCGGCATATGCCTGTCCTGTCTTGCTGACATCGTATGTATAATGCACCCCCCCCCCCTTGGTGGAAGCACCAATTTGATAACACAAATGGGTTATTTTCTGCTTGTATGTATTTTCAAGTGAAAAGCAATAAACGCTTTAAACACACAACGTAAGATGAGATGAAGCATGCTCTAGTGCAGAGCCTTTGTCATTACTCTTTTAAAAAGTCTTTGAATGGAGAGAAGGGCATACAAATCTATGGTTTCCAGTCATGCTACAAAGATTTTTAGTTGCAAGTGAAACATGTCTGATATCATCTTTCTTTCTAAAAACATTTCTCAGGTCTCCCTCTCTAGCTCCCTGCCTGGAGCTGCGCCTGAAGAGGAAACACTGAGGGCGGTCTGACAGGATGCGGAAGTGGGGCAGGCTAAGCTAACTGCTAGCCCATGCAGACCGGCAGCTCTGACAGCCATCCTGGCTGGCGTTCGTGCTCTGGATGGTGGATTTTTTTGGACTGTGTTGCACTGGGTGGACAGTGTTGTTGGCTGTTTTTAGTTTGTTCTCTCTTTTTGTATGCTTTTGGTGGTGGTGTTTTTGGAGGTTTTTGGATATGAGTTTTTGTCTTTTGTGTTGCACTGCTGTGGGCTGGGGGAAACGGAATTTCATTTCTTTTGTGTACGTAGTACATAAGATGAAGTGACAAATAAATTGTTCCTGATTCCTCTGTCTGGGAACTGCGTAAGGACATCCTTTCAAATAGAAGACTTAGTGTCCACACACCAGTGTGACATCCTAGCCTGGTAAAAGGAGGAGAAATAAAAAGGATGGCACTCACACACCTTATCTTGGTGGTATTAACCACAGTGAAAAACAGAGGTAGATGAGATGTTTGGAAGGGGTTGGACCCAGCACCTATAGCTCCTTAAAATAATGTGTGTTCCTGTGCATATATCATCTATGTGTGTGAAAGACAAATACACACACACACACACACAGCCAAAACATTAAAACCACCTGCCTAACATTGTGTAGGCACCCTCTATCTGGTCCAGTCCCACAAAAGAGCTATGATAGCTCAAATTGCTGAAAAAGTTAATGCTGGCTATGATAGACAAGTGTCAGAACACACAGTGCATCACAGCTTGCTGCGTATGGGGTTGTGTAGCCGCAGACCAGTCAGAGTACCCATGATGACTCCTGGCCACTGTCAAAAGCATCTACAATGGGCATGTGTGCATCACAACTGGACCATGAAGCAATGGAAGAGGGTGGCGTGGTCTGATCAATCACATTTTCTTTTACATCATGTGCGTGGCCGGGTGCGTGTGTTGTTTACCTGGGGAAGCAATGGCACCAGGATGCACTGTGGGGAGCTGACAAGCCGGCGGAGGCAGTGTGACGCTCTGGCCAATATTCTGCTGGGAAACTTTGGGTCCTGGCATTCATGTGGATGATACTTTGACATGTACCACCTACCTAAACATTGTTGTAGACCAAGCACAGCCCTTCTTGGCAATGGTATTCCCTGATGGCAGTGGCCTCTTTTAGCAGGATAATGTGCCCTGCTACATTGCAAAAATTGTTCAAGAATGAGTAACATAACAAAGAGGTCAAGTGTTGCCATGGCCTCCAAATTCCCCAGTCAAGCATCTGTGGGATGTGCTGGAAAAACGACTCCGTTCCATGGAGGCCCCACCTCACAACTTACAGGACTTGAAGGATCTGCTGCTAAATTCTTGGTACCAGATGCAACAGGACACCTTCAGAGGTCTTGGGGAGTCCATCCCTTGATGGGTCAGAGCTGTTTTGGCAGCACCTACACAATATTAGGCAGGTGGTTTTAATTTTTGGTTGTTTGGTATCTGTCTGTCTCTGTCTGTCTGTCTGTCTGTCTGTCTGTCTGTCTGTCTGTCTGTCTGTCTGTCTGTCTGTATCTATCTATCTATCTATCTATCTATCTATCTATCTATCTATCTATCTATCTATCTATCTATCTATCTATCTATCTATCTATCTATCTATCTATCTATCTATCTATCTATCTATCTATCTATCTATCTATCTATCTATCTATCTATAAGAGAGAAAGAGAGAGAGAAGGTCTATGCTTCTATTCAGACTAAAGCTATGGATAGGTTAGCCATGTTGTATTACATTTTGGAAAATATTTGTTTTGACATGTGTGGAGGAGAGATGCTGGGTATATTGGGAGAAGGATGCTGAATACGGAGCTGCCAGGGAAGCAGAAAAGAGGACGGCCAAAGAGGAGGTTTATGGATGTGGTGCGAGAGGAAATGCAAGTGGCTGGTGTGACAGAGGAAGATGCAGAGGACAGGAAGAGATGGAAACGAATGATCCGCTGTGGCGACCCCTGACGGGAACAGCCAAAAGTAGTAGTAGTAGTAGCAGTAGCAGTAGTAGTAAAAGTAGTACCTATCATACAAGGTATGGTCCCAAACTAGCTAGCCCCTTCTGAGTAATAACAAATTTTAGGCACAAGCTGCAACCCTGTTACTTACAACTTTGTCACCAATTTTATGGTAATGGAGTTGCAGAGAAGGTAATGGAGTTGTACCAGATACAAGAGGACACCTTCAGAGGTCTTGGAGAGTCCATCCCTTGACAAGTCAGAGCTGTTTTGGCGGAACCTACACAATATTAGGCAGGTGGTTTTAATTTTGGGTTGTTCTGTATTCATATATATATAAAGAGAGCAAGAGAGAGGGGAGGGGCCAGACTAAGAGCGATTCCCAAGAAACCCAAGTACATTACAACAGCAGAGCTACAGCACCTCACCTGAAAAAGGGAAACTGGGGCCCCCTCCTGGAGCCAGACCGGGGAAGGGAGCTTGCCGGTGAGCGTGAAAAAGCAACATGGAGCCACCACCCTGTGGACCCACCACCCACGGGGATGAGCATTGTGATAGGGTGCAATGCAGGCCTGACAACAGGCAAAGGTGGGGATTGGGGCGTGCCGACTTTCGGCATTGCAGACTGGTCCTCGGGATGTGGAATGTCACCTCTCTGGCAGGGAAGGAGCCTGAGCTGGTGCAGGACGTGGAGCGGTACCAACTACATATAGCTGGGCTCACTTCCACACATCGCATGGGCTCTGGTACCAAATTCCTGGAGAGGGGCTGGACCTTTTACTTTTACGGAGTCGGCCAAGGTGACAGGCACCAGGCGGGTGTGGGGATACTCACAAGTCCCTGGTTGAGCATTGCCATGTTGGAGTTCTCCTCGGGGAATGAGAGGGTTGCCTCTATATGACTGCGAATTGCTGGAGGGGATAGGCTCTGGCTGTTGTGTGTGCTTATGCATGGAATACAAGTTTGGAGTGTCCGACCTTCTTGGAGTCTCTAGGTGGTGTTCTGGCTAGGGTTCCACCTGGGGACTCTATAGTTCTGCAGTGGAACTTCAACACCCACATGGGCAATGATGGAGAAACCTGGAGGGGTGTGATTGGGAGGAACGGCCTTCCCGATCAGAACCCGAGCAGTGCCTTGTTATTGGACTTCTGTGCGAGTCATGGATTGGCAATAACAAACACCATGTTCGAATATAAGGTAGTTCATAAGTGTACTTGGTATCAGAACACCTTAGGCTGAAAATTAATGATAGACTTTGTGGTCGTATCATCAGATCTACGGCCGTTTGTTTTGGACACTCAGGTGAAGACAGGAGCAGAGCTGTCAACTGATCACCACTAGTGAGTTGGATCAGATGGCGGGGAAGGCTGCTGGACAGACCTAAATGTGTAATGAGGGTGAATTGGGGACGTCTGGTGGAGGCCTCTGTCCATCAGGTCTTCAACTCTCACCTCCGGAAGAAGTTCTTGTGTATCTCGGGGGAGGTTGGGGACATGTTCAAAACCTCCATTGCAGATGCAGCAGGTAGGAGCTGTGGTCATAAGGTCTTCGCTGCCTGTCGAGGTGGCAACCTAAGAACCCGCTAGTGGACACCGGTGGTGAGGGAAGCCATCAGGCTGAAGAAGGAGGCCTTTTGGGCTTGGTGTCTCATGAAGCAGCAGACAGGTGCCAGGAGGCCAGAAGGACTAAGGCTTCGGGCGGTTGCGGAAGCAAAATCTCAGGTGTGGGAGGAGTTCAGCGAGGCTATGGAGGAGGACTTTCGGTTGGCCTCAAGGAAGTTCTGGCAAACCATCTGGTGAGTCAACTCAGGCTGTGTTCAGCCGGGGAGGGGAACTGCTGATCCGGACTGGGGATGTTGTCAGGTGGTGGAAAGAACACTTTGAGGAGTTCCTGAACCCAGCTAACACATCCTCAGTGGAAGAGATAGAGTCTGAAGACTGGGGGAAGCCCCACCCATATCCCCGGCAGAGGTCTCTGAGGTAGTTAAGAAGCTCCTTGGTGGCAAGGTGCCAGGTGGGCATAAGATTTGCTCTGAGATGGTGAAGGCTAGGGACATTGTTGGGCTGTCTTGGCTGACACGCCTCTTCAGTGTCGCGTGGAGGTCGGAGACAGTACCTGTGGAGTGGCAGACTGGGGTGGTGATTCCCATATTTAAAAAAGGGGGACCGGAGGATGTGTTCCAATTATCGGGGCATCACACTGCTCAGCCTCCCTGGGAAAGTCTACTCTAGGGTGCTGTAAAGGAGGCTCCGACTGATTGTTGAACCTCGGATCCAGGAGGAACAATTCCGATTCTGTCCTGGCCATGGAACAATGGACCAACTCTTTACCCTTGCAGAAGTGCTGAGGGAGGCATGGGAGTTTGACCAGTCAATCTACATGTGTTTTGTGGACTTGGAGAAGGCTTTTGACCGTGTACCCCGGGGCACTCTGTGGGGGTAACTGTGGGAGTATGGAGTACCAGGGCAGTTGCTACAAGCCATCCTGTCCTTGTATAACCAAAGTGAGAGCTGTGTCCGTATTCTCGGCACAAAGTCAAACACATTTTCGGTGGGTGTCAGACTCTGCAAAGATTGTCCCTTGTCTCTGATTCTGTTTGTGATATTCATGGACAGGATCTCAAGGCGCAGCAAAGGTGGGGAGTGTATCTGTTTTGGCAACCTCAGAATTGCGTTTCTGCTCTTTGCGGATGATGTGGTTTTGTTGGCTTCACCAGAACGCGACCTCCAGCACATACTGGGGTCATTTGCAGCTGAGTGTGAAATGGTGGGGATGAGAGTCAGCACCTCCAAATCTGAGGCCATGGTTCTCTACTGGAAAATGGTGGATTGCTCCCTCCAGGTGGGGGATGAGTTGTTGCCTCAAGTGAAGTTCAATTATCTTGGGGTCTTGTTCACGAGTGAGGGTAGGATGGAGCGGGAGATTGACAGGCAGATTTGTGCAGCATCAGCAGTAATGTGGACATTGTACTGGACCGTTGTGGTGAGATGGAACTGCGCCGGGAGGCAAAGCTCTCAATTTACCAGTCAATCTTCATTCTAACCTTCACCTATGGTCATGAGCTTTGGGTAGTGACAAAAAGGGTGAAATCGCGGATACAAGTGGCTGAAATGAGTTTCCTCCGTAGGGTATCTGAGCTCAGCCTTAGAGATAGGGTGAAGAGCCGGACGTCCGGAGGGAGCTCGGAGTGGAGCCAGCTGAGGTGGTTCGGGCATCTGATTAGGATGCCTCCTGGGCGCCTTACATTGGAGGTTTTCCGGGCATGTTCAACTGGGAGGAGACCCTGGGGTAGACCCAGAACTTGCTGGAGGGACTACATATCCAATCTGGCCTGGGAATGTCTTGGGATCCCCCAGGAGGAGCTGGAGGGCATTGCTGGGGAGAGAGACATCTGGAGTGCCCTATTTAGCATGCTGCCACCGTGACCCGACCCCGAAGAAGCGGCTGATGATGAGACGAGGTGAGCGAGAGAGAGAGAAAGTCTATGCTTCCGTTCAGACAAAAGCTATGGATAGGATAGCCATGTTGTATTACATTCTGAAGAAAGCAAAATAATGCTTAAAATCAGGACAAAAGAAGGTGTGAATTTAGGTTTGAGTTTGAAGGATGTCTTCATTTCACAATCCTGAGCAGAAAAATAAAATCTGTGTGATATGTTGGTGTGCTTGATATAGTAAATTTTTTTCCTGGAAACAACAGCCCTTTTGTTGTGTTCACAGGATGGAAGTGTGGGTCACCCTTGGAACCCCCCAATCATGATTTGATGATTACAGTCATTATCCAGTCAAATCACTTGATCTGATAAGAAGTGGGAAGTACAGTGGATTAGTCAAATATGACAGGAAAATCAAAATGGGTTCATGATGAGGATAAAAAGGTGGTGAATATGAATTGCAGTTTGGTCATGGAAAGACTTGAGGCAGGATCATCATACATTACATAACTACTGGTCCCCACCTCCCAAACATTCATCATGCATTCAAAATTCCAATATGGAGGAGCCAGCTTTGCAACACAACTCTAAAGAATCCAAAAAGCCTCCTCATCTGAAATTACATGATGAATGGCGCTCCGAAAGTAGAATAAATATAAGTATTGATTTTGAGATAAGGTGAAAACTTCATGACTATAAAGGCCTAAAACCGATGCTGAGCTGACCATAATGTAGGACAGTTAAGCAGCATCGTCATTTAATATACATGTAGCCATATGTAATAAGTTATAAATCTTGTACAGTGTTTTACTACATGATTACCTCTTCACTCCACATTTCTGTGAGTTTTCTGCATTTGGTAGGTTGCGAAATCGTGAGATGTTATTAGGGTTAGCTGTGTCCCTTGTGGGCAAAGTGGCACAAAGAGTTGGTTGGTGTTGCTGTGATTCCTAGGTGTGTTGATATGGTCGCCAATAGTGGTCACTAGATACTTTTTTTTAAAAATGATTGAATCTTTAACCTTTAATAAACCCCAAAAATTAAATAATATCAGAAAGTTCAACCCAACTCTATATTTTCGAATATAGCTTGACAAAAATGAAGTTTCTAGTATATAGGGTCTAGATGTGGTGTCAAAGTTTTAGGAAGAGTTAAATTGTAACTTAACCCGAGACCATTTTATTGAGTTTGCTGACATCTAAAGGTTAAAAATATGCCAGGCTGCTCTTGATACTCTGTGACGTAAACTTAGCAGGATAAACACAGCTGCAGCTAGTGAAATTAATAATGGGTCTGTTGGATGTAGGTGTGTCAAAGAACCGGCACTGACAGTACTACTGACAATTGTTAGTGTTTGCTCTGTCTCTTTGTATGCCAAAGCTGTTGGGTGTGCTGGTACACCTGAATCAAAAATTGATATATAAACTAGGGCTAATATCATTAAGAGTCTGCTAACTTGCAGCTAGCCCACCAATAATACAGATAGATAACTTAAGTCATATTAAACCGGATCTGAGTCATTCATATCCTACAGTAGTCTCACCCCAATGTAAGCCACTTTTCTTACTTGATGGTGTGGTCCCACATCTTCACAGTCCAGTCGGAGCTGCAAGAGAGGAAAACCTTTTGGTGGAAGTAGTTCCACTTGACAGCGTCCACTGCCATGTTGTGGGCATCATATGTCTCCAGAAACTGGCTGGAATAGGCCTTGGAACACTGATTAAGAAAATACAATAACAATTTTCCAAAGGGCTGATATAAACAATATATGTGCCTTTTCTCTTTTACACAGTGTGCTGCACATTTCGTGTGCGATGCTGCACACAAAATGTGTAGTACATGCTCATTTGCCATAACTAGCTACTGCTGGCATTTTGTTGCAAAAAAAAGAAGAATTGCTCAAAGAAAGATTATTGCAACTTATACGAAATGCATAAATGATTGCATCAAAATGCTTCTTACTTGACCACTGTTGATTCACACTGTAGCTTTTTAATAGACCCATAAACTTCATTATTAAATAAAGAAGGTATGCTGCAACTAAAACCCTTGAGGCAACACAGTGACAGGTATATGAGCTTTCTTTTATGTAAACTAAGAAAATTTGATGTTTGCCTGCCACTGATAGAAATGAGGTTGCAAAAACAACTGTACTGCGGCAAAGCTAAGATTGCTGGGATAAATCAACTTGCCTGCCCAGGACAAAATGGCTTATTGGCCTGTGGGGACAGGTGTATTTCCAGGCAGATAGTTGCTCTACAACTCTGTGTGTGTGTGTGTGTGTGTGTGTGTGTGTGTGTGTGTGTGTGTGTGTGTGTGTGTGTGTGTGTGTGTGTGTGTGTGTGTGTGTGTGTGTGTGTGTGTGTGTGTGTGTGTGTGTGTCTGTTTCTGTACATATTGTGTGAGTATTTCTTTACATATTTGTGTGTGTCACAGACTTTGTGGAGTTGAGAGACGAGTTACAGAACCACAGGCAAGCTGTATATGTGTGGGGGCTAGCACTAGACAAGTCAGACAGTATTTCATTCCGAGTTTTGATTGTTTTGCTCATCTGTCTTGATAATGATGTAAAATACCCTGTTTGACATCAAGCCCACATTGTGCAATAAAGTGTTTCTAAAGTTTTTTCATGTCAATCCAAATAACTCTGGCATTCTGGATAGTGAATCAAGCTCATTTTCATCCATTTATATCCATCCATCCATCCATTATCCAAACCGCTTACCCTGCTCTCAGGGTTGCGGGGATGCTGGAGCCTATCCCACCGCAAATCCTGATGTAGTGAGGCTAACTTCTGTTTGTTTTGGAGAGAAACTGTGACATGGATATGATCATTGTTTTAAAGGTAATAGATGTTCACCAGGAGGGTAGAAAATTGCACCAGTCACACATCTTTGGTGATTGAGTACGGTAGTATCAATGACTTCTAAATGATGGTTGTGTGTGTGTGTGTGTGTGTTTGTTTGTTTGTTTAAGTGTATGTATTTATTTATACTTATGCATATGACTGGTAGACAAGAAAATAGCCTTGACTACCACAATCTATTTTTTAATTCAAAGCATTTTTCTCCCTTTGTCAAGTTATTTTGCTCCATTTACAGCCATGTCACACAGACCAACTTTGACAACCAGTTTCAATTATATAAAGATGGCTCTAGTTCAATAATGCACCCATTAGAGTCTTTTTCTTCTTTTGGATTGTTTCCTGTTTCTCAGGGGTTGCCACAGCGGATTTTTGGCCCCCATAGCTTTCTGTCTGACGAATCCCTCTCCCGCAGTCCAACCCTCCTCATGTCCTCCTCTATCTGGCCTCTCCATCTTTTCCTTGGTCTTCCTCTTTTTCTTTTGCCAGGTATTTCCA
Organism: Lampris incognitus; assembly: GCF_029633865.1. Taxonomy (NCBI): domain Eukaryota; kingdom Metazoa; phylum Chordata; class Actinopteri; order Lampriformes; family Lampridae; genus Lampris; species Lampris incognitus. The sequence goes on from NC_079212.1 coordinate 133,674,685, forward strand.
TGTCCAATACCTTCTTTCCAATATAGTCTATGCCTCCTCTCTGTACATGTCCAAACCATTTCAACCTTGTCTCTCTCAATTTCTCATCCATTCCTCTGATCTTGAACATAGCTCTCACTCCATTTCTCTTCTGGTCTTTTCTAGTCACTCCCAAGGACCAGCGCAACATGTTCATCTTTGCTACTTGTAATGTAGATTCTAGCCTTTCTGTTGTCATCACTGCTTGGATGGAAATATATATATCCATCCATCCATCCATTATCCAAACCGCTTATCCTGCTCTCAAGGTCGCGGGGATGCTGGAGCCTATCCCAGCAGTCATTGGACAGCAGCATATAAATATTCTCTCTTTCCTTTGTATCTAGTCTTTTGTACGTCCTCCTATGCGTTTGTCCTTGCTATTGCTACTGCTCTATTAGTCCCTTTCTTAGCTTTCTTGTATTCATTCTTGTTTTGCTCACTCCTGTTTTTGCCCAGCTTCAGTTTTGCGAACGTTTTCTTCTTTATGCAGTGCTGCACTTCTTCCTTCCACCACCAACTTTCCTTTCCCTTCTTTTTACCCCTTGAGATTCTCCTAGCACTCGCCTGCCTGCTTCCCTTAGTCCTTCTTCTGTTTTATCCCAATCTAGTGGTAATCTATCCCCCAACAGCTCCCTTACCTTCATCCTAATGCTTTCTCTACAAGTTAATAAGCTAGATAAGCTTCCTTTATTAATACCCTTGTGGAAATTCAGTTCGTGCAAATTATCGCATCCTAGTTGTGATCTGTGTAGCTAGGAACAATGGGCTGCCAACTTCATGCTGCGCCCAGGGACCAACTCCAGTTCTTTTCCCATTGCCTTGGTCAGGGGCACAGACAGGAGTATTAACCCAAACAGGCATGTTTCTTTTTGATGGTGGGTGAAACTGGAGTACCTGGAGAAAACCCACTATAGACACGGGGAGAACATGCAAACTTCACTCAGAGGATGACCCCCCCCCCCAAGGTTGGACAACCCCGGGGTTCGAACCCAGGAACTTCTTGCTGTGAAGCAACAGCGCTAACCACTGGACCACCGCGCCGCCCATGGTTCCTCTTTCAGCTTCCACCATTGACTCTTCCGTGCTGCTGGTCTTTGTACTCCGAGTTTGTTTCTTGTCTTTATTACTAAATGAAATTGTAATTGTATTTGGCAGATCAGTGGTCTATGTTGTTTTGTTACACACTCGCTTGGTATTACTTTGCATTTCACTGCTTCCCTCAAGTGTCGCTTTCTACATAAAATGTAGTCTATCTGCGTAGTTCTGCCTCCAGTCTTGTAGGTTGCTGCCTGAGCTTCCCTCTTTTTGAAATATGTATTAACTATAGACATATCATTCCCTGTAGCAAAATCAACTGTTGACTCCCCACCTGCATTTTTCATTCCAAATCCGAATTTTCCCATGACATCCTCATCGCCACCATTTCCTTCTCCCACGTGTCCATTAAATGTTGCTCCAATAAAAACTTTCATCCCCTGGTATGTCTGTGATTAAATTATCCAGTTGTCTCCAGAAATTCACATTTTCTTCCTCATCACAACCCACCTGTTGTGCATATGAACTTGTATTTGCCAGATGTCCATACAAATCCAAACTCATCCAAATCAGCCTGTCCAATTCCCTCTTTACTTCTATGACTTTCTGTTGTAGCTTTCTGTCTAGGATTATCCCCACACCATTCCTTTTACTGTCTGTCCCATGATAGTATATCTTATAATCTCTTCTGGTCACTCTTGCCTTGCTTCCTTTCCACTTTGTCTCCTGAACACACATCATTTGTATTCTTCTTCTGTTCATCATGTCTGCTATTTCTCTCCCTCTGCTCATCATTGTCCCAACATTGTATAGCCATTCTAGTCTTTCTTCTTCAGTTGTTTCTTCTCTCTTTTCTGTCTTGCTTGTACCCCTTCTCTCCTCTGTCTTTTCCTATGTTCCCCAACAGGTGCATCGTTTTTATTAGTACCCTGTGAGGGCACAGCACCTTTGATGGTCATTGTTAGCCAGAGCCTCGAGCGGTCCGGTCTCTCATTCCTGATCTTATCAATCCGCATAATGATTTGACAGAATATTACATCGGATGCCCGTGCTGACACAAACACTAACCCTATGGATGGGGGCACAGGTAAAGTGCTGGAGACCATCCTAGTATTCAAGGATTTACGCCCATGCCTGTCGCCCAGATGCACCCATTTTATTCATTTAATAAGCTAAAAGTTTTTAAACTGCACACACTCTAATGGGGGAAGGGGTGCACCCATTTAACTCACTCAGTTTAAAAAATTTTAGGTTATCAAATGAATAAAATGAGAGCTTGGTATAAAACTGCATATGAATGAGACTTTTAACAGTGGGTTTCTGTCGACAGTACTGCAGAATAAACACATTGGGGAGAAAAGGGAAGCGAAGATAGGATGCAAGCCAAAAACAACAAGCTAACTGATGTGGCTGGAGAGAGGCTTTGCTTAAAGAGTCTCATTAAACGCTTAATGCTAAGCCTGAGGGTCACTCACACACACCTACACACACACCTACACACACACACACACAATCATCATCATCATTCTCCCAGGGAAAGGTTGCCCGTACCAAGACCTGGCCATCACCATTGACAACACCGTGGTGACGCCAACTCGGACTGTGAGGAATCTGGGTGTGATCCTGGACGACCAACTCTCGTTTGCTGAAAACGTTGCATTGGTTGCTCACTCCTGCAAATTTCTCCTCTATAACATCAGGAGGAGTCTCCCATTCCTCACCGACAAGATGGCACAGGTGCTCATCCAGGCTCTGGTCATCTCCCGGCTGGACTACGGCAACTCCCTCCTTGCTGGCGCCCCGGCGTCGGCCATCAGACCTCTGGAGCTTGTTCAGAAAGCTACAGCTCGTCTGGTGTTCAACCGCCCTAAGTTCTCCCACACAACTCCCCTTCTCATGTCTCTACACTGGCTCCCCGTAGCTGCTCGCATCCAGTTTAAGACTCTGGTGCTAGCCTACAGGGCAGTGCAAGAAACACCTCCTTCCTATCTCCAGGCCATGGTCAAGCCCTACACCCCCGCCCGACCACTTCGCTCTGCTGCCTCGAGACGCCTGGTTGCCCCGTCGCTCAGAAGCCCTTGCTGCCGATTGACCCGGTCACGGCTCTTTTCTGTCCTGGCCCCACAGTGGTGGAATGAACTCCCCACTGATGTCAGGACAGCGGAGTCGCTGCCCATCTTTCGGCGCAGGTTGAAAACTCACCTCTTCAAGAACTACTACCCTGTTACTTGTTCTTAGCACTTACTGTATTCACTCATTTAAAAAAAAAATCTCTTTCTTGAACTTTTATTTTAGCACTGGTTTTGCTCTTAGATGCTTGTTTAGATGCACTTATGACCTCTGATGACTAGTAGTTCTCCTGATTTCCTACATTAAATGCACTTATTGTAAGTCGCTTTGGATAAAAGCGTCGGCTAAATGACTGTAATGTAATCACCATCAGTGGCGGTCACTCGAAGTGAGTATGACTGTCCTCTCTGTTGGGTTGTCTACTTGTGGGACTTCAGATGGCTGGAGAGGCCGATCCGCGATCCACATACTTTGGCACTGTGTGGACAGGGGAAAGTGGTGGTAGTTAGTGGTGGTGATTGAGCCTTTTTCCTCTCTCTCCTTGCTGTGCTGTCACTTTTTCTCTGCGGCACAGTGGAGTTACATTCCATAACGTGCAGCTCCTTCTGGCATGGATTTCTTCTAGGAGCAATTATCCAGTACAATGTGTTCCCAGTTGCTTGATGTGATGTCGAATTTCTTCAGACTGGTCTTGATATTGTCCTTGAAAGATTTATTTTGCCCGCAGGGAGCTTGCTAACCTTCTTTCAGCTGGGAGTGCAGGATCTATTTGGGGAGATGTGTGTTGGACCTGCGGATGACATGGCCTGTCCATCGGAGTTGGTGCTGCATGATTGTGGTGGTGATGCTAGTCATGTTGGCTTCTTCCAGAATGCTGATGTTGGTGCACCTGTCTTTTTGTCCTTCCAGCTTATTCTCAGGATCTTTCATAAGGATCTTTGGTGGTATTGTTCCAGGGATCTCAGGTGCCTTCTGTAGGTGGTCCACGACTCTGCTCCATACAGCAGGTGGGGAGAACAACAGCTCTGTAGACCAGGAGTTTTGTTTGGGCCTTTAGGGCTCAGTCTTCAAAGACTCTTTTCCTGAATCTGGTGTAAGTGCCCCTGGCACAACTCAGGCAATGTGTGACCTCAGAGTCAAAGTCAGCTCTTGAGGAGAGAAGGCTGCTGAGGTAGGGGAATTGATCAATGTTTTCAATAATAATTTTGTTGCCCACTTTTATGGTGGGCTGGGTAGATGGCTGGTTGGGTCAAGGTTGATATAACATCTGGGTCTTTTTGACATTTAATGTTAGACCCAGGGCTCTGTATGCCTTGGCAAAGGCATTTAGAATGTCCAGGAGGTCTTCTGTGGAGTGTGCTGGGATGGCATTGTCATCTGCATACTGAAGCTCCATGATGGTGGTGTTGCAGACTTTGCTCTTGGCCTTGAACCTATTAAGGTTGAAGAGCCTGTCATCAGTTCTGTATCGGATTGGGATCCCTGTGGCAACTCTTCGTCGATCATGTGGAGCATGGCAGCAATAAAGATGGTAAACAGGGTGGGTGCGATGATGCATTCCTGTTTGACCTTTGTTTCCACAGTGAAGAGCTCTGTCTCAGAGCTGCTGTTGCTGAGCACTGTGACTGACATGTTGTCGTGTAGAAGTCACAATATTCTGATGTATTTGTCAGGGCAGCCATATCTTGATGGTATGCTTGACAGAGCCTGGTGGTTTACTGTGTCAAAGGCCTTTGTCAAGTCTATGAGAGCCACGTACAAATGCTGCCTTTGTTCACGGCATTTTTCCTGGAGTTGGCGTGCTGTAAATATCATGTTTACTGTACCTCTGGACGGGCAGAAGCCACACTGAGATTCTGGGAATACTTCCTCAGCCAGTGGTAGCAGTCAGTTTGCGAGGACGTGAGTGAGGACTTTGCCTGTTGTTGACAGGAGTGAGATGCCCCTGTAGTTTCCACATTCCACCTTATCCCCTTTCTTGAATATGGCCACTATTAGAGCATCCCTGAGCTCTGAGGGAAGTTCTTCTTTTTCCCAGACCTTGAGTAGGAGGGCATGAATGTGGCACAGGAGCACTGGTCTACCTTCCTTTAAACTCTCAGCTGGGATCCCATCTGAACTGGTGGCCTTGTTGTTCTTAAGGCTCCTGATAGTGTCTTGAACCTCTGTCATGGTGGAAGGTTCCCGAATGTCTTCTCTGATGGGACTCTGGGGAATGTGGCTGGCTGTCCTGTTGTGATTGAGGAGTTCCTGGAAGTGCTCCTTCTAACGGCATTAATGGACTCATTATCCTTGAGCAGCTCTTGCCCATCCTTTGAGTGCAGGGTGTTTAAGCTGCAGTTGCTTGGGCCATAGACAGCCTTAGTAGTGCTGAAAAAGCCTCTGGTGTCACCCGAGTCTGCCAGTTGCTGGATTTCCAGAGCCTTTTCTGTTTACCAAGAGCTCTTGAGCTCCCTCACCTGTCTCCAGACATCTGCCTTGGCTCTGGAGTGAGCCACTCTTTTAGCCTTGGAGGTTACATCATTTTGCCAGGCACAAAAGACTTTTCTTTTCTTAGAGATGAGCTGTTCTATCTCTGTGTCATTCTCATCAAAGCAGTCCTGGTGTTTTCTGGACTTGTACCCAAGGGTGGTTTTGCAGGTGTCGAGGATGGTGGATTTTAGCAGGCTCCAGTGCTTCTCAATGACATCAGGATATTCCTGTTGGAAGGTTTCCCCAAGAGAGGCCGGAAGTCACTGATGGGTGTTTGTTTCATTCAGGCTTTTGAGGTTCAGTCTTGGCCAGATCTGCTTCTTTTGAACCCTTTTCTTCCTTTTGAGTTTGATGGACATTATGGAGTGGATGAGGTGATGATCTGTCCAGCAGTCATCTGCATCGATCATGGCCCTCATGATGTTCACGTCGCGGCGGTCCCTGGTTCATACAATGACATAGTCAAGGAGATGCCACTGTTTGAAGCAGGGGTGTTTCCCTAAATTTGTTTTTCTGGTGAAACAGAGTGTTAGTGATGGTGAGGTCATACTGAGCTCATTTGCTAAGAAGCAGAAATCCATCGGAGTTGATGTTCCAGATGCCTTCCTTTCCTATACCACCCTTCCAGAAGTGTTGATCCCAGCTGACTCTGGTGTTGAAGTCTCCTAGGAGAATAATCTTATTCTCCTTGGGGATTCTTGACAGTGTCTCGCCTAAGCAGGTGTAGAAGGTCTCCTTTACTTTCTCTTCAGAGTCTAAAGTAGGGGCATAGGCACTCACACCGGTTGCCATCTGGTTGTTGGCAAGCACCAGATGGATGGTCATGAAACACTCACTAATCCCCACAGGAAGTTTAGACAGATGGCTGATGATCTGGTTCCTGAGGGCAAATCCAACGCCATGGATCCTGGGCTTATCAGCAGCTTTTCCTTTCCAGAAGAAAGTGTAGCCACCCTTCTTCTGCTTCAGTTGTCCTTCATCTGCCAGTCGGGTTTCAGAAAGGGCACCTATGTCACTCCAGCATCTCTTTTTAGTTCACTAGCAATGATCGCCGTTCCCCTCAAAGTTCATGTTTCTGCATGTGGTGATCCCTCTGGATACAGTGATCCAGTCAGGAGATTTGTGGCAGGCTATTTTTAGGGTGCCTTTTCTAGCCCCTTCCCCAGGTGGGGTGAGCAGAGTGGATCATAAAGAGGGCTGTTCAGTCATGGGGGCAGCTACTGAAGGGCTCTTTCTACCTCATTCTAAGAGCCCAGCGACTGAAACTAGCACTCACTGCCTGATGTGCTGGCTCATGACTAGGGGCTTCCAGATCTCACAATCCTGCCCCCATCACCACTTGCCAGTCACCATAGGGGTGGAGTCCCTTTATAGAGGACGCTGGTGTGTGACTTTGTTTAACATGGGGAGACTGGTGCACAGACAGCCACCACACGGTCCTTGACAGATCTGGGTCAGGATCCAGTGGCATGGAGTCCAAGACGACTGGGGGCCCATTTCTGCTGCAGCCTTCATCCGCCTTCCCAGACGTTGTGATGCTTCCCTAAAGTCAGCAATCATCCTTTGCCTGTTCCACTGTTGAGGTCTTGGTTGGATTGCTCTTTGTCAGGGACCTCCCCCTTGACCTTACCGCCATGGGTAACCCTACCAGGAGCATAGCACCAGATGGCATTGTTCTAGGGATCTCAGGATCATGCAAGCTTCTCCACCACGACAAGATGACAATCCATGGAGAACACACACACACATACACACACACATACACACACACACACACACACACACACACACACACACACACACACACACACACACACACACACACACACACACACACACACACACACACAAATTCACTCTTAATTGGAACTTTCTCCTTTATATAATCTTCAGGGTGTAATACGCAGCATATTTGGAAGCATACCACAAACAAAATGAGATTCTATTTTTCAAAGCAGATACTGTAAGACAGAAAGAAGCCTCAAGATGTTCCTAATCTAATTTAATGTGAAAGGGAGGGACAACTTAATTTAGGGCTTGCCCTTGCTTAGACTGCAATACTTTCGAATTGAAGTTTAATGAAAGCCATTCAAACCAAATGTTGACTTTTGATTAAAAAACATAATTTCCTTTGGTCATGTTATGATTTTGAGCAGATCATGATCTCTTAATAAACTAATGGATATGTATGGACAGAAGTCAGTTAAGGAAATTATTGATCCATTTGTTACAAAGGAAATTCATTTAGTCTGCTGCTTGCATTGTCCAGGGACAATGGGGACCAGCACAGTCTCAGCTACAGATAAGTTTTGCCCGAGCCAGTTGTGGTGAAGTGCCTTGTCCAAAGGTACATTGGCTACATCTGGGGAGCTGATAACATGCAGCCATCTGATTGTCAGTCCTGGCCAAACCAGAATAATTCTGGGATTTATACCAGTGACCTTCTGGATATCATTTACTACTACGGTACAGCCATTCCCCCAACCCTAACCCCCATAAAGTATAGCTATGATAAAGATAGCATGTTTGTCTGACTTTTGTTTTTAATGTCTTTTTAGCTTTCATGTTTGGTTGTGTCTTTTGTTGGCTCAACAGATTGAGTGCATTGAATCATTCAATAAACAGTACACACTAACAGTATGGTGGCTGAGCCAAAGTCAGGACTCAGTAGTCCCAATAACCTACCTTGTGTATTTTCCCCTCCTCAGTGCCAACTAAGAAAAGGTAGTCAATCTGCTTGTGGAAGTCAAATGAAGTACCGCAAGCTGTAGGACAAAGAAAACAGCAGCTTTATTCACACATGCAACTATATGAAGACTAACACGAGGCAGGCTGATACCAAACTAAACAGAGGTTATCAAAGAGGGATTTTACAAATATTAAAATCCAACACCAGGGAGCACATGTAGGAAGCAACTCTCTACCCCTTTTCTCATACAGATATGAAACAACATGTTTTGTGAATAACTCTTAGGGCCCTATTTTCATGAATCAAAGTGTGCAGCGCAAAACATAGTCAATTTCATAGTACACAGTGTGTATGAGGCATAGTGAGTGCACTTTTAATATTTTTGTGGCAGAAGTGCGCGGCACATTTGGGAACAGGGAATAATATATTATCAGCAGGTATGGCTGGAGCTGGTATTGAATGAACCAATCAAATCTCTTTTCCTTCCCTTGGACCACATGGTAATTTAGTGTTGGAAGCAAGAGAGCACAGTCCAGAGCTTTCCACGTACAGAAAATATTTTTCCCAAGGAAAAAGCAGATATAGCTGTAGGAAATGCAGAATCGTCTGGAAAATCAGAGACAACAGTATGCAATCTGAAAATATCTGTTTTTGTGGCAAGTACCCAAATAGCCTAACAAACAAAAAACTTAATTTTGATTTGAATATTTATAGGCCAGTGACACCACAAAGTTACAGTCTACAAGTGGTTGGATATTAAACATTCCTAAATAAAAGCATTGAGCTGGCTTGATAACAATATAACACAATATAGCCAATGTTATTTCATTACTTGGAGATAGGGCCAAGAGCAACACAGCTCAGAGCCGTCCATATTCTTTTTTTTTTTCTCAAGAAAGAGGTGTACGACACATTTTGGATTGAGTAAAAATAAAGTGAGAACACTTTTCATATGTTGAATATGAAAAAGCCACGCCATTGATTATAAAAATACAGATGTCATTTATATATTGAATACCCAACTATAAATTGAATGGCCAACTATGACATAACAGATATATTCAAAAATGTGGGGCAATATGTGTTTGTTATGCTGCGCATCTGAATAGATTTACTTGATTTATTTGTTGATTTTTGCTACCGCTTAATCATGTTGTGGGGGGCTTTAGCATATCCTCTTAGGAGGTAGAAACCTATGCCTCTGTGGAGATATGTAGGTCTATTTGCCTGTGCCTCTGTCAACTTAAGTGATGAAAATGAAAAGTGACAATAAAATTAACTGTGCCATATGTTGTGTGCTGTTAACCTGGTCTGAGGATGTGGGCAGCAGAATTAACTACCACTTAAGTGTCTCCCTTACTCTGATTCCCTTGCTATTTTTTACCATCACATTAATAATTTATTCTCTTACTCTGAATCCCTTGCTATTTCTTACCATCACGTTATTAAACAATAAAGATGAGTGGCCTGTCTTCTTTGTCTTTTGGGGAAAAAAAACACAAAGTGGAGGTGAAAACTTACCCATGCTGGGCTGCTTCATGTCATCTGGCCCTTCACAGACAGCACCCTCCAATGAGAGTTTGATGATGTCGGTGAAGATTAACTCATTCTTTGGGCATATAAGCACATTGTAACACAGTCAATAAAAGAAGTGTCTTGATGCATGCTCAATAATGCAGGTAAGGAAAGCCCAGAAAGTTGAATCAGTTCATCTGGACACAAAGTTTAGCAGGAGGAATGTTTCATCGCTCAACTAAATGACTTCATCAGTCTCAGCTGACTGCAGGTATCCCTAACCTTACAAACAGCACAGCTGCGTAACGACTAAAACCGGTGATTTCATATGCAAATTGCCATAAACATTAATTACAGTTAAAATGGCCACGTGTACTATTTACAGAGGATTGGGGAATAGTTGCAATCACAGCATTGTAAGATGGCAAGAGATGTACTCTTAGCCCCTCTGTGTAAGTGTGGTCATCCTAACTGGGCGCTTGTCAAAGCCAGGAAGATATCCAAACAGTGTACCACCTGAGCAAAGAGAAAGAGAACTGCTGTCTCTGCGTAAACCAGTGGTGCTAGAAATTGGTCCACCCACAGGATCAGGTGCCCTGGCACAAATGGAGCAATACAGTATATGCTGTTAAGTGCTGGGAAGATAGGCATGAATTGTACATTGGGGAAACCAAACAGGCTCTGGCGAAGAGGATGGCACAACTCAGAAGAGCTACTTTGTCAGGCCAGGACTCCGCGTTCTACAACCATCTACAGGCCAGTGGCCACTCTTTCAAGGATGAGGATGTGCACATCCTGGATAGGGAGGAACACTGGTTTGAACAGGGAGGCAAGGAATCGGGAATCAGGAATCAGACATTTATTTATAATTCAATTTCATGCACTTGCGTACATGAAATTAAATGAAATATAGTTTCCCCCAGCCCACAGCAGTGCAACACAAAGACAAAAACACATATCCAAACTACAAGAACACATATCCAAATTACAAAAACTATAAAACTACAAAAACACATCCAACATATCAAAAAAAAAAATTCACTGTCCAAGAGAGCAAACGCCAGCCAGGATGACTGTTGGAACTGCCGGTCTGCATGGGCTAGCAGTTAGTTAGCCTGCCCCGCTTCTGCATCCTCTCAGACCGCCCTCGGTGCTTCCTCTTCAGGCATAGCTCTGAGCAGGGTCGTGGTCCTTGGGCTACCGGATGCAGCAGACCAGGCTCCCCCAGCTGAGCCAACACCAGCTCTACCAGCCAGACACCCTCGACACACTCCCTGCACTCCACACAACAACTCCAAAAACACAGTCAACACCAGGCGAGGCTGCTGTTAGACCGCCATTGGTGTTATCAGAACTGCCAGTCTGCATGGGCTAGCAGTTAGTTTAGCCTGCCCCTCTTCCGTGTCCTGTCAGACCGCCCTTGGTGCTTCCTCTTCAGCCACAGCTCCGGGCAGGGCCGTGGTCCTTGGGCCCACAGGACGCAGTAGATCAAGCTCTCCCAGCCGATCCAGCGCCAGCTCTCCCAGCCATCAAACAAAGACAACTTAGATGTAGATGTGGACAAAGACACTGCATGGACGGTACTGGGTGAGGCTCTGCAAACGTAAGTTTGCGCCACCATCTTCCCGCACCGGAAGTGTAGGCAGCCATCTCTGTGGATAGGGAACAACCATCCCTGAACTGAGGAGGGGGGCTAAGAGTACATCTATCACCATCTTACAATGCTCTGATTGCAATTCTTCCCCAATCCTCTGTGAATAGTTCATGTGGCTATTTTAATTCTAATTAATGGTTATGGCAATTTGCATACGAAATTGATCGCTGATTTTGGTTGTTACACAACTGTGCCAGTTTTGGTCGTTATGCAACTGTGCTGTTAATAAGGCTGGGGATACCTGCAGTCAGCTGAGACTGATGAAGTCCCTTACTTGAGCGATGAAACGTTTCTCCCACTAAACTTTGTGTTCAGGTGAAATGATTCATCTTTCTGGGGTCGTTAAAAGGACCGATACAAATGCATCCACGCAAATATGAGCATACCTAACCAAACAAATGCACACACACACACACACACACACACACACACACATACACATACACCAATGCAAAACAATGACACTGAAAAAAAAAAGAAATTCAATAACAATTTCTACTGTTATGTTTGATTTATTCTTAACAACTGCATGTCTCATTTCATATAATCAAGAGAACTGAGAGATACTCAGTTATGGAGAAGAAATTACTTTTCTTGTTATGCCGGTATTTGTATGGCATACCTTGACCAAGGTCCACGACACCACTCTGCCATCAGATGACACAGAATAGAAGTTGCGATTGTTGTCCATATCGTCCTTCTGCCAGCGTACCTGAGTGGAAATATGACAGAACAACAGAATGCATGTTTAGAGAGGTCACTTGAAAAAAGTTCTGTTTCACACAGGTTTCTACCAGGATTCTTTTATTGCTTAACCACTTATTTATGTGGTTCAGCACACTTAAATTGGCATATGTAGTCGACTAATCAGGACGAACCCACTCACTCCCTTTGAAGTCCAGACAATAAAACAGAGCAATGGCATTCTGTATTTGCTTTTCTTCATTGCCTGAGAAAAGAGCAATTTTTTTTCTGATGCAAAAAAGCGTTTGTTACTAAACCAGCAACATAATAGTTGCAGGATGAGTTCCCTTGTTGGCCTCAACATCTGCCCCTCTTGCCTGGGCTTGGTCATTGCAGCAGATCTGCACCCAGCTTGCTATATCTGCCTGTGAGCAGAGTATGCCGCTGCTGTCCTAAAGTATAGACCCACTTGCCTGCACTGCAGGTTTATACCGGCAGCTTGCCACTGGCAGCACTGGAGCTACTTTCAGCTAGTCCAGCCGGTCAGCAGCTAATATAGTCAATAGTGCTATTCCACCAGAGTTGGTGGTTGTGTTAATGGCTTTGTTCAATAGGGTTTCAGTAGAAGAGACTTGTATGGCAGCATCTTGGATTATGCCTTGCCCATTTGTTTGCTTCTACTTGAGGGACATTTCTGGATCCCTCTCCAGATCTGTACTCACCATGTGTCCAGTGGACCCATAGAGTTTAGCTGGGACAATGTCTCTCCCTTCTGTGCTCAAGGGGGAAGAGTTTTTTTGCCCCCCACTGGGCATAACTCCTCTGACCTTTCCACGTCTTTGCACTTTGCAATTGTCTTGGTCAGTTTCCCAGTTTCCTTTTTGGCAGAGAGAATCTGGTAGTGTGACTGAGGCCATACAAATTGGCTGTACCCTGTCCACTGGCTTTGATTATATCATCAGGGAGGTGACCAATGTGAACACATTAGGTCCCTCACACAGATCCAAGCTCTGGCCTTGGTGGTTGAGGGTGTGGGCGTCTTTGGGACTATTCCCTGGAAGAGTAATTTGTGACCACCAACTTGTCTTCATATGATTGCTGGATTTTGGCCACTGGCCCAGTAGAATGGCATCTCTTCCATTCTTCCATATTGCCATCTTGGAAAGTCCTCCATAGACACACTCTCCAAGGAGATTTTCTGCAAGTAGTAAGGGTATATATAGCTTGTGTCTGATACAGGAATCTAAACCAGTAGGGGCTTGTCGGCTCACCCCACCCTCATCCTTCCTGATAGGGATGGGGGTCTATCAGTAACCAGTGCCCTGTATTTGGCCCAGTCTCATCTGGAGCTGATTCCAGCCTTCTTTGTGGCATGTACGTACCAGGAGTGCATTCCATTCTTTTGTGACAGGCACAAAATTGTTTGGAGAGCTTGGTTACAGCAGAGCCCCCTTAAGCAAAAAAGTGCTGTTAGAGGGTGACGCCTATGTAAAATTGAACACAGGTTACATATTGTAACCCTATCTCGATGATCACAGGCGGAGCCCTCTAACCTCTGACCCTGCTGTTACATCAAAGGTTGAAAACTAGGTGGATATGAAGTGCCATCTTGAATCCCATTTATGGACCATAATTCAAAAGGGGGGATTAGGCTTGTCCTCATTTGCAACTGTGTACATTTAAATTTCAGTGTGCTGAATCACATAGATTATGTGGTTTTGGCAATACAGCTCTGTTAGAGGGCTCTTTGCCTGTGATCATAAAACTGGGGTTCTAATACATAACCCAATTGATAAACAAACCCTTTGTCATCTAACAACTGGTTTGGCTGCAGTAAATTAGTGGATGCAGACCAACTTTCTTAAATTAAATGGGCAAAAAAAAATCAAAAAACAAAAACAATAATTTTATTAGTTGGTTCACAAACCAAGAGAGCTAGTTCTTGCCAAACTTTGGCCCCACACGTTAAATAAGAGGTCACAAGTCTGGACATTATCCTAGACTCAGGCTTAAATTTTAAATCCCACATAAAGAAGGTGACCAAAGCAGCCTTCTTTCATTTAAGAAAAATTGGAAAGGTACGTTCATTCCTATCCCAACAAGATGCGGAAAAACTTGTAAATGCATTTATTTCAAGTAGATTAGACTGTTGTAATGCCCTTTTCACCGGTCTTCCAAAACAATCCATTGATAAACTTCAATTAATTCAAAATTCTGCTGCCAGGCTTTTAACTAGAACAAGAAAGAGAGCATATCACCCCAGTTTTAACTGACCTGCACTGGCTCCAAGTGTCTTTTAGGATTGATTTTAAAGTTCTTTTAATTGTTTATAAGGCTCTTAATGGTTTGGGACTGGCGTACATTACTACTTCATTGCCGTTTTATAATCCTTGATGGATTCTTAGATTCTTTGATGCCGGTTTTCTAAATACGAACTATCACACAAATAAGAGTATCGGCAGCTCCGGCATTTTTAACTATGCACCAAAATTATGGAATTCCCTCCCCAAGGCTATAAGAGATGTAAGCTCTGTGAAGAGAGAGTTCAACAGGGTGTGAAACCATTGAGAGGTAAACTGGTGGGGTCTGCGCAGTCCGCTGGGGGACTCAACTCAGCGGGTTCAGGTACGGCGGCGTAATGCGTGGGGATCTCCCTGCCCTTCCCTTTCGGGTCATGGTGTTGTTGGCAAGGAGGGGCCAGGGGCGAAGGCAGCTACCTTCGCCCATTCGCTTTACAGACCCCCCCCCCCCCGGCCTGGATTTCAGTGATTCTCGGGGCCGCGGAACTAGTGCTTGCTACGCCTTGTCTCTAGGTTGGCTCACCTCTCCTCCTCTTCGCGGGTGGGGCGAGGGTTGGTCGGCTCGCCCAAGGCTGAATTAGTACCCCCAGGGGCCCCTGGGCACTGACGGTCATACCCCCCCCCCCACACACACACACGTACACACACACCATGCCCCAGCCATTAAACCTCACGCCCCAGCCATTAAACCCCACCTTAATTATTTTGAGCTCCCAGTCAAATCACACACCTATTGGTCAATGGCTGAATGACCAGTCCAGCTGAGCAGGTACACCTATACAGTTCAACAGACCAAGTACTGCCGTTTCACCCACAAATCACAAGACAAGAAACAATGGATTAAATCATCCCAAGGCAGTATATGACTATAGACTATGGCAATATTTGTGTTCATGGAAAACCACCCAAGCAGACAGCACACCAGTTATTACTGATACACAATAGTGTGACTGACTAGGAATAGGCTTACAACAATGCCACCCTAAGGTAATCACACAGCACAGCTGAATGCAGGTTTCAAAATAAGGCTCACTAGAAATACATTACTAGAACTTGGTTTTTCTAGTGTTAATGTTAATGCATCAAAAATTAAAAAATAAAATAAAGATTGTTCACGAGTCCCAAATCTTGACTCCGAGTTGAGTCTCAATTCTTTTGAGGATGAGTCTCAAGTCGCTGTATGTGTGACTTAAGTGCGACTCGAGTCCAAGTCACAAACTCGAGTCCCCATCTCTGACACACACACACACACACACACACACACACACACACACACACACACACACACACACACACACACACACACACAGACCCAATGCACAATACCCTCCAGGTGACTGCCTGGCAGTGATAATAAAAGTGTGCACACACTTATGCAATATACCTATATTATATTTTAATATTTTTCTACCCTAAAATCTTTCTGACTGTTACAATTTCACATTAAAGGTAGAAAGAGTCTGACATGATTTATCTTGGTTTCATTTGTTTACATCACAAAAACCTGCCATGTTAAAAGGGGTGTGTACTTTTTATATACACTCACTGAGCACTTTATTAGGAACACTATTCTAATAGTGGGTAGGACCTCCTTTTGCTCTCAAAACAGCCAACCAGATGTTGGAAACATTCTTTTGAGATTCTGGTCCGTATCGATGTGATTGCATCACGCAGTTTCTGCAGATTTGTCAGCTGCACATTCATGCTGCAAATCTCCTGTATATATTTAATGCTTTGGCTGATCGGTATGTGTGTGTGTGTGTGTGTGTGTGTGTGTGTGTGTGTGTGTGTGTGTGCACGCATGTGATTTATTGTGTTATTCCCTTGATAAAAACACTGCAAAAAATTAATTATGTCACTATGCTAGTTAATGTTACTGGCTATTGCATTGCTGTTTTTACTTGTCTTAACCATTTAGTGATGAAAAGGCAAAAATGAAGGAAGCCATTAGTTTGAATTTGGCTTTAGATAAAGCAAATTCATGAGTAATTCCTTGTCTCCTCTTTTCAGCATCTCTTCAATGATTGCCTATGTGATTTAGGATAGATTTTAAGATTCTAATAATAACTTTTAAGGATTTGCATAGTGTTGCCCCTGGTAGTTCTTTACTCCTTCATAGCCAGTGTGCACCCTAACATCCCCAGGCCACGCGTTTTAAGCCATTCTTGTGTCTAAGATGCAGATTAAAGTTGATAAGGCTTTTGCTGTCAGGGCCCTTCGGCTTTAGGCTGGCAGAGTCAGTATCTTCTTTAAAATCCTCTCTCTCAATCTTTGTAAGGCCTTTCCATAATTTTGCTCTTATTTAGTCAATTATCTTTACCTGTCTGTTATTTCACGTCTTTTCCAATCTGGGTGTAATTGTTTCATAACTGTTCCATCATTTTTCCGAACTGTTTTTC
Source organism: Lampris incognitus (assembly GCF_029633865.1). Taxonomy (NCBI): domain Eukaryota; kingdom Metazoa; phylum Chordata; class Actinopteri; order Lampriformes; family Lampridae; genus Lampris; species Lampris incognitus. Next base: position 133,691,524 of record NC_079212.1, read on the forward strand.
TTATATTCCTTTTTAAAAATGTTTGCATTTTAATAAAAACAACAACAACAATAATAATAATAATAATAGCTTTGTAGACCCATATAAATAATACACACACACACACAGTTACCACTGCCTCCCCTCCCTTCACCTGCCAGACGGGGTCAGTGTGCTTTCCACCCTTGGCTGTGCTCTTGCAAAATGGTTGTTGCACTGCTTCTTCTTTCATGTTATAGACCGCCACACAGCCATCGTAGAAGCCCACCACCACCAGGCAGGATAGCTGCTCGTGGATGTCGACGCACATGACACCAGAATCTGTGAGGTAGATGCTTTCTGGGTAGGTGCAGGACTTCAGTGAATATAAGACCAGCATGCCGCGCCCCTGTTTGCTGAAGTCATCTAGCAACAAGAGTTCAGGGTAAAATGGAACAGGTCAAACACAACACATACTTTATTTAGAGACAGTGAACATTTCAAGCCAGGACTCATGGTGAATTGTGTGTGAATAATTAATCCAGTCCCACCCATCAACCTTGTAAGTAGGTCCCTTACTTACATGATCCCATTCCCACAGCAAAAAGGTCATTGTATTTCTTATTCCTGTTGAGAATAAGAAAACCTTTAATCATTCTTTTTTTTGTTTTCAACTTGACAACTAAAACAGTTACATCTCACTTCTGACCAAAGTGGTTGAGTGGCACAATCACCAATATTGTTTTGATACAATGACAAAATTGAGGCGTTCAACTATGTTTTCATTTGTCCATCACGTTCACAGTCAACACAGGGACAGGGACAGGGACAGCTTTGGTGAGCATACTAACCAGCAGAGGGCAGTGACAGACAGTCCTTTGGCTTTGTCATTTTGGAACTTCCACAAAGGGAGGAGGGTGCCCTCCTGCTCCCTGAATTCATCGGAAAGATCCTCAAAATACTTGAAATCTGAAGTGAGAGGAGAAGAGATGGAATTAAAAAATCATCTTTTCGGCATTTTGCTAAAGGGAATGATAAAATGAAGTCCATACCTTGCGCTATGTCACCAAATGTATTTTGACAGACCATCCGCTCCATGATTTTGACCGCCTTGGCCAATTTGCTGATGTCAACAGTCTGTAAAGAAAACAGGTGGTATTGATTTTACTTACTGTACTGCAAAATGTGAGCACTGTTACAGTAGCTACCATAAATTTCAAACGACTGGAGGTCCCATCACACTAGACACTATATTCAGAACAGAGCAAAGGAGCTGAGAGGTCAGAGAACTTTCAGACATGCATCAAACTATGATGAGAACACAAGTCAAACAGATGGAAAGCAGCTTTGATGATAAGGTGCTTTTGAAAAAATGTATTTTCAAGGCCAGGAAAAAGCAAGACAAGGCGTTTATTACCAAAGTAACTTAAAAGTTAAGGTGTACATGTCTTTATGGTAATAATAATAATAATAATAATGCATTTATGAGTGCCTTTCAGAGCACTCAAGGACACCTTATAAAATAGTTTAAAAAAAAAGCAACACTGTATCAGACAGCATAAAATCAAACAAAGCAGGCGTATACAATAATAAGTTAATACAACAGATATAGGTAAGCAGGCATATACAGTAATAAGTTAATACAACAGATATAGGTAAGCAGGGGTATAAAATGATAAGTTAATACAACAGATATAGGTAAGCAGGGGTATACAATGATACGTTAATACAACAGATATAGATAAGCAAGGGTATACAATGATAAGTTAATACAACAGATATAGGTAAGATACACTTTATTGTGTATCTCAGTCAGGTGTAAATAGCCAAGATAATCATTACAAGATTATCCTAATCATTACTAGGCAGAATCTGAATCTGGATATGAAACACATGTATAATAAAACTGGGTTTCGGGGCGTCCGGGTAGTGTAGCAGGCTATTCCATTGCTTACAAACATAGGGAATGCCAGTTTGAATCCCCGTGTTACCTCCAGCTTGGCCGGGTGTCCGTACAGACAAATTGGCCAAGTCTGTGGTTGAGACGCTGGATGTGGGTGTGTGTCCTAGTCACTGCACTAGCGCCTCCTCTGGTCGGTCAGAATACCTGTTCGGGGGGGAGGGGGAACTGGGGGTAATAGCATGATCCTCCCATGTGCTACATCCCCCTGGCAAAACTCCTCACTGTCAGGTGAAAAGAAACGGCTGGCGACTACACATGTATCAGAGGAGGCATGTCGTAGTCTGCAGCCCTCCCTGGATGGGCAGAAGGGGTCGAGCAACAACCGGGACAGCTCAGAAGAGTGGGGTGAGGTGGAAAAACCCAGTCCAGGAAGTAAAAATCCTAACCATGTCTACTCCATGCATGTATTAAACCAGCTGATTTGGGAAACTAGTCAGCGCAATCTGATGGTTTAGTACATGGGTGGAGTAAAGACACAGTTGGGGTTTTTACTTTCTGGACTGGGTTTTTCCACCTCTGTGTGGGGAGAAAAAGAGAGAAAAATCCAAAATAAATAAATAAATAACGCTGGGTGTGAAAATGGGGAAGGAATTTACCTGAGTCCCTATTGGCATCATCTTCTTCTTAATTTTGTCATCATCTTTCTTCAGTGGTGTGGTTTTTTGTTTTTCTTTGTTCTTTTCTTGCTTCATCAGCTCTTCCACGTAGCTATCATAGATCTCCGACTTTATAGGGGGAAATGAAGCCATTATAGCCAGCTTCAAGTATTCCCTAATGTGTAAAATGTACCCATTGTTCTATCATTTACATTTCCGAGCTTTGGAATAATGGTGCGAAAATGTGCAGTCACCTGACTGGCGTTGGCAGAGAAGGCGCAGCGTGGAGGAGGTTCAGTTTGGCAGATTTGTTCCTAAAAGTGAATAAACAGGACAAATGCCAAACAAAATTGTTATAATACTAGGCTGAAACTGCTTGACAAAAGCATTGTAAGGTTAAAGCTATAATCCACATTGAAACAGCTGATCAATGAATATCCAAGTCACAATCGTTTCCGTTGTCGCTCATTTTAATCATTACTGTTGAACTGAATTTCTCAGTGAGAATGATATAGCGCGTACAGTTTTATATCTTCACCACAGTAGCCAAATGCAGAAGAACAAAGTAGGTATCAAGCAGCTTGCTTTGGCTAACAAGCATGTCTTCTTAGTCTGGTACAGTAGGATATCACTGCCAGAATGTCTGTGCCAAAGATGCCATGTCAGAACCTTCCCCACAGTTGGCGGTTCTTACATGACAGCTTTGGCAGTGAAATTATTTTTCATTTGGAATGGATCGCCAAGATTTGGGGTGGGGAAGCACCAATGTCGTTACCAGTATCACTACAAGTGTCAGTGAGTTAAACAAAACATCAATATTTTGGATTTTAGCGTGAAATATACCCTTTGATTTTAATTTTGATTGACCCCATGTCATCTATCATGGTAAAAAAGTGGTTGTTGTAAGATGTGATGGACTGCCAAACAAAGGTTGATTTTTTTCCATGCTTCTCCTACCCTCAGTGGGTTGTTGAGAGTCTGAGAGGCCCGCTCACTGAAGTTGAATTGGTTAGTAAGTTTTTGCTCCTTCTTGTCAGTCTTGAAAACTACACTGTCTGGCCTGTCTTCGTGTCCAGCTTCCTCAGCCTCCCCTCCATCATCTACACCTGTAGTCTTCGGAAAACCAAGAGAGACATTGGCAAAGGCCAAAAAAAAAAGCGAAACAAGACAAGACAAAACAAAACAATAAATAGATAAATAAACAAAAGCAAAACAACACTTAAGGAAGGTAAATTTTCAGTACAGAGGCTATCATACTTCATAAATACTAAAAAAGGAATAGCTCAACTAAGAGTCTGTGAACTATGAAAAGCCATATTGCGCATATAAAAATGCTTTTACATTAATATGTTACCGTTAAACCAGATTTAATTCAACACTTTTTTTGAATAAGACCTCTACTACTGGAGTCTCTGGTTTCTCTTCATTGGTTTCTTCCCCAGCATTGACGGTTGCTTTCTCTGAAAACATAAAAAATAAAGCATAATTTGCCCGGTTGGAAAGCACGGGTTTCTATATCCTCAGTGTGGTTGCCTCAGCTTCATGCACGAATGAATGACTGCATATCTATAGCACCTTTCTAGTCTTTTGACATAAAATGCTACAATGAAACGACTGCATTACGTTAGTTATAAGGCCCCTTGTATTCCAAATTAAGGTGATACTGCCCCCTTGTGGATAAAGTATATGCTACACCACAAGGAAGCCCTGTTACAAATGGAATTTAGTAACATTCCATAGCTCATTATGAAAACTAACAAGCTGCTAAGAAAACAAACGATGAAACACTGTTTCTAGTTAATAGAACTTGGAAGGATGATATCTATATGCAAATGGTAAATCTAGTATAGACAATATATTATTGTAAACATTTAACCTAAATTTAAAATTAATGTTATTGTAAAATTTAACTACCCTCAAAAAGACTGTGTTTGGCCATCTGTCTACGAGCCTCATCAGAGTCTTTGTGAAGAAGGTTGGCTTCCAAGACAAAGTGAACAGCCATCTGATCAACAGGGATGAGCTTGTAAGAACGCTCCTGGGGAAACAAAACACGCAAGGATATCAGTGAAAGTTAATGCTTGCTTAAAGCTAATTGGGATACACTGATGCAAATGGAAAGAAGTTTGATAAAACACACACGCACGCACGCACGCACGCACGCACGCACGCACGCACGCACGCACACACACACACACACACACACACACACACACACACACACACACACACAGTCCTTCCCATTCCCTCACCCCTCCTTCAGTCTATCATCATCCCCTCCATCTTCTCTTATCTGACCCACACTTTAAACTCTTCTCTCTTATCTGGGCTTTTTAAGCTTGCTTTGGTCACCCAACTGCTGAAAAACCCTCACCTTATTTTGGCTCATAATTTTCAGCGCATTGCTCTCTTAGCCAAAACACTCCAATGAAGCAGCATGCAATCAACTATCCTCCTACAAAAATCTACTTGATCATAATCAGTCTGGTTTTAAACGTGGTCATACCTCTGACACTGCTCTACTTACAGTTATTGAGGCACTCATCAAAGCAAAAGTGGCAAGCAAGTCCTCTACAGTCATCCTCCTTGACCTATCTGCCACATTTGACAGCCGGCAGCCACACCAACATGTAACCTGGCTCTGCTGAATGACTTAATTTAAGCAGCTATTGGCTTGGCTAGTACTTGGATGCTGCTGGAAGTGGTGTTGTTGGGCCAGTAGGGGACAGTCTTCCCTCTGGTCCTAATTAAAAACAACAACAACAACAAAATCCCAATGCCCCATTGCAGTGACAGGGACACTGTGCTGTAGGAGATTCCGTCCTTCGGATGAGATGTTAAATCAAGGTCCTGACTCACTGTGGTCTTTAAAGATCCCATGGCACTTATTGCAAAGGGGGGACCCCCCCACCCCCACCGGTGTCCTGGCAAACTTCTCAACCTGGCTCTCTCCATCTGGCCACCTAATCGTCCCCTGTGGGATTAGCTCAAGAATTCCTCCCTCTCCACCTCAAGCTGATGTGTGGTGAGCGTTCTGGCACCAAATGGGTACTGTGCATCACCTAGGTGGGTGCTACACATTAGTGGTGGTTGAGGTGAGTTTCCCTCCTTCAATGTGAAGTTCTTTGGGTGTCTAGATAGAGTGCTATATAAATTAAATCCATTATTATCATTAAATCACCAGGTTCTACTGTCAACATTGTTGGGTGTGGGTATTGTTGGCACTGCACTAAAGAGGGTAAAATTGTACCTAAGAGGGAGGTTGTACCACATATCATAGAGGGGTTGAGTGTTCACTCCTAGACAGGTGACAACAAGCATGCCTCAAGGCTTAGTGCTTGTCACTCTCCTTTTTACACTCTAGACTACCTCTCTTGGCCCAGTCATATGTGCACACAGCTTTTCCAACCATTCCTGTGCCGATAACATCCAACTTAAACTTTCTTTTGCTTTACTGTTTGCTTTACTGATACATCTCCTTGGATGGGGGAACTGCACTTGAAGCAATTTTTTGCAGATGAGAGCTATGGGTCATCCCTTCAAATTCTTCCATTCCCTGTGAAATATCAATGATAATATGTTGATAATCATGTCCTTCTGTTCCACAAGGAAGCTAGTCGTGATGATTCTCAGACCATATTGCAGACATCTCCTCTTATTGGCGCTTTGTATAACGTTTGAAAAATTAGATTTTACCTATCAGAACATGCTAGCCAGTTCCTGGTCTAGGCTCTAGTTCTCTTGCGGTCAGACTACAACAATGCAATTGTAACTGCCCATGCAAAGAATCTAGAACGATGCAGTGCACTTAGCTTTCAACCTGCCTCGATGCACACATGTTGACCCTGTCTTTGTTTTCTTGCACTGGCTCCCTATTGCTGCCCACATAAAATTCATAACCTTGCTGCTGAGGTTCCATGTAAGAAACTGCAACAACTAACGTGCAAGCCCATATTAACACATATACTCCAGCTCGCCCTCTTCATTGTCCTCTTTATTCTACCTCTGGCAGGTCATTATCTGTGCCCTCTACAACAGTAACAAGCTCAGGTTCAGACTTTTCTCACATTTGGCCCTAAAATGGTGGAACAAGCTCCAGGTCTCCATACTGACTCGCTTCCTTCAAGAAGTAAAAACTTTCCTCCCTCCAGGCCTACTTTAAACCCTAAATAGTCTCAAAGCAAGATCTGTCAATTACCTAGTGACACTTTCCAACAAATATGAATTATCTAACACTACTACTAGTGCCAGCTACTACTATTGTGCTCTTGCTTATTTAGACACGATTATTATTGGTATCTACTATTGTACTTTTCTTCAGAATCAGAATCAGAATCATGTTTATTGGCCATGTAGATTTGCACATACATGGAATTTGACTCCGGTTTCGTGGTTCTCTCAGTGTACTTAACATAGAATAACAACACTACAACACAACAATCTTCAGATATATACACAAGGATTGACTTATACAGGTGAAAAAAGAGGCGATAAAGTGCAATGGTGCAGAGAATGTATCAGAGATGCTGAAACAGATGTTAGCAGGTTACTTACATACATGCCTGAGGTAGATCAATATGACAGAGTGTACCAGTATATGTACAATGTACAGTACAGTATATACAAAATGGTTGGATTTATTTGACAGTGTTAAGCGTTCATTTGAATGACAGCCCACAGAAAGAAACTGTGGTAAGAAACTTTTTTTTAATATCTGGGGATATATTCTACCTGCACTTAACGTTTTATGCTTTTGTGATGATATGCCTGTTATACTGATAAAGTGTGTGGCAATGTAAAATCTACTGTGTATTTTGATTGTCCCATTCATTGTCTCTTGATGATATAAGATGCACTTACACTAAATGCACTTGGCATGACAAGCACTCTTGGCTATGACATGATTACTATTTAGCGCTCTATGATGCCAGTTGGTAACATTCAAATTTATCTGCTGATTGTTGACTCTCTTGTAAGTGGCTTTGGATAAAAGCATCTGCCAAATGTAAATGTTTATGAAAAGAAAAAAATGTGATATAGGTTTGGAGAGGATAACTTTCTGTTATGTTAAAGAAGGATGGACTGCCAGGGTGTCATACGTCATACACAACAACACAACATGACAGCCAGCAAAGCAAAAAGGTAACTCTTAATCATTAAGAGTTGAACATTCTAATAGATGGCTTTGATACTGCAGCAAAGCTTGCCTTACCTAGGAGATACCCTTACCTTGAAGCTGAAGCGGACAATGTTCTGTGGCGCATGTGGATTGTTTGCAGTCAAGACTCGTAGGAATTCCTCATTCAGCTCCTGGGGATATCAAGTCAAATGAAGGCACACTAATATTAATTGAGGTTGGACAAGCCTGAATCATTTGGCATGAATGTTGAGAGCTCAGATCCTCTGAAAAAATAGGTCAGTCTGGGAACAAGTTATTAGTTGCATTCACTTGGAAATCTGCTGTCTATTAGCTATACCTTCTGTTGCAGTGATCCAGGAACACATGTAAGAAAAGTTATAGCGAAAAAAAGTATAAATAAGGTAAAAGAAAAAAGTATAAAGCTTACTAAAGTGTTACCCAAAATCTGAGCACTGATCTATGGGCCTGTTTTGTATTTAGTCAGTCAGGGTCCCTGTGTCCTTGACTCACCGCCTCAGTGAGCTCCAGCTGGTCTGCAGGCTTAATCAGAGTTTTCCCATGAGACCCCTCATTCCATCCATCACACTGTTCCACCCCATCCTCCTTATCCTGAGGAACAAGAACAGGTTCATCTCCAATTCCATGGTCAGTAATTGCATAACATCATGTTGAACATATTGTAGTGACTGTTGGCGGTTCTGCGCTGGGGGAGCGCAAGGGCTGATGGGACTGTTAACATTCATGTTAAAATTGTGTTTTAGCAACGTTGTGTTCATGTTTTAGTTATTGTTGTGTTGTTTGTGTGGGGGGTTCGACTCGGACTAATTAGACGACCATTTTACTGACTGACTGTAGGACTGTGACTAAGATTGTTTCTAATAGTGACCTCGGGGGGGGGGGGGGGCAACTCGCCCCACTGTTTCTTGTGGTGCGTTCTCTCTTCTAGACCTTTGCATGTGCCTGACTGTCAATTTGCTGAGCTAAGCAATGTTGTTATGACTTCTGTCTCAGTAAACTCACCTTTCTTTTAGCAGCAGCCTTGGTGGTCTTTGCCCCTGGTGCTTTTCGAGACTGGGAATCTAACCCCTGTGAAAGCATACAAAAACCAATTCAGATGTCAAAAGATCATTTTCTAAAGTTGCCAGTTTACCATGAACAGTTATCAAACGTAATTCAATCAATATAAAGGAACTGTTTCCCTTATTTACGTTAGCTAGTTAGCTATACTCTTACGTTTACCATGTTAGCTACCTGCTTTGGTCTCACTGTAACTTCTTTGAAAGGCATCATGCACAGAGATGAACAAACGTCTTAAGTATTTGCCACAGTTTGTTACACCCGCATCCAACAAGAGACCTTTAACGGTTTCAACAAAAAAGGTGTTTTCTCCCCGGAAACTGCTGCTGAACACCGAGTTGGTACTACACTAATGGTTACCGCTCCGGCAAATGTTGACATGAGTTGCTATGACAACCACCCTGCGACGAATGGGTGACGATCGAGGCCCTTCGCGTCTGAATTAAACCCGTTTAAACCAAGTGATGCATACAAATTTGCCATAGATATTTGGTATAAAATTATTTAATGTGTAATTCTTAAAGATTGGGATAAAGAGATTAGGGTACATTATGAAACCATGAGGATTAAATACAGAAACCGATAAAGGAAGCATTTACACGTAACAAAAACAATTGGCAGAGTTGTCTCTATTGATATATTAGACTGTACTGGGTAAATAAAGAGTTTACTGCTTGTTTTGATCATATGTTTGCCTTAATTTTGAGCATTCTCCCCCTGCGCTATTAAAATCATTTCTTCTTCGCCGTGATTGGACGCATTATCAGGAATGGTCTGCAAACCCGGAAGTGGGGCGGTATCGCTGCTTTGCTGTCGAGTCACCTCTATCAGACCGGAGGAAACCAAACAGCTATAATGCAAGATAACCAAATGACCCTGGGATAATTAGATAAGGGTCGGTTTTTATGAAATTGCTCAATCGCGTCACTCGTACTTTGCCAAAATGATGGAAGAAATAGACAGATTCCAAGTACCTCCAGTCAACGGAGAAACGCAGCCTTTGGTAAGGAGACGACAACATTTGATTGAAACCATTCCCTCGGATTTGATTTATCGTCTCAAATGTGTAACTTTGCCACATAATCGGGAGCGTGTCGTAGAAAACTACAGCGATAGACCCAATCATACCCTTTTAAAAACTGGATTTTTGCTGCTGGTTTGTGGACTGATCGTTTGTGAATGGATCACTTACTTTTATCCCTAGTGTAAATACGGGCAACGTTATTGTGGCCTTTAATTCATTCAGCTGGATGGAATCGTATGAGAACCGTTTCATGATAAGCGTTTTGATATGCGTCTCCATGATAGCTGCGCTTGGTTGTGTCAGTGTCTGACACAGGTTGTTTACAGCTTTTACACGTCAACATTATTTTGGGACGTGATTCTGGTGACGCCTGTTGGGTCGAACCTAGATGATGGACGGACTGTTGCTCTACATCCCGGTATAAACTACAGAGAAGGAGCCTAATGGGAGTAGGCCTGCTATGTAAGAAAGGCGAGGTTCTGACAGAATGTGTCTCTAACTTGCTTGTACAAACCAAAATATATGATTACTGGAATATGAGACAGTCAGATCGCTATTATTTTCAGTACCTTATTCTCTGGGTCCCAAGAGCATCGGTCTCTGTGTGAATGAAGAGACCAATCTGCGCCCTCTGCAACAACAACATATAGGCTATGCCCTCCCATAAGACATTTATCAACTTCTCCCAACCCTTAGGTTTCTCATTGAGTCGAGCCTTCTATTCAAGTATTATATCCCATTATTAGCATAGCAATTCATTAATCCCTAAACCATTGAATATGCAGGTCTTCCTATCCACACATTAAACCAAGCTCTTTTCAACAGCTGTCCCTTTCAAAGTGTTGGCCGTAGGGGATACGTTCTGGGTTCTAGTGCTACTCACATGCTCGCCCAACCTAATACCCATGAGACTCTCTTGGGGGAAAAAAAACAAACAAAAAATCGCAGAGCAACACTTTCTCCAGCACAGAGACTGTTTTTATTTATTTATCCGGCAGCAGCATTAGCCTCTGCTTATCTAATCAGTCTATTTTATCATGTTTTATTCCAGTGAGTGGTCTTTGAGTTGAAGCCAATAAAAAAAAATTAACATTTTAAAAAGTGCATTGCTACTTCTTAGAACCACAGAATCATAGTTGGAAATGGCTCTGCATTTTAATGCAAATAACTACATTGTCATTCATAAAGCTTATGAATCAATGTAGCACCTGGCTCTTATTTCACTTGAATAAAACAGCTTTATCTAGATGTTTATGACATGATGCGTCTGTTATGCAGGAAAGTACCCTTTAAACCAGAGACTGTGCTAAGCAGCAAAAAAAAAAACAAACCGATTAAGTGTAGACAAGTGTGGAATCATGTTCCCTGAATGCAGGTTTAAATAGTTAACACAAATATATAGCATATTTGTTATGATTTTAATTTTGTAGTTGGTGAAGAAACTATCCTCTGCCCAGTGACAATCAAGTCACTGCATCTATGATCTTACATTTAGGTTGTGTGTGTGTGTGTTTGTGTGTGTGCGTCAACCTGGGGTACATGGAACAGGTTAGTTTTCATCCCACCCGAATTATATACAAGTTCTAAAATCCGTGCAATAATCCTGTAGCTGCCCTTCACAAAACATTACATTATTAACCAGTAAGGCAGATGGCCAAAGACAAATTGCTATAGCACAAGTCTCAGTTTGATAGAAGTCTTCGCAGCACATTGAGATTTTAAGTTAGCCCTGCTGCTGTTTTTATACTCCATAAAGACAGCACACCACAGTTCAGCTAATCACCTGATCTCAGTCTTCACTGCTATTGGCCCAGAGAACACTATGATAGATAATCCTTCCAATCGTCTTGTGCCTGTGCTGTGTCAGCAGCCTTGTAGCTTCTCATCATCCAAAGCAGTAAAACAGTCTCCAGCAAGAGCACAGACTGATGATACAGACATACTGAGATGTCACTTTTTTAGTAAGATTGTGATTGTGGTGTGTGTGTGTATATTGCTGAAGGTCAGGGCTGATCTTGTCAAGGCTAAATCATGAAATTAAACATCGGCAAGCAAGTCACCTAGAACAATATATCAAGTATGACTAATTTGTTTCCTAGCACTGACCAGTGGCCTTACTTTTCAGTGTACATACTTCTTTTGATATGAAAATTGGACAAGTACCTCATTAGTGGTTTTTGTAGACTTTTGTTACCTATTGACCTTGAACTCTGTGTCTTGGTTATTTCAAAATTCATATGTTTAACCTACAATGTATAATGATAACAATAATAATCATAATAATGATGAATTATATATCATATTTTAGGTTAGACTCTTGTTTTTTCTGGCTCTTTAGTCTTCAGTAGCTCTGTTCTATCTACCACACGCCACGTTTAACCACAAGCCTATTCTAGTTCAAACATTAATAAAGCCTGAAATTATCTGGTGGCTGCCAGCCACTAGTTATCAGTACATGTGTTTTATGTGTACAGAAAGTGGCAAGGAGCTTTGGCAATGACAGCCGAATCTTGAATCCCCTTAATTATTCATGACTAGCTCTGATAACATGTTCAAAGGGACTGATCCTGTTTCATTTAAATACAGCCTTCTCTGTTGTGGTTGCAGCGTATGAAAAACATGAATGAGAATACTGCTGGGTAAGCCTAATGATCCAGGAGAAAGTGCCCGTCAAAAAATGTTTAGTCTATTGTTGTCAGCTCTCATGAATTATTGCAGCTAAATGAGTAGGCTAATGCTTTATCACCAGAAGAGACATTTGTATCCAATGAAAGCATAACTCTCAATTTGTCATTTATCGCTGTTTCTTTTGAGGGCTCCAGGAGATTAATGGCTATAGTTGGCTGCTTTAAATGTCGACAAAATTTGCTTTTGCCTTAAATGACAATATCTAAAAAAAATAATAATAATAAAAAAATACGCAGTTTATAATTTCTGTTGAATTTTGCCTCTGTATGGGCTGGACATCATATACGTATGCTTTTAGCGTTTTGCTATACTGTTTTTCAAGACTGTATTTGGCAGCTGTGATTATATTTTGTCTTTAAGTACATTAGATGAGAATATGTGTACAAAATAAGATTTTCATTGTCATTGCTATATGGCTACACGCACATGAATCATTTTATCAAGATATGTAATTGACTGTAATTGGGTAATTGATTCTGTTATTAATAGTTCCTCCACTTCTCTTTTTGAACCTGAAGTTGAGTTGCCTGAAAAATGTGTCACTCATTTAGTAAATAAGGTGGAGAATATCAGGTCCCAAATCCAGCCAGGCTCTTGCATTTGTTCCATTCCACATGTTAATTCTGCCTATTTTACCCAGTTTCAACCTATTACAATTTCTGTGTTAGAGAGTACAGTCTCCAATATGAACTCCTCCTCCTGCATCTTAGACATCATTCCCACTAAGTTGCTCAAGGAGTCATTGTCAACTATTAGCCCCATTATTCTGCAAATTTTTAGTAATTCTCTGGCCTGTGGTTCTTTTCCAGACAGTTTCAAGCATGCCATTTCTGAAGAAACCTAATTTAGATCCCCTGTCCTTAAGTAACTACAGAACAATCTCCAATTTGTCTTTTCTAGCTAAGGTTCTGGAGAGAGTAATTTCATCTCAATTGATTTCTTTTATAAACACTAATAGTGTTTTTAACAGTTTCCAGTCTGGTTTTAGAGCACTTCATAGTACCAAGACAGCTCTAGTCAAGGTCACTAATGACCTACTGCTGACTGCAGACAGAGGTGACTGCTCAATTTTAGTTCTTTTAGACTTAAGTGCTGCCTTTGACACAGTCGATCACAAACATCGCTTAGAGAATTGGGTTGGCATCAAGGGCTCGGCTCTTAGCTTATTACGCTCTTACCTCACCCACAGAACTTTTTCTGTTGTTCTGGGTAACACTACTTCCTTGATGGCTCGGTTGAGTTGTGGTCTCCCTCAAGGCTCAGTTCTTGGCCCTCTTCTGTTTTCTATATACATGCTGCCCCTTGGCCAGGTAATTCAAAATCGCGATGTGCTTTACCATTTTTATGCTAATGACACTGTTATACACATGTCACTAAAACCCACAGATCCTAGCACCCTAGCAAATCTCACAACTTGCCTCTCTGACATTAAATCCTGGATTTCTGAAAATTTTCTTAAATTTAATGATGATAAGTCTGAGGTCATTCTGTTCGGTCCCGAAAATTGCATCAGCTCTTTTGTTACTAATCTTGGTCGTCTGTCAGGTAATCTTAAGCAGGCTGCTAGGAATCTTGGGCTAATGTTTGATGCTAACCTCGGTTTTGATAATCAAATCAAACCTATTGTTCAGTCATGCTTTCTCAAGCTCAAGGTAATCTCCAAAATTAGGTCATTTTTATCCATTGCCGATCTGCAAAAATTTGTACATGCTTTTATCTATTCTTGGCTTTACTATTGCAACACACTTTACTCTGATATCAGCAATGGCTCCCTCCACCATCTGCAGTTTATACAAAATGCCACTGCTCAGCTCATTACCGGGATAAAGAGGCATGACCATATCACTCCTGTGCTTGCCTCCCTACACTGGCTCCCTGTTATATTTTGAATTGATTTAAAAATTTTATTGCTCACTTTTAAGGCTTTAAATGGTCTTGCTCCTACATACACTTCTGATTTATTGACCTGGCATACGCCCTCTTGACCATTAAGATCCACAGATAGAGCCCTGCTGGTTATTCCTAGGTTTCGGTTTGTCATAAATGGTGATCGGGCTTTTGCTGTTAGAGCCCCTACACTTTGAACTCTCTTCCTGTTGAACTAAGACTAACCAAGGCTCTAGCTTCTTTTAAATCTCATCTTAAAATTTTTCTCTTTATGGAAGATTTTACAAATGTTTGATATTTGTTTTTATTTATTTATACTGTTTTTATTTTTACTCTTTACTTATTTGGTCATTCTTATTTTTGACTTGTGTTTTTTTTTCTTTGTAAAGCACCTTGTAACGTTGTTTTAGAAAAGTGCTATGTAAATAAAGTTGTTATTACTATTATTATTATTATTATTATTATTATTATAGTTATTATTATTATTTTATTATATGATTAACTTTGGTGATCTCGTTCAAATGCTGCTAAGATCATTTTGTATTCAACAGTTTTACAGTGAAAATGATTTGGTAAAACAGATCTGCATGAAGACATCTCCGTTTTAACATAATTTCAAATAGGCTTTAATGGTATTCGAGTGTTCATATTTTCAAGAACAGACCGAGCTATATTATAATATCATTTTTTTTAGGCAGCCAGTGCTTTCTTGAACTTTGTATCACATAAGGATGTCACACACTGCAGTAGCATACTATGGACTCTTTTATTATGGAATAGACTTTTTTTGTGCATAGACAGAATATTTCATGTGAAATTACAGGCCTGAGCTACAGTGATGTAGTTGCACTGAGGACCCTTTAAAATGTTGTGGCTAATTCCTAGAGAATGCAGGTTGATTGTAAGACACTCCCTGGCAGCCCCGTGTGGTCTGTGGGGTCTCCCAGTATGCAACAATGGTAGGCCTGTGGGCTGAACATAATGTTGGGCTCTGTCACTTGAGCAGGCCAAGCCCTGAGAGCAGCACAGCCCAACTCCCCTCTTTCTATCTGGGAAACCACGGCTCAGACAGAAACCCCCTCTGTTCTCACACAACCTCCTCTATATACAGTCACTGCTCATACAAGAGTGAATGCTCAAGCCTATTGAGGCTACAGACTTGGCAACTATGGTAGCATCACATAAGCTAATAAACTTGCCAGGGTATGGAAAGTAAGCAGGTCCTAAAAAGAGCCAGTTAAATGGGTATTTCAATAGATAGATAGATAGATAGATAGATTATGGAATATCTTAATTAGAAGTAAACCAAAGGGGCACTATTGCAGAGCTGACTGTACTAGCATCAACACTGTTGAATTTCAAGCCATCAAGGAAGTGAGAAGTTTGGATTGTATACTCTAAATTGCTGTGAATTGAGAATAAGGATGTATTAATGATATAAGATGTCATACAATATATTTGCTTTCTTGTATAATGTGATCTAATCATAGAAGGCTGTCATGCTCTTTAACATACAGTATGTGTTGTCTCATCTAGGACCCAACAGCATCCTCCACCTCAGAAGCAGATGCTGATACCAGAGAAGGAGAGACTGTGGTCATGAACTACAAGCCCTCACCATTGCAAGTCCAGATAGGTACTGTAACCCATACAATGCAAATGAATATTCAGTTACTGGTGGCTGGTGTTGGCACCTTGGAGTGGAAGAAAATTCATCAATGTTATTACTGGCTGGACTGACCAGACGGCCAGCCCCTACACACGTAAATGTCCCTGACTAACTGAGTGACCACATTAGCGTGACTGCCTGAGTGATTATGTTTAGCGTGACTGTCTGAGTGATCATGTTTGACACGATTGGGCTGCTGGATCAGGTGACCAACAACGTCACTGAAGTTACATGATTGATTTGCTGAGCGCTGAGAGGCATGAGGGAGAGCTCACAGTTAAAGCACCCCAAATAACAATCACTCTGAAAAAAATACTTACTGGCAAATTCACAGAGGGATTGCATGGCTTTTGCGGTCGTTAATCCTGCACAAATAAGTCAAAAAGAAACCGTGTAATTCTCAATGCACCCGCAAAGGGAGAAATACACCCCTAACTTCACTGTCAAGCAAATAATGTCTTGGTGCTCCGGTGCTTCTTCCTATGCTAAAGGTGGAGGTGCCAGTCAAGAAGAAAAGGAAAGCCAAAGAGGAGGTTTTTGGATGTGATGAAGTAGGACATGCAGGTGGTTGTCATGACAGAGGAAGATGCACAGGATAGGAAGAGATGGAAACGGATGATCCGCTGTGGCGACCTAATGGTGCTATTTGTGCATATTAAATTAGGTAATATGCATACTTTTGTTACAAAATTGGACCCTTTCCATGCAAATGAGCCTCATTGTAAAAAAAAGTCCAATTCACAAACACCAACGCTAATAGCTAGACACAGTTACAGTGAAAATTATTAGCATCTTCAGAGAGTTGGTGGTGACTGACGCCCTGACTTTCCAGTGATCATGGCAGCAGTGATTGTAGCCAGCCAAGGCATCATAATGCCGGGTGTGCTTGTGCGCGGATAGTTTGAAGGAGAATATCCCTTCTGGAAATCATTCGCAGATACAGGTTGCCAAGTCAGACAATTTTTGCTATATTTTATAACATCAAGGATGACATTGAACCTGCCTACTGTGTTTTTGGCGCAAAGCCACCATTTAAACTTTGCCACATGGGTATTTGCAATCAGATACAAACCAAGGGCATATTGCACCCAGCTAGAAAACTTTATGGGTGAGTTTGTGCTGTAATATCATTTGAGCAATATCTTTTCTAAATCGGACCTTGACATGGGGCAGATAGTGGTTGCAAGTCAGGCGCAATTCATGGTGCTATCAGTGGCCACAATCCATTCTTTGTGAAAATTGTGTTAACTTATATTTATTAGATTTTGAATTTTACAAATCACAGAATCGACATATGAAATAAATCCAGTATTATTCCCATCCCTCCTCTGCTCCCTAACATGCCCCCCCCCAACATTCTTCGAAATGACATCAAGTACAAATAAATATACAACAGATATACAACAACCTCATTCACATAAACACAGGCAAGGGAGAAAAGAAAAAAATCAGTTAATAATAATAATTTAAAAAAAATACACTCATTTTTGTTTAAATAAAACTCATTCCTAATTAGACTGCTACAGTTCGTCTTCATCCAAGAAATGATTAGGTTATGAACGATCCCAGTCTGTTATTTGGGTTAGGTTATCATAGTACAGGGGTGCCCAACTCCAGGCCTCGAGGGCCGCAGTGTCTGTGGGTATTTGTTCCAAGCATGCACTACACCACCTGATTTAACTAATTAGCTCACCTCTTGGACCAAGGAGGGAAAGGAATTAGTTAAATCAGGTGGTATAGTGCATGGTTGCAACAAATACCTGCAGATACTGTGGCCCTCAAGGCCTGGAGTTGGGCACCCCTGTCATAGTAGGTAAGACAAGGCCTCCTCCAGACTTTCTCAAATTTATTTGCATTCAATGTAAGTTTGATTTTTTTCAATCTTCAGGTAAAACATAACCTCTTTAAGCCATCTTGTATGGGATGGTGGCACCGCTCTCTTCCAATTGAGGAGGATGAGACGTCGAGCTAACAGAGCAGTAAAGGCAACCATATTGCACATTTCAGTTGACCACACTGCATCCTCTGGCCTCAATCCAAAGAGGGCAATAATGGGCTGAGGTACAATTGTCATATTATACATGTCACTAAGGGATTGAAAGACCTTTTCCCAAAAAGTCTGAAGGCTTGAGCATGACTAAAACATGTGTAACCAGTTTGCAGTGCTAGTCTTACATCGATCACAGGGGGGATCGATGTTTGGGTATATCCTTGCCAGTTTCTCCTTAGTGAGATGAAGACGATGAACTTTCTTGAATTATATTAGACCGTGTCTAGCACAAGGAGATGAGGAGTGTACTAGGTTGAGAATTGAAGTCCACTGGTCCTCTGCAAAAGACAGGCCAAGGTCTTGTTCCCAAACTGTCCTTAGGTTGTTTAGAGATTGTGGGTTAATAGTGTTAATTACATCATATATCCAGGAGATGGCCCGTTTGAGACTAGTATTAAATCCTAAAAGAGCATCTAAGGGGGTGCTTGGTGGTTGCTCTGGGAAATGGTGATGGCCTTTTTGTACCAAGTGCCTAATGTGAAGGTGCCAAAAAAAAAGGGAGCGTGGCAGGGCATGCTTTTCTGACAGTTGTTCAAATGATGCAAATACTCCATTTATATATAAATCTTTAACAACTCTAATGCCATTCCCATGCCAGGCCCGAAAAGCCAGGTCTAACATAGAGGGGGTGAAAAGGTGATTTGCAAAAATAGGAGCCTGAAGTGAAGTGTTTTGCAACCCAAAATGTTTGCGAAACTGTACCCAGATCTTTTATGTATGGGTAACTACAGGATTTTCAAAAGAGCCAGCACTAAGTGGTAAAGGGGCCGAGATTAAGGACGGGGGTTTCAATTTAAAAGATTCCAATTTTACCCAGAGTGGAGCTTCTGTACCATCCCTGACCCACATTATAGTGTTTTTGATATTGCTAGCCCAATAATAGTGAAGAAAGTGAGGCATGGCCATACCTCCTAACTTTTGTGGCCTTTGTAGAAATGACTTACGAATATGTGGGGTTTTGCCATCCCATATAAATCCAGTGAGGATTTGGTCCAGTGATAAAAAAAGTTTTTTAGGATTAAAAATCAGAATACTTTGGAACAAATATAGAAATCTAGGAAAAATATTCATCTTAATTAGGTTAATCCGGCCAGCTAGTGATAAGAGGTAAGGAGCGCCAGCGGTGTATGTCCTGCTTACACTGCTTGATCAGAGGTGTGAAATTTAATTTAAATAGCATGTGAAAGGAGCGAGGTACCACCACCCCGAGATATTTAAAGTGGAATGCCACTCTCTTGAATGGAAATGCTGTAGCTGGGATATTGAGGGCCACTGAGTTTACAGGATAAAGTTAACTTTTTTCTAAGTTCAACTTGTAATCTCAGAACCTTCCAAATTGTTCCAAAATAGACAGGGCATGTGGTAGCGAAGATGATGAGTTGGCAATATACAAAAGGAGGTCATCAGTATAAAGAGATCATTTATGCGTGGTATCTCCTCGGGTTATCCCTTCTATGGCCTGGCATTGATGTAAAGAAGCAGCAAGTGGTTCAATGGTGAGCATGAAGAGCAGGGGACTCATAGGGCAACCCTGTCTGGTAGATGTATGTAATGGGAAATATCTTGAATGTAAGTCATTCGTATAGACAGAAGCTAAGGGGGATGCGTATAATAGTTTAACCCATGATATATAGTTATTACCAAATCAAAAATTTCTCATAGTCCTAAATAAATGTTCCCACTCCATGTGATCAAAAGCATTCTCGGCATCTAAGGATATCACAAGTCCAGGAACATTCGACCGAGTGTGAGTGTAGATAATATCAAAGAGCCTAGGAATATTGAAGTAGGAATGCCTGTTTCTAATAAAGCCGGTTTGGTCAGGAAGTACCAGATCAGGAAGAACATTCTCGAGCCGCCGAGCAAGGGATTTAGCAAGGACTTTATAATCCACATTTAGAAGAGAAATTGGTCTATAAGATTCACACAGTAGAGGGTCCTTGCCCTTTTTATCCAGGAGACAAATAGAGGCCTGATTCAGGGCTTCAGGGAGATTCTTTGTGAATTTGCCTGTCAATACAGAGTGAGTGTTAGAAAAACTAGAGACATCCGTAGATAGAAACAGATGAAAGAGGAGGGGGACTTAACAGATAATTATAATACTTATAATTGCAATTAAATTAAGTTCTCTTTCAAATCAAACATCCCAAGATATGAGTGGAAAGTATTGTCCAAAAAATATAACCATTCTTTTTACTCAAACGTAGCTTAACCATATCATGTGATATGCTTCTTCAGTACACTTTAACAACAAATATTACTGGGACCCATCCATTATCCAAGCCGCTTATCCTGCTCTCAGGGTCGTGGGGATGTTGGAGCCTATCCCAGCAGTCATTGAGCAGCAGGCAGGGAGGACACCCTGGACAGGCCGCCAGGCCACCACAGAAAATTGCAGATGGACATTTAATGAGGGCGCCCAGGTAGCATAGTGGTCTATACCATTGGGATCGCAGGTTCGAATCAACCAAGTGTGTTGGGCATCCCTACGGACACAATTGGCCATGTCTGCGGATGGGAAGGTGGATGTGGGTATGTGTCCTGATTGCTGCACTAGCATCTCCTCTTCCTCTGGTCAGTCGGGGCACCTGTTTGGGGGACTGGGGAGAATAGTGAGATCCTCCTGCATGCTACGTCCCCCTGGTGAAACTCCTCACTGTCAGGTGAAAAGAGGCGGCTGGCAACTCCACATGTATCAGAGGAGGCATGTGGTAGTCTGCAGCCCTCCCCGGATCAGCAGAGGGGGTGGAACAGCGACTGGGACAGCTCGGAAGAGTGGGGTAATTGGCCGAATACAATTGGGGAGAAAAAGGGGGAACATAAAAAAAAACATCCAGGAATTCACATTATAAACACCACCATTGGTGGTGTCCCTGTAACAAATTCACCATACATGGTCCAGCCATATACTAGGTTTTGACCTAGTCTTGTTTTATTGTGTTTGCACTTGTGTTTACATTTCCTTTTAAAGCCATCACCCCTGTTTTGACACTAATTATAGAACTTTTGCCCATTGTTACTTGATCAAATTGGTGTCTGTGTCTAGCAGGGCCAACAACCAGCATCTCAGTTTTATCCAAATTTAAAAGCAGGAAATTTAGTGACATCCTATTTTTCACAGTAGCCAAGCAGGCCTCTAAATTAGTTATTTGGGTATGATCATCAGCCCTTATGGGCTAGGCATGTACAGCTGAGTATCATCCGCATGGGAATGGAAATTTATTCCATAACTCCATATAATTTGGGAGAGAGAAATACGCTTCTTTCACAGCAGATAGAGCACACATATATCAGTAAACACACGTGTCCATCCATTATCCAAACCACTTATCCTACTCAGGGTCATGGGGATACTGGAGCCTATCCCAGCAGTCATTGGGTGGCAGACAGGGAGACACCCTGGACAGGCCGCAGTCCATCACAGGGCACACACACACACACACACACACACACACACACACACACACACACACACACACACACACACACACACACACACACAACCACATTCACACCTAGGGACAATTTAGTATGGCCAGTTCACCTGACCTACATATCTTTGGACTGTGGGAGCAAACTGGAGCACCCGGAGGAAACCCACGCAGACATGGGGAGAACATGCAAACTCCACACAGAGGACGACCCGGGATGACCCCCAAGGTTGGACTACCCCGGGTCTCAAACCCAAGACCTTCTTGCTTCGTGCTAACCACTGCGCCACTGTGCCGCCAAAAACACACATGTCAAGATAGGTAAAAAAAACTTCCAATTTTGATTTTCGCTGTTTACATATACGTATTAGGTAGGTGGCACATGTCAAAGTAACATTCACATGAATGCCAGGGCCCAAGGTTTCCCAGCAGAACATTGCCTAGAGCATCACATTGCCTCCACCGGATTTCCTTCTTCTTATAATGCATCCTGGTCCATCTCTTCCCCAGGTAAACGATGCACACACACCCGGCCATCCACATGATGTGAAAGAAAACATGATTCATCAGACCAGACCGCCTTCTTCCATTGCTCCATGGTCCAGTTCTGATGCTCATGTGCCCATTGTAGGTGCTTTTAGCAGTGGACAGGGGTTGTCATAGGCACTCTAAGCGGTCTGCGGCTACGCAGCCCCATACACAGCAAGCTGTGACTCACAGTGTTCTGATGCCTGTTTATCATAGCCAGCATGAACTTTTTCAGCAATTTATGCTACAGTAGCTCTTCTGTGGGGTCGGACCAGACGGGCTAGCCTTTGCTTCCCATGCGCATCAGTGAGCCTTGTGTGCCCATGACCTTATTGCCGGGTCACCGGTTGTCCTTCCTTGGACCACTTTTGGTAGGTACTGACCACTGCATACCGGGAACACCCCACACGACCTGCCGTTTTGGAGATGCTCTGACCCAGACATCCAGCGATCACAATTTGGCCCTTGTCATAGTTGCTCAGATCCTTATGCTTGCCCATTTTTCCCTGCTTCTGACACATCAACTTCAAAAACCGACTGTTCATTTGTTGCCTAATATATCCCACCCCTTGACAGGTGTCATTGTAATGAGGTACTCAGTGTTATTCCATTTGCCAGATAGTTGTTGTTCCAACAGTCCTTGGCTGGGGTGGCTGTTGTCTCTGATAATGTTCATGGCCTTCTTCCTATACCTCCAGGTATAGAGGTCCTGCAGGGCTTGGGTAGACAGGCTGTTGGACAGACAGTCAGTATTACTATAGAACTATAGTTTGATGAATTTTGTAATACATTTGACTACTGGCATTAGCTTTGGTCCAAGGATCTTATTTTTACAAGGTTGGGAACATTTTACTGCCGAGCTGACGGCACACAAGCGAAAGTGGCTGCCTCACCTTGTTTGTGGTCCGGTTGCTTTACACTAGATCTATTTCTTTCTGTTTCCTACATCGAACTACACTGCTCAAAAAAATAAAGGGAACACCTAAAAACACAATATAGACCTCGGATCAATGAAATATTTCAGCTGAAAATCTTTATTTATTAGACAGAGGAATGTGTTTAGAGCAAAATAACCTAAGAATGATCAATGGAAATCAAAATCATTAACCCATTAAGGTCTGGATTCAGAATCATACTCAAAATCAAAGTGGAAAATGAGAACATAGGCTGATCCAACTTCTGTGGAAATTCTTCAAGACGATTCAAAATGAGGCTCAGTAGTGTGTGTGGCCTCCACGTGCCTGTATGCACTCCCTACAACGTCTGGGCATGCTCCTGATGAGACGATGGATGGTCTCCTGAGGGATCTCCTCCCAGACCTGGATCAGGGCATCGGTCAACTCCTGGACAGTCTGTGGTGCGACATCGCGTTGGCGGATGGTACGAGACATGATGTCCCAGAGGTGCTCGATTGGATTCAGGTCTGGGGAACGTGCAGGCCAGTCCATAGCATCAATGCCCTCGACATACAGGAACTGCTGACACACTCTGGCCACATGAGGACGAGCATTGTCATGCATGAGCAGGAACCCAGGGCCCACTGCACCAGCATATGGTCTGACAATGGGTCTGAGGATCTCATCCCGGTACCTAATGGCAGTCATGGTACCTCTGGCTAGCACGTAGAGGTCTGTGCGGCCCTCCAAGGATATGCCTCCCCAGACCATCACTGACCCACCGCCAAACCGGTCATGCTGGAGGATGTTGCAGGCAGCAGAACATTCTCCACAGCGTCTCCAGACTCTCTCACGTCTGTCACATGTGTTCAGTGTGAACCTGCTCTCATCTGTGAAGAGCACAGGGCGCCAATGGCAAATCTGCCAACCAAGATGTTCTCTGGCAAAGGTCAATCGGGCTGCACGGTGTTGGGCTGTGAGCACAGGCCCCAACTGTGGACGTCGGGCCCTCATACCATCCTCATGCATTCTGTTGCTCACTGTTTGAGCAGAAATCTGCACATTAGTGGCCTGTTGAAGGTCGTTTTGTAGGGCTCCGGCAGCGCTCCTCCTGTTCCTCCTTGCACAAAGGACCAGATAGCGGTCCTGCTGCGGGGTTGTTGTCCTCCTGCGGCCCCCTCCACGTCTCCTGGTGTACTGGCCTGTCTCCTGGTACCTCCTCCATGCTCTGGACACTGTGCTGGGAGACACATCAAATCTTCTTGCCACAGCACGCATTGATGTGCCATCCTGGATGAGCTGCACTACCTGAGCAACTTCTGTAGGTTGCAGATACCGCCTCATGCCACCTCTAGTGGTGAGGGCACTAGCAAAATGAAAAACTAACCAAAGATCGGCCAGAAAAGATGAGGACAGGCAAATGGTCTGTGGCCACCACCTGCAAATCCATTCCTTTTATAGGGGTTGTCTTGCAAATTGTCTAATTTCCACCTGGTGGAAATTAGACAATTTACCAACAGGTGAAATTGATTCACAAATTAGTGTTGCTTCCTAACTGGACAGGTTGATATCTCAAAAGTGTGATTGACTTGGAGCTACATTGCATTGCTTATGTGTTCCCTTTATTTTTTTGAGCAGTGTATATTAGCATACTTGTAACATTGTCTGTCCAAATTAATCACCGCATTGTCGTCACGTTTTTTGGGTGGATAAAATAAAGGCACTCTAAATTAAAAATAAAATAAAAGCACTCTAAACTAAATTAATGCAAGAAAAGTCATGGGTTGCAGCTTTTAGTTCAAGTTATGAAACTCTATGGTTATGCTGTAGCACCTTCCAAATACTATTTTGTTCACAAACTAACAAATGTTAACGTGCTTGAACAATGAGTTCATGCAGAGTTACATCTTTCACTACTACATCAACCATTTAAGCAGCAATTCCCTTGTTTAATTTAGCCTTAAATTAGATCCATCCTCTTTGACAAGTGACAGGTTCGAGTTTGTAATTGTGTCTTTAGGCCATTTTGAAAATGAGCAACCAGGATGGAGCAAAGAGGAGGGAAGAAAGAGACAAGGTAATGCTGTGATCTCATGAATACCTCCAAGTAATAGATTGGTGCTGTTAGGCTGGATCATGATTTACAGACTCTTGCCAGCCTGTAGGGCGGAGGTGATACTAACATCGTAACCTAAACTACCATATAATTAGGATGTACAGGTTATTTTGTGTCGAGGTCAATATTAGGTCATATACAGTCTTTTAATTATTACAAGTTAGTTTTATCAAAATTTCAGAAATGTAGCAGCGTAGGGTTGGGAATCGGCAGATACCTCCTGATTGGATATTAAAACACTATTTTAAAGCAGATTTGATACGTATTGCAATTTTTAAAGAATATCACAACATTATAAATACGTATTGCAATTCAGCGTTGCAATTTTGTAGGGCTCCATCCC
Organism: Lampris incognitus; assembly: GCF_029633865.1. NCBI lineage: Eukaryota > Metazoa > Chordata > Actinopteri > Lampriformes > Lampridae > Lampris > Lampris incognitus. Next base: position 133,716,890 of record NC_079212.1, read on the forward strand.
TTCTGATCTACAGTAAAATGTGAAAACTGCAGTAATCAAAACAAAATATACAACAAAAATGCATTTATTTTTAGCCGCGTTGGAAAAAGCTGAAAACACGAGTATGCTTCCCCGAGTAAACATTGAAAAAATTCAAATTCGAACATTCAGAGATGTAGAAGTCATTACATCAAACCCCTTCACAGCATCTGTTAGTCGTGCTTCATTGCAGTGATTCATGGGAAGTGCTGCAATATTGAAAATGTCACAGCTTAGTGTTGTGATTTTGAAATGAATCATGTTTTTGTTTTCTCCTTCACCCCCATTAGCAGTGGCAGTTGAGGTGTTTAACCTTAATTAAGTGTAAATTACAGATCTCATGTCCTCTGGTTTCCCAGATAAGCAGAGGGATCTTGTCAGAAAGGGATCAGTGAAAAACGGCACCGTGGGAAGCCCCGTCAACCAGCAGCCCAAAAAGAATGCCCGCACAAGGTAACGACTTCACCAGGCTATTTGTTTCTCTGTCATGTTCACCAGCTCAACTGAAAATTACTTTTGCTTAATTTATTTTATCTTTTTGTTGTTGTAAGTGAAGTCTTTTTTTTTTGTGTCTCCCATTCCTAAATCAGATATTGTATTTTGGTGGTGGTGGGGTGGGGTGGGGTATGGATCTGTCTCTATTCTGTTCTGTTTGTTAGTTTGTTTGTTACACTGTTGTACTATGTTTCTGGCACAAGGTGGGGCTCTACCAAAAAGTAACAAATATAGAGAATAACGTGACGAAACAGTTCAGTCATTTTGGCTGCTGTGTTTCTTATACTACGTGGGAAGGAGGTTTATAAGCACTTTGCTAGACTAATCATGGAAGCTGATCAGCGCATCATGGGTGGAGGATGACATGATGCTGTTGGCTTGTTGTTCGGTTGAGTTTTGTTATCTTTTCATGGAAAATTGTGCAGCTAAAATGCAAAAATATACATAAATATACATAAAACTTAGTCATTATGCAACAGAAACACAAAAACCATCAAGGCCTTGAAGATAAGAGGAAGTTTCTTGATGGTCCAAGTGCAAATAATGATAAAGCGAGTTAAAAGCATTTGTCCTTAACCCATTAGAACCCACAATAAAAGAACTGACTCATCTGTATAATCCCAGTCTCTGGTGGATTAGTGGAGATGTAAGCAGCCATTTTCTGCAGACGTGTCTGGACCCAGAGCTTCAGGGGCCAGAAGATTATCTAGCAACCCCTGCAGTCTGAGGGCTGCGGATCAGCCCCAATTTCTCTCTCTTGTTGTAATGATTGGAGAGTGCCTTACCCCTCCCTGGTTGTGTAGAAAACAAAAATAAAATAAAAAAAATCTTATTCAGAACACTTTGAGTAAGTGCAAGTAGGCCTACCTATTCAGGGAGAAAATCTGCAGGACACGGGGTACTTGAGGACTGGGTTGAGAAACACTGCTCTATAGTAATTTAATTTGTTTAATAGTATCAACAACAATGCATGATATTACTTTTTTTGTTGGTTATTGCTATGTACAAAGTTTTCATCCGAGTCCTGTTTTATAGTTGTTTTTTTTTGTTCTCATATGTACTGTTTTCTCACTCCTCTTTCAGGTTGGTGGTGCCAAACAAAGGTTACTCCTCTTTGGACCAGAATCCAGATGAGAAGCCCTTGGTAGCCTTGGACACTGATAGGTAACTATCTGATAGCAACATGTTAATGTTTCATTATTTTACAATATTCAGAAATGAACCAATATAACCAGAAACGTAGCTGGTCTCATTGTTATGGTACAGTAATCTATAGGCCTAGTGCAACTTTAGGGTTTTCTCAGCAGAAGGGGTCCTAAAAGCCTTTCCAGAGCACAGAATAAGAGGATAGCAGGGTTAGGATTTGAACAAGGAAAAGCAGCTCAGAGAGTTCCCTTCTGGTCCCTGAAGTTACCCTGCACCCACATGTCTGCTTGACACAGATGAGGCCCTCCCACTGTCTCACACCCTCTATACACTATGATGCTCTCGCTCTTTCTCTCCCAGAAGGCGGTCAAGATTACATCACATATTACATCATTTGTTCTTTCTGACACACTTTCTGACTCAGTCACAAGGGACATGCGATTGTTTGCTGTACACATTTCTCTTGTTTCATCTGCCAGCGCTGTGTGAAAGGCAGTTTAAGGGAATTCAACGGAAACCACCAAGTTTCGTTAGCACGCCATCGTTGTTCCTTAGACCGACCGTCCTACAAATTGTCTGTTAGTATTTAATATGCTGTCCTGTGGCAGCATGTATTCTGTCTGCTTGTTCAGCCTCACTAATGAGGCCAGTCATTTCTGCACCGATCAATGGACTAGATTGTGTCCGCTGGTTAAAATGCTAAATCAATTCCCTGGAAATGTCAAGTCCTTAAGTTCCGTAATTGCCTTCCATGCTGATACACAGATAAGAGATCCACCTGCTAACTTCTGATGTTTAACTATTCAGCTATCTCATTTGTTTCCCAGCCTTGTTGTTTGGATGTTTTGTTTTCTGGGTGGCCTTGCCTGACTGTCAGTATCTGCTGTGTTTCAGTGATGATGACTTCGACATGTCTAGATACTCCTCTTCAGGATACTCCTCAGCTGAGGTGAGATGTGTGAGGGAACAGGTACCTATAAACTCAATAAAATATATAACCTCACCCCATAAACAGTGTCACTTGGTGTAATCACCAACATCCCCACCATCGTCTTGTGTCACATCCTCACTTCAGGTATTTATATACTTAATAAAGTGAAATTCATGCAGCATTCATATTGGTCATTGAGTGTCATCTCTACTGATGTATCCCTAGTAACAGTAGTCCTCATAAATAGTTCTCCAACTAGACTGAGCCCTCTTTGTGTCCTCTCCATAGAATACAACTGGTCTTTTTGTCATGTAAGGAATTCAGTCTAGCATGATTTTGAATATAAAGTACATGCTTTATCTACAACATTTATAGAGTCAGCATAGTAAGCAATTGTATTTTCTAACAATATATATATTCTTTCTAACAATATAATTTTTATACCATAAGCAATATAATTTTAATACCATATGCATGAGAAAAAAAATATCTCTCAAAATTGCACTGATGTTTCTTGCCCTTGATATATGCAGCAGATCAACCAGGACCTGAACATCCAGCTCCTGAAAGATGGGTACCGACTAGATGAGATCCCAGATGATGAGGACCTGGATCTTATTCCACCTAAAGCAGTCAACCCCACCTGCATGTGCTGCCAGTCTGCCCCATCCACAGCCTGTCAAATCCAGTAACGAGGCCCACCCTAGAATCTCTTCCCTGCTGCAAAACAGCAAGTAGCAAAACATCACTCTGGAACAACTGTTGGCTGGCAGTGGCACAACAGGGGAGAAAAAAAGATTCGATGAAAATGGATGAAGTTTAGAGAAAAAGGTCAACGTGTACAATACCTCTCCATGCATGTTCCTCCTATGGCAGGATTGGTGCATCTTACTTCTGCAGTATGAATTACGGAGGGGACTCCTCACTCCAATGGACAGTAATAAGGGATTTTTTTTTTTAATCCTTCTTCCTTTTGGTTTAATTTCATCATTGTGAATATTCTGGTACAAAAGGACCACAAAGGAATGTACCATGTACAAAGGACAAAATATATAAAGTTTAACAAAGGCTAGATTCTACCACATCTTATCCAATACTGTGGCAGTGCATCAACCATGGAGTCGGCTCCAGGCAAGGCATCATTAATGGTCAAAATCAACGAAATGAATGTGATGGTTTTGAGTTGAGTGGGTTTGCGGCACCCATCGGGTCTTTCTTTCTTTATTGTTACTTTCTTATCAGTCTGCTCTTGTCTTCCTACCTATATCAAACATGGTAATGGTGCGTGTGTGTGACTGCGTGTGTGCATGTGGGTTGGCTGATAGTGCTTAAACACTGCTATTGATAAAACACTAATGCTCACCATTACCATACTGGTGTTGTGATTGTGGTTGTGCCGAACATAGAGCAATATTCTTCTGGACAGCTGTTACTCCAAGGGCGTACTCAGTGCTTGAAGTGTGTGGAAGCTCACCCCATCGGCACTTCTACGTTTTGATCTTAGGAGAACTTGGACTTTTTCCTGTATACCGCCACTTCTCATAAGCTCCAGGTACACACAGTGTTAATGACCCTGACAGCTTCTTTTGCTGACTTGCTCTCTCCCTCAAGTCACGGTCTGTTGTAGTCCACAGCAATTAATTTCAGCGAGCCCTCGCTAAACATCAAGCCAAAGGACTTGGGAGATAAAGATGATTGTTTTTGGATGAAGGATCAGACATAGATACACTTTCTTACCCGAGAGACTGTACCATGGCAATACAATATTGGGGTCATTACTCGTAGCTTATTAATTATAATTAGGGCCCGAGCACCAGAGGGCTGGGGCCCTAGTTTTTCTGTAAGGTTTATTATTATACTTCAAGACTTGGCCATTTTTGAGGTGGTTCCCATGGGTGAAAACTCATCAAATTTGGTACACACATCATTGCTTGTGACAGTTACTCAGGAACAGAGGCTTGGCACTGGGTGTGGCCCAGGGACTCCATAGCGCCCCCATATGGCTGAGGCTTGTGCCTGGCATATAGTTACACCTACATGCACCAAATTTGGTAGGCATGTGGGTCTCCCCAAGATGAACAAATTTATATTGTACATTTTATTAGCCAAACAGTACAGGAAGTGAGTTATTTTGGATTTTGGGCATTTTGACACGGGTTACATTTTGAAATACACTTTCTACATGGTTCATCAGATTCATGTCAGATTTGGTAGATATGACGTCAAGATGTTGGTGATCATAAATTTCAAAGGGATTTTTGATATCTTGCAAGTTGTTGAAGTGGCGAAACAATTAATTTACGTCTTGCCACGCAAACAGGAAATGTGTCATAAATTCGCCATGCATTGCTTGACACGGCTCAAACTTCACAGGTTATAGGTTATGATGATATTCATATGCCCAAAGTGACTCTGTGGTAAAGCACTACCATTTGGAAGCTGTTGGAGCTTGACTGTACATTGTCCAATATGCAGCAAACTTGACATGTATGTACATGGTGTGGTCTACAGTTGATACACAGTAACATCTGTTGATGTGTCGAATGGGGTCCCCATGGCAAATGCATGCTACCATGCCAAACAGGAAGTGAGAATAACGCAGCAATGTTTCAACTGATTATCCTTAAACCACATGTGGTTATTGAAGGACCACTCCTTATCACACCCATGTGACATTCATGAAGCATAGTTATGGTGCCACCCATATTTTTAGAGGTAAACTGCACTTCTAATAATTCCTACAGGTATTATGTGATTGACTTCAAATTTGAGCTCCACAACTTACCTGCATGCCTGACACTAAACTGGAAAGGTATATTTGATGTCCTAACAAGGATGACATGCCAGGCGCTTGATGAAATGCCAAAGAGAAAGTGGGAATAACTTTGCAAAGTTTTGGCCAATCAGCCTTAATCTTTGTATGGTCAATGAAGGACCATTCCTGGTCAAACTTACGTGGCATTTATGATGCATAGTTATAGTGCCACCTACACTTTAATAGTTGTACTACACTTTAAATTTCTGCGCAAGGTTTTTTTTTTTAATTTTCAAATTTGATCACCACAAGCATGTCTGATTCAGAGTTGAAAATACATTCAGATGCATGACATCATGCCAAACATGAAGTGGGAATAACTCAGCAATGCTCTGGCTGATCACTTTCATACTTCATATGGTTATTGATGGACCACTCCTGATCACACGTATGTGACATTCGTGACTCATAGTTATAGCGCCACCTACATTGAAGGGGTTTACTACACTTAAAACTCTAAAATTTAAAGAGGTTTAAAGCAAATTTAACTATTCCTGTGATGTGTTGGCCATGTACCGAGGCTTCCCAAAACAGTTTGTTGCAAAAGAGATGGTGTTTTTGCCAAACAGGAAGTAAAGCTCTCTCTCTGCACCAATATGATGTATTGCCATGGAAATTCATATTTAAATTGTAAACCCCAGCCACACAGTGTCCGATAATCCTGAAAATTCAGAGCCGTGTCAATGGACCTCCAGTAGTGATACCACGGCTGCCACTCCCTCCGACACACGCGAGGTGCGAGGGTCCATTCAACGCTGCTTGCAGCTTTAATTTAATATTGAATTTCATGTCATTTGTATTGCAGTGATGCATGTTAATAACATCAGCAGTTTAATAGTACTTTTTTTTATTTTTATTTTTTTTTATTTTGATATACTCTATTGATCCCCGAAGGGAAGTTCAGCTCTGCATTTAACCCATCCTAGCTGTGTAGCTAGAAGCAGTGGGCAGCCGCTGTGCTGCACCCGGGGACCAACTCCAGTTCGTCTTGCCATGCCTCGGTCAGGGGCACAGACACGAGTACTAACCCTAACGTGCGTGTCTTTTTGATGGTGGGGGAAACTGGAGCACCCGGAGAAAACCCACCGCAGACTCCGCAAAGAGGACATGCAACATTTTTTAATCACTATGAAAATTGCAAACTTAATATTAAGAGTTCGCCAGTACGCACGGCAAAATACAAACAAGGAAACTCCCTACACTTGTTTTTTTCCCCATTTCAAGCACTGGACATACCTCATGTTTCACATTAATTTACATCAAGTGTATCAAACATGAAAAGAAGCAATCTTGAATGTGGCTTGTTTCTTTTTACAATCTACTACTACTAGTAGTACTACTTTCAGCTGTTCTCATTAGGGGTCAGCACAGTGGATCATCTGTTTCCATCTCTTCCTGTCCTCTGCATCTTCCTGTCACACCAGCCACCTGCATGTCCTCCCTCAACACATCCATAAACCCCCTCTTTGGCCTTCCTCTTTTCCTCTTCCCTGGCAGCTCCATCTTCAGCATCCTTCTCCCAGTATACCCAGCATCTCTCCTCTGCACATGTCCAAACCATCTCAATCTTGCCTCTCTTGCTTTGTCTCCAAACCGTCCAACCTGAGCTGTCCCTCTAGTATACTCATTCCTAATCCTGTCCTCCTTTGTCACTCCCAATGAAAATCTTAGCATGTATTGTTCTTGTTTCTTTTTACAATAACAAGAAAAATAATTCTATTTATAAATGTTGAGTTGTCACCCCCAGTTGTTTACTCCATTAGGTCCCCCCCCCCGACTTAGCCCCGACAGGCAACGGATTTTTCATTGCATCCAGAAGGCCATAACCACTAATGAAGGTGGTCACAAAATGTCATATGTGCAGAGATATAATTCATCAGTGGTTGAAAATATGTAATCCTGATAACTTTTTGCGTGAAATTTATAAATGCTGTGCAAGTTTGACCAGTCAGACATACATGGTATAAGTTAGTATCACTGTCATTGCTTGTGGTCTGTGTGGTTTCAAGTTGTCTGGTTGAGAATCAGATTACACTAGTTTATATAGCGTTGGACACTGCCCCATGTTTCATATCACCGAAAGTCTGCAAGTGCTTTTGTTGTTTTTATCTTCTTTTTTTTTTATTGGTTTTGTTTGGTATGTTTGTACATTTGCACACATTATCTCTGACTTTCATTATGACCAAGTTATCGAAGTCATACAATAACTATTTTTGGGAAAGGAATTATATGTAGCACCTGAAGCAGATCTACTTTTTTTTTTTCTGACGCTGCTATGTTTAAAATGGATTTTTTTCTGTGATGGTAAAGTTACATTTTCTTGTCTGTTTTAAGTTTGTCTGCCAAATTTACACAACACCTATGGAGCACTTACGATGTGAGCTGTTTTCTAGTAGATGGCAATAGTTATTTATTTTGTGTTAATCTATTTTATAACAATATGGCAGACAGCTCTGGCCAGGGTTTCCACAAAAACGTCTTGATATTGAGTATGCCTAAATAAGCGACATTTATCTAGATGAAATTCCAGATATTTCATGACGGACTTTACTCATTAAAACTTAATATCATGACCTGGATAAACTCTTATCCTTACTGTGGCAAATCCCAGTATGATACCTGGAACACAGTAAAGTCAACCACATTACACACAATAGGCACATACAGCGCTACATGTGTACACCTGTTTTTGCTTGGTTTATCGATTTGTAATACATAATATTCAAAATATCACTTTTCATTCATGTATATGAGGATATTTGCGAGCAGGACTTGAGGATTATGTATAACCAGGCCAAGCCTCTGACAGGATTACCTATAGGAAAGATAATGTAAGTGTCGTAGTGTTGCTGGAAAATCAAATAATCAGGCATCCAGGTAGCATAGCGGTCTATTCCGTTGTCTACTAACACGGGGATCGGCGGTTCGAATCCCCGCGTTACCGCCAGCTTGGTCGGGCGTCTCTACAGACACAATCGGCCGTGTCTGTGGGTGGGAAGCCAGATGTGGGTGTGTATCCTGGTTGCTGCCCTAGCGCCTCCTCTGGTCGGTCAGAATGCCTGTTTGGGGTGGAGGGGGAACTGGGGGGAATAACGTGATCCTCCCACGCGATACATCTCCCTGGCGAAACTCCTCACTCTCAGGTGAAAAGAAGCGGCTGGCGACTCCACATGTATCGGAGGAGGCATGTGGTAGTCTGCAGCCCTCCCCAGATCGGCAGAGGGGGTGGAGCAGCGACCAGAATGGCTCGGAAGAGTGGGATAATTGGCCGGGTACAATTGGGGAGAAAAAGGGAGGGGGGAAAATCCAAAAAAAAAGGGGAAACTCATAATCATTAAGAACTGAATTCCTGCTTGTATCGTCACTGTATTTCAAACCTGGAGGGTTAGACTTTGTGTTTGAAAACCTTAGCTCGGGCTGTCAAGTGGGAGATCAAAACAAGCAATATTTTATAGCCTGTTGTTGATCATAGATCCATCACTGTCATTGAGAAGACATGCCATATTGTTATCAAACCACCATGTGCAGGAGCCCCCCACCCCCCATCAGTAGTTTATATGTATTATGTCGTTTTTAGTTCGATGGTTGCCATATCCAGAAGTAATGTTTGTTGCTCATGAGGAAAAATGGATCATTTGGCCCTAGTCAAATGAATTTCATCGTACCTACAGATTATACTGAACTCGAGAATTTAATGCAATGGGGAAAAAAGTGAAATGACTTTTGTCTCTCGCTTCTTGTTTTAGATTTTAGCTGTTTGTTGGATGAATCCCATCAGTATTAGTTTAAAATGTACATTTGCATAAATCTAAAAACGACTGCGAGACAGTGGCCTAGCTGTTTTTTTTACACTCGTGTGTAATTACAACCTGACTCATGTTGCCTCCATGTTTTTTCTTTTGAAGGGAAGCATTTTTTTTTGCATTAGTTAGAAAAGTACAGCTTAATTTATTTAAAAATCTGACCGATTTGCATCATTTGTGAAATAAGGTGCCACCAGTGCTTGTGTAAATAATAAAAATTAAATTGCATTATTTCGTTAAAGGCTAGTGTATGTAGTGCAATAGCTCATGTGACTTGGCCGGGACAGCTTCTCGTTGAGGTGAGCGTTGTTGGACAGGCAGATGTGCACAGCAAACATGCAGATTTGAGTCATTAATTTAATGTTCTACTGGTGCCAGCTGTAATGTGTAGATGCTATTGCTTTGCATATCATTCTCACAGGTTTACACAATGACAGGTAGTCTCTGTCCTCTACTGTTGAGTGCATTACTTTTGGCCAATAGGATGTAACCTTTGTCACCTCTTTAGTTTACTTTAGTAGATTCTGCCTTAAGTAGTGCATTGTAACAAAGTATTTATCATCATTGTATGTTTTAATTTATTTTTGAGTTTGGGAAATAATCCATTTAACATGGATAAAGAGATGCTTTTGTTGCCAGATGCTTATTGTTATGATTGTGAATACAATGTGAACCGTTTCCATTTAGTATTTAATTGTATTAATCTTCTGTGTAGTGTAATATATCAAAATATAAATATCAGATATCTGAAGTTTGCAGTTGTCCTGTGTGTTCATGATGAGTTCCGTTTTTTTTTTTTTTTTTTTGTGGTTTAAAATTACCCCAGCACCAGTTTAAACTAGTGCTGGGGTAATTGCCGGGGAGCAAATAAAATAATGTCAATATTTCTAAATTTAATTGAACAAGTGACAGGCACAGCAAATCCAATCTCTTGAAGATCAATCAAAATGAAGGGTCATGTGTCACATGGAGGGGTGATTAGGACTTCCTATCTGTCAATAACAGAAATTGTCTCTCTGCAGCTGATTATGAGTTATAGCATTGTGAAATCCCATAATGAGTTTGACCTTTCAAGGACACCCAGAGAATTGGAAGCAAATTGGACAAACTGAAGCTGAGGAACTATTTTTTTCCTGACGTCCCCATTTTGAGTTTAGCCTTTTTCTGTTTCTGTGCAGTCACTTCTCTCGTGCTTATTCAAACCATCCTAATCTGATACTCCTGTACACAATGAAATGAGTTGCTACTGTACCGAACAGTTGTTGGCATCTCCTGCAGCATATCTCTATTTGGGATGTGTGATTAGGTGCTAAAGGGAATATATGTGGCGTCACAGAATAGGCCAGGGAGAGGGGGAGGAGAGAGATGGCAGGCGGAGTGATTAGCCTTGAGTTGATCCTTTGGGAGCAGATGGTGAATGATGGCTTACCAAGACATCCCAGGAGCTAATTTGTGCATGTTGCAAAGGAGTATCGCAAAACTATTGGAACAGAGAGTGAAACGGCACATGCGGCAGGACACCATTGGGACAGGTGAGTAACCTTTCCATGTCCAAAAAGCTGTTGGTAAGGTGACTTAAGGGTTTTGGTTGGAGAATATAGGTCAAACAGGTTGTCGTACTTATAAGCTGCAGGAGTTTCTTCAGAAACATCCAGATTGTTGGGCTATCTGTGACATAATGCTACAAATGATGCTTCTCAGAGAAGTATATGTAAGATGGTGAAGGTGACACACAATTTACACTGTAATGGTTTATTTTTGAGATGTCTCATTCCTGGTTCAATTTACAAGGTAATCTAGGAGTAGCCACTGGGGGGGGGGTCAGTTTGTTGATATGCCTGGTTGAATAGCTGTTTGGGCTGCCGTCGTTGGTCGTGGTGGCCATTTTAGGTCACAACGTTTTTGATATGTTAAAGGTAAGATGTTGAAACGGGGTGCTCTGTTAAATCCATCAGCAATCCTATGTTTAAATGGTCATCCATGCAGTTTTATATGTAAATATGTGTGCCAGAGATATCGTTTTATGTTTTAGGTTGTTAATTTGTGAAAATGGTTTTGTTTTATGACGTTTGATGCCCATGTGGCTAGCAAACTACTGAGAGCTAACCCGTAAATGCTAGGTAGCTGCTCGTTCTGTGTGGCACCAGGCCTACTGTTAATTTAAAAATAAGCTGATTTTAGGACACAACGTTTTTGATATGTTAAAGGTGACGAAAGACAGCCAAGAGAAAATAAATTCTGCACTGCTTGGACCAAAGAACGCCGACTCCTGTCCGTTTTCTCCTGACTCCAACCACACCAATCAAATAACACAACGCAGAGGGAGACAGGGAGGAGGCAAAAAATACAGGGCTAGGGAGCCGGCCTGCAGAACCAAGGACTACATTTGGTGCTGTGACCCGGATCTGATCCTACACATTAAATCCATGTCTTTTCCCACTGGGAATGCATATCTTGCAGCCGGTGTACACAGCGGGACCCACTTTGTCATTTATGTCACTCTGTCCTGCCTCTCCAACCTGCAACACTGCCGTGTACCATTCTGGGTGGCTTTCTTTGACCTTGTGCAGGAACTGCTGGCCATAGGTTGCTTCCAGGTGGCATTTAAAGGCACAGATGACATTGGTTCCCAACAGCAGGGGGACTGTGGAGCGGTAATCAGAAACAGGGACAACAAAGGCTGGCACATTGGTGAATTCTTTTCCCAGTACCTTAAGTTTAAGGTCTGTGACACCGCAATAGGACACACTCTGGCCTCCTATACCCTCTAAGGGAACCCTAGAGGGTTGGAGCTTTTGCTCTCGAAGAACGGGGTGGTTGCGCCAGAACCCATGGGTAATACTAGTGATTTGTGAGCCAGAGTTGACAAGAGCCCTGCATTTTAGTCCATTGACCTCCACCTCCCCTTCATTTCTGGGGCCCACCAAAGGTGTGGCCTCCCCTCCATCACTATGTCTTTTTTTCTGCCGTTGGGGGTCTTGTTGCCTGCCCATGGTAACCCCAGCTACCACGGGCCCTAAACATTTAAAGGCTCTTCGGCCAGTGCTGTATTACCATCTCCAGGGAATGCTGCGGGCGGCTGTGGGTGTGGCACCTGGTTGTTGTCTGGCATTACTGCTCTACAAACTCTAGCTACATGTCCTGCCCTCCCACATCGGTAACACACAAGAGTGGCAGTGGCACCCTCACTCCTCCACGCTGGCTGGCTTCTAGTTGGGGCCGGCGTCTGTGGGGGAGCCATCTTCGATTCCAGCTGTGTAAGCCTTTGGACTTGATCCTGTTGACTTAGGGCTAGCTTCTTAACTATCTCTGTTAATTCGGAGAGCTCAGAGGTGGGCTTCACTGATTCAGCCCTGTCTTTTGTACCCCCCTGCTGCTCTCTCGCAGCAACATGAACCTGACAGAATGGTTTCTTCGGTTTGTGCTGGGGGTGGAACTTCTTTGTTTCCCTAGCCAGATGGCATAGCTCCGATTGTAGTTCGCGGAAGCTCAGGAGCCTGGGTCTCATGGGAGCAATCCTGAGATAAACTTCTTCATCATTCAACCCTCTCAGGAACTGGCGAGTTAGTTTCTCATCCCGGTCTGTGAATGGCTGGTCCCTACGCTGGGCCTCTTCTACTGAACGAAGCGTGGCCTCCAGTGCAATGGCATAGGAACAAGCCGGTTCATCTGCCCGCTGGCTCCTCATAGAAGTCAGCTAATGGATCCAGGGACTGTTGGATGTCACCGTATTCAGCTCTCAGTTCATCAAATGCCCTCTCTGGATGCTGCTCATGGGGGGCTAGATTTAAGACCAGCCTCCTTGCTTCCCCACTCAGATGTCGCACAATGGTTGCAAAGCAGAGATGGGTGAGCAGCCCTCCTGCGTCCAAGAGGTACTGCATATCACGTATCCAGTCTTCGATGAGGGTTTTACCATCAGGATTTCCACTGAAAACTTGCACATTCTTCACTTGGTGTGTCTGTGTGAACCCAGCTGGTGTAGGCTGGACAGTGCTGTAACTCGCCGGTCCCCAGGTAGGAGCCCTCGGGGTTAGCATCTGCAGTTAGGGGTGCATGTATGTTGGCCCGGCCTGAAGGGGGGCTGGTAACTGGGAAGTTGGCGGTTCATTCAGGGTGGCTTGGGGGGTGTGGTCCGTGTTCTGGAGGTATCCGTGTGGCACCAGGCCTACTGTTAATTTAAAAATAAGTTGATTTTAGGACACAACGTTTTTGATATGTTAAAGGTGACGAAAGACAGCCAAGAGAAAATAAATTCTGCACTGCTCAGACCAAAGAACGCCAACTCCTGTCCGTTTTCTCCTGACTCCAACCACACCAATCAAATAACACAACGCAGAGGGAGACAGGGAGGAGGCAAAAATACAGGGCTAGGGAGACAGCCTGCAGAAACATGGGCTACATATACAAGAGCATTAAACAATAAAAAGTCTTCAACACTGCCTGATTTTCCTTAAATAACAACAGAAGATCGATGAAACAGAAAACATGTCATGAGGTAAATTGTGCGTGCCCTTGAGTGTTGGTAGATGGACTGTGTAACTAACCAACTTACAACAGATTTCAGCCAGTCCGTGGAATCATGTTGAAGAAACTGACCACAGGCGCCGTTCTGCTGCTGTTTTATGTGCAATCACTCCATTCCTCCGCCCTGCCTGCTGTGTCCTCCTATGAGTTTAACGCCTACAGGATGCAGCAGTACAACCTGGTGCAACAGAAATACGGTGAGTCCACTGGAAGGACCGCTCCGAAGACAAAGCTCGGTGTCAGACAGAACTCTTCTGTTTTTGTTTGTTTTCCAGAAACATCTCACAATTCCCTTGTTCAGGTGTGATTTTTTTTTGTCTCAAGTGTTTTTGAATTACCATGGCAGTTGAATTTCCATAAACTACACTATTTTGTGGAAAAAACAGCAATTTGTGTCTAGCCAATCATGAAGACACGAAACAACTCGGTTATGTTTTCATTTTACAGCATTAATGACACAGGCAGCACAATGCCAATGAACAATGAGGGTTAAGGCCCGTCATAGTCAAGGCCGTGCCTGTCGCTACTGTGCCAGTTGTGTATCTACATAACTTTATTTTCATTTGACCTTTGTGTTAAGATTAAAGTTCTGCACAGTTCTAATTGGATATATTAGTAGAGATGACTATAATAGATAAGAAGAAACTAAAAGACAGGTCTATAGTCAAAAGAGTTGGTAACTTAGGTGATATTTGCCACGCTTTTTGTGGCATGAGATATGGAAGGGTTAGTGTTTGTTTGTTTGGAGTACCTAATCTGGATGCTGACCTTTCTATTATTTTGATGAGGCTGCCGTGGGGCCATTGTGGTGGCGGAAGCAAGGTCATCAGATGAGCCAGTACTGACCAGACGCTGTGTCATCATGAAGGTAGCAGACTTCACCACAGAGAAATACCTCGAGGCCCAGAGGCAGAATGCTGCCGCCATATTGATCCTCCTCCCTAGAAACACCTCTTCTGTCTCACAAGAGGCCATACAGGTACAGACATAAAACATAGGTGCCCCAGAACATAACATCTGGTTTTGCCTGTCAGACACATGCAATTTATGTGTTTAATGATATTTTCAGGCTGAGTTGTTTTGAGGTAAAACTTGCTGCAGGAATATTATGAAATGTCTTTATTTACTCATCATTCTTTAGAATTAATATTTGTGCAACAGTTTTAATTTGCTGCATGAAGTCATATAAATATTGTTCGTGAATATGATCGGGAATACGCGGGTGTCGGAAACTACTGCAAAGTAGTTGCCTTGACCGTAAAGTAGTTGTCTCATCTCTTTTTAAGAGCAATTTAATCATGTTATTGACATGAAAAGACAGGTACGCCAGGGGGTCAACAAGAAGATGTCAAATGTCTCATTAAATAATGAGCCGAGATAGGCTGTCAGTAGAATTCGGAGCAACAGGAAACAACCTTTCTTCCTGTTAAGTGAATTTCTCTCTCTTTTGTCAGTCCTTCATGGTCAGTGAGAGTGAAGCCCTGCTGAAGGAGACACTCATGCCTGTGTATGTGGCGCCTGAGGATGAGCAGCTCCTCTGCATGTATGAGGAGGTCAAACAGGCCGCAGCCACCCGCACCTCCTCCATACTTGTACGAGGTAAATAGAGGTTAGATAATAGATGGGTGTCTGGATTGAGGTTTTCAACAGCAGATGTCTTTGTTTGGAGAAAATTACAAATACTGAGTCCACAGCAAAGAAAGCAGGACATGAATAGATTAAACGCTTAGCACTCTGCTATTTCTCTTGAGCTATTGAGAGGATCGTAGGTGAGGTAAAGGTGAAAATCTCATGGCCTGCCTTATGTGTTCTGTGTTTGGAGTTCTTCGTAGTATGGTCACAGCCACCGCCTTTCAGATCTTGGTGAGCAACAACAGCCCTATTAAGGCCATCACCGACAACACACTAGTTACACTGGAGGTGAGTGTTCAACCCAGTCTGAACATGCTGCATGAGTAAGGAGTCCTGATTCAGTTCTGTAAAATTACAGGAAATATTGTTTGCCATGAAATCCGGTCAACGCTGGCTATGCAGCCTCTTAAAATGCTGATGGGTGTTTCAGGGCGTGCTACCTGGATCAGGGGAGGATCCACCCACCATTGTCATCACTGCTTACTACGACTCCTATGGTCTGGCCCCAGTGAGTTGCTTTACTTGCAGTCAAACACTTGCAAACACAGTCTTCACGTTGCTATGAATGAGGACAGGAGGACTTTGGCAGCAACTGTCAATGGATCTGAATGTCCATCTATCTACCCTGCTTTCCTCTTTTGTAAAAGTCCATCAACAACAACTAAATATCTACTTACAGCATCCGGGTAGTGTAGTGGTCTATTCCGTTGCCTACCAACATGGGGATCGCCGGTTCGAATCCCCGTGTTACCCCCGGCTTGGTCAAGCGTCCCTACAGACACAATTGGCCGTGTCTGCGGGTGGGAAGCCGGATGTGGGTATGTGTCCTGGTCGCTGCACTAGCGCCTCCTCTGGTCAGTCGGAGCGCCTGTTCGGGAAGGAGGGGGAACTGGGGGGAATAGTGTGATCCTCCCATGCGCTACCCACCCCCTGGTGAAACTCGTCACTGTCAGGTGAAAAGAAGCAGCTGGCGACTTCACATGTATCGGAGGAGACGTGGTAGTCTGCAGCCCTCCCTGCATCGGCAGAGAAGGTGGAACAGCGATTGGGACAGCTCGGAAAAGTGGGGTAATTGGCCAGATACAATTGGGGAGAAAAAGTGAACCCCCCCCCAAAAAATCTACTTACAGCTTGACCGATATAAGTAAGCATTGTACATATTAGGTGCTGATGACAAGTCTCTCTTTAAACAATTCCCTATTTCTTTGGCTTAATATATCAAAGCACTTGCATTATTGTGCATGTCCTTGTATGCCTATGTATATATATGCATACATGTATAAGTACCTTTTTGTGTATCACAGTGGCTGTCACACGGCGCAGACTCTAACGGCAGCGGAGTCACCATTTTGATGGAGCTGGCACGTCTCTTCCAAAAGCTTTACAGCAACCCAAGCACCAGACCACCGTGAGTTACAGTTCATTTTGTGTAACTTTTAATACAATGTAATATATGCAATTCAGTGCTAAGTGCACGCACATTTACCATGAGTGACCTCAGCGGGAATCAAATCCTGAACCTTAGTTTTATTTCCATGATCAGTCTACTGACTGTGTCACTGCCCTTGGTTGACAAGACCACACCATTGTTTGGATTGACATGAATTGATAAATGTGCAACACAACCTTATATATATATATGATGAATATCTACTTGTTTAAGATCCTGTAATGCCACAGGGGTAAGAATAACATTCAGTGTTAAATCGTAGATTTCCTTTTGGTGTATTAGGTATCATTTGATGTTCTCCCTCACTGGAGGAGGCAAATACAACTTCATGGGCACCAAGAGATGGATTGAGGAGAACCTGGACCATGCCGGTGTTTTTTTCTTTTTCTTTTTAGCAGACATTCAGGATTTACTTTGTCTATGGGTTTAGCATTTATCGTCCATGTAAATGAACGTTAAAAGATTAAGGGACATTAAAGAAAGAAAAGTAAAAGCCAAAGTTGAGATTTGTTCTACGAAACTTTTCTCTCCGACCAACCAGAGTCCAGCCTGCTCCATGACAACGTGGCGTTCGTTTTGTGTTTGGATACTCTGGCTAATGGTGACGAGCTTTACATGCATGTGTCCCGCCCTCCGAAACCTGGGACCTCTATGCACTCCTTTATTCAGCAGCTGGAAGAGGTATCAGTCGATGTTACCGTGTTCGACATGAGGCTGATCTCACCCCCCGCGCAGTTCAGCTGATGTTCTGTCTCTTGTAGGTGGTTTCCTTTCGATTTCCTTGGGTAAAGATAGGAATGATTCATAAGAAGATCAATCTCGTGGAGTCCACAGTAGCCTGGGAGCACGAGCGCTATGCCCTGCGCAGGATCCCGGGGTTCACTCTGTCTCATCTGGAGGACCCCAAATCTGAGCTCCGGGGATCCATGCTAGATACCATGTGGGTCTGTCTATGGTGATCAAGAGAAAGGCCGTGTCGTTTTTTTTGTTGTTTTTTTACAGTATAGTACATCAAACATGTCTTGCTTCCCTGGTTGTACTCAAGAGGATCTCATCTCACAGGTCACAGGTGGACTTCAGGAAACTCAAACGTAACGGCATTATAATAGCAGAGGCGCTGGCACGGTTTATGTTCAACTTCTCTGACAAGGTGATGTATGATTATGAAATATGAAACCTCAAAAACGGTTGTTTATTATTGTTTATTGTGCTAGCTTCATCCCTCTGGACAATTTCAAATCGATATTGTTGCGTATATTGAGATGTTCTTGTATGACTGATTTGTCTTCACTGTCTACCGCTAGGGCTCACCAAGAGACCTACAGGTCTTCAAGGGCCAAATGGTAAGATTCGTTTTGTGTGGCTCAATATTACAAAGACAAACGCTGACCTCTAATGGCCATTTGGTAGCATTGCAGTCAATAGACGTTTATTTGACTGCCCAGAAGATTTTTTATATGTTACTTTCAAACTGATGGGCCAATATCTTACTAAAACAGTTACCTTTTATTTAGGATATCCGTGAAGGCTCTAAAGGGTTAGGGTTGGAGAGAAAGTTAAAAACGTGTTTTGGGCTACAGTGGGATCTCAATGTTTGAAGATATTACTTTCAAACAGCAAATGAATATCATAAATCCCAGATTGATCTTAAACTCAGATGAGTTAGATCTATTTCATGAACGCACCCTGCACCAGTGAAACGTCATTAAAAACCTCATGCTTTTGCTGCACACATTTGGTGTAACACTTTTTTGTTAATGTGCAGATGTTAGACAGTATCTATACGTTATAGATAAGATAATTTAGGTGCATGTCTACAGAACAAAGTGCAACGTTATAGACTGTAACGTTGCACTTTGTTCTGTAAATTGTCTGATGCAGGACTTGCAGGACAGTCGTTTGTCAAGTCTGATGTCCTTCCTGACGTCAGTCCCACGGGCCACCCAGCTGCTGGACAAGGAGCCCAGACACATCCTGCTGCTCAACTCGCTGGAGCAGGAGTTCAGACACTACTTGTTGCAAGTGCACAGGCACACCTTCCGACAGGACAAAAGGTTATTTCTTGTTGCACACTGTGGCACAATATTGCTGTATGTGACAAATGTATTGATGCACACCTAAACACACACACACACACACACACACACACACACACACACACTCTCTTAATTGGAACTTTCTCCCTTGTGTAACTTGTGCAGACAAGTGACTATCTGTCTCCTTTGTGCAGACAGATAGTCATTCATACCAACACAATCACACCTGTGCTAGACTTGGGATTCTATGAAACAGGATAAGAATAAACACCGCAACAATCACACTGTTTCTTAAACATTTTATATCACACATGCAATTTCTACATAGTAGATCATTATTCTTGAAGTTAACCACGATTTATGAATCTATTCTTACAGAGACCCTGATATTACATTTTTTGACCAGATGAATCAGCCCGTGATGATGTACAGGTAAACCTCTTAAGTTCCTATGAACTAGCAATTTTGCCCCTTTTCTGGGTGTAAAAAGTCAAATTGATTTTATTTTCTATCCATCAGAGTGAAGCCCGCCGCATTTGATCTCTTCCTGGGTGGCTGCATAGCAGCTTATTTGGGAATAGTTTACTATGCCATCCAGGTTTGTTGATATCAGCTCTTTCAAGTTGTGCAGATGGATTATCCATTGTTAATTGCACATTGTCTTGTTTTGGTCAAATGATCAAGATACACGTATGAACATAACAGGCCCACAGATCACGCTCTTCTGTATATATATTTTTTTGATTTCCTTTTCCACCCTTTTACAGAATTTTGGCTACCTCTACAAAAAACTCAAATCGGTGGTGAAATCCAAGCACCAGTGAATACGGTGATAGATGGCGTCTGAGACCTGCCACCACCTGTGTTGGACTTCACTGTCCCTCTGCTCTGCAGCATGACAGCAATACTGTATGACTCTTGGAGCATGCTTTGGAATATGGTCCTGTGCATCATATGTAAAAGAAATGCACCTACGTTCTGTTTTTTGTTTTGTATTTTTCTTTTATTGTGTTGAATTTCCAAGTTTCCAATAAACAGGATATCATTGCAGAGGTCTATTGTGTACTCACTGTAGCGAAGCTTATTTTTCTAATACCAAAAACCCTACTCACATAGGAGGAGATGAGATTGTGAGATACAATGTACAGTACCAGTCAAAAGTTTGGACACCCCAACTCATAGCAGGGGGTTTCTTTATTTTTGCTAAATTCACTTAAGTACTAAATGAAACAACTTGTTGGGGTGGGGTGAGGGGGGGCGGTTTCATATCAAAATCTATATTTAACATTGTTTTGGACAGAAATTCGGGAAATAGGGAACGACTTCAAAAGTTTGAAAAACATACATTCAATCGGGTTTGTCCAAACTTTTGGTACTGGTACTGCATGTCTTGCACCAAATCTGGCATAAAACCAAAACAAGCAGCACATTGCATCTCGAGCTCAGAATTTTCATTTTTTTTGTTCATTTCAACACGTAACGCTGTATGATCGTGCTACGCCGTTACTATGACTCCTCATGTCCTCCGCTGTGCATTTGCATGGCTTGGACTTGAATGGAGGTTGGCCATCAAACGAGCCCTTGCCATTTCATGCAGATGAACAACCAGATGCACTGAGCAAGTGAGAGCAGCGGAGACACAAAGGGACCCTGCAGTGCTGGATGAATTATTGATGGGCATGAATGAGGCATGCAGACTATGAACAGAATGGCGTGAACATGACCATGACCCTTTGTGTGTGTGTGTGTGTGTGTGTGTGTGTGTGTGTGTGTGTGTGTGTGTGTGTGTGTGTGTGTGTGTGTGTGTGTGTGTATGATTGATCCAATGATATTAAATCCATCTTAACTAAGCAGTGGTCTAACAGCTGGGAGCCAAGGCTTGGTGTTTAAGATCTTAGCTGGTTTGTTTGTTAGGGCACACAGGTGGGAGCTCTGTAATGGATATTAGATCGCTGTGTGTCCATTTCTGCAGGGGGGCCCTGGTCTTAGTGAGCCGCACATGGATTAGGGCCAAGTGCTCAGGTGGCAGAAAGGTGTTCTGGTTCAGCAGGGATGCCATCAGGATCCCGGTTCTACCAACATACCAGACTAATCACGGCTGCTGTTGGGTGACCAAAAGGTTTTTAACCATCCAGTCACATTTCTTGACTTCATAACTGAAGATC
Source organism: Lampris incognitus (assembly GCF_029633865.1). Classification (NCBI taxonomy): domain Eukaryota; kingdom Metazoa; phylum Chordata; class Actinopteri; order Lampriformes; family Lampridae; genus Lampris; species Lampris incognitus. Next base: position 133,737,908 of record NC_079212.1, read on the forward strand.
GAAGCTGCTTTAACAGGAAATGGTGAATTTTGGCTGTACTTTTACCGCAGTGTTTGAAAGCAGGAGCAGACAAAGTACTACAAAATATACGATGGTGGAATATTAAAATAAGTAAAAAAAAAAAAAAAAGTAAATCATATCAGCAAAAGGGCAACCGGTAAGCCACAATCCAGTTTGGTTCAAACCAAATAAGGCAATCGTGCAAAAAATAAACCACACAGACATGAAATGCGAAGGGTCAGGTGTGACGGACAGGGAGGAGCTACCGGCTGACGGGGGAGGAGAGGGGGGAATGTAAATGAGTTGAAGTGCTGCAGTCTCCAGCAGACTGCGGGACAGTGGTGGGAGCTGAATTGAGAGGAGCACCAGGAGAGATGGTTCCCCAGCTCCTCATCAGCACCTACTCAGAGCAGTTTGGCTCTCCTGGCAGAGGGAGACCTGCACGGCCTCGACCATCCTCAGCCCACCGCAGGAACAACCCACATCCCCGGCCGGTAAGACGCACTTTCAACCAATGCAGAAATTCTCCAAAAGCAGATGTCAGAAGTAGCCAAAGCGGATTTACAAGTACCTGTTTAAGACCGTGTAAAGGTCTCGAAGTTGATCAAAAGAGTCTTCAAAATTACAAAGGGAAGGAAGGTGGGCAGATTTCCCGAGGGTTCTTGTAAGGGCAGACAGTACACTTATCATTAACCCCTTTCCTCATTGCAGTTCTTCATTAAGACAGACTAAGCCCTCTTGTACTAATTGATGGCTGGTTGTTTACATACTGGCGTACAGAGTGAAAGCTGTATCCCATCTATTATTAACTACTTCCTCCATGCCTGTCTATCCCGAGATTGAGTACACAGAGCCACCGAAGACCTATTCAATATCACAAACGATTACCGTACATTACCGCTTTGTACAAAAATATTATAGTATAAATGTAAGTTGCATGTCTGTGATGAGTTTCCATGTCCTTCTGCTTTCTTTTTATCCCCTTGCCACACCAGAATCAGAATCACAATCAACTTTACTGGCCAAGTGTGCTTATGCACATGAGGAATTTAACTTCAGTTTACAGCAGCTTCTAGTACTTGCATATATCACTCACACAAAAAAAAGAAAGCAAGAGAAAATAAAAAATAAATGGAATAATAAATAGGATATTGGAGGTAAATATGTTTGCACAACAGGTATGTCACAACTATACAGGGTTTTGTTATAGTTGAATAATTAATAACTTATACTTATATATTATATGGCTTATATATTATATTGCTTATATATTATATTATATACTTATATCGCATACTTATAACTTTATAACTTATTATGCTTGTAGTATATTATATACTAATATACATATATATATTTATATATTTATATAAATTTATCTATTATAAAATTATATACTATATTATATACTTATATTATAATTATAACAATAACAATAATACCAAAGAAGGTTGAATCAGTTCATCTGGACACAGCATTGTATCCAGATGAACTGATTCAACCTTCTTTGATTTTCGTACCTGGGTTATTGAGCATGCATCAAGACAATCACAGTAATAATTTGTAACCAGTACACAGTGGCTGTATATGTATACATACAACTGTACATTTGTATTGCACATGTGGTTTAAAGAGAGGCAGTGCACATTGTAGATATGTAGGTGAGACATCTTGAGCAGAGGGGCTATTTACAAAGTGTCATATTTACATATAAGTGTCCATGCTGTTGCACCAAGCTGTTAAGTATTCATGAGAGAGATGGCCTGTGGGGAAAAAACTGTTCCTGTCTGGTGGTTTTGGCGCACATTGCCGAGTAGCACTTGCCAGAGGGTAGGAGTTCATACAGACTGTGTCCTGGGTGTGGGGGGTCTGTGCTGATTCTGCCCGCCAGTTTCCGGGCTCTAGAGGTGTACACGCCCTGCAGGGTGGGCAGGGGAGCGCCAATGATTTTTTTTCCTGCTGTCCTTGCACATAATAAAAATACAATGACAAGTTTAGAAAGGAAATATTCTGAGAGAAGGGTGAGCGCAAAATTGCATAACCCCCATCTTCTCTATGCATTTTCATCTTTTTCCAACTCCTCCCCCTCCCCAGGATTTCCTATTTCCCCGAAGACTTCAAGCACAAACAGTCTCACATCCCGTACCTCCTGTGAGCACCAGCCGTCCTCTCTTCCCCCCTGTGAGACACTTATCCTTCCACAGCCCAGGTACAGATGCATCCTCAACTTTAAGCCGTTTGTGTGAGATTTTTCCAAGTTTAAACAACTATAGTAACTCTGTGCATCCAATTATTGTCGAGTGTCTGAACCTGATTGAACAAGAATAAAACCAACATAAACGAAAGACAAATTTTTATCCCAGCTAAGTGATGTGCATTTTTTTGTACGTATGTGTACGCGTTGTTGCTGTGTTGTTGTGCGTGCTGTTTCTTTTGCATTAGGGGGTAAGCCTGAAAACACACTAAATGCAGCGGACACAGGCGGAACTCCCTTTACGCCTGCTGTCAGAACATCCACGACACATGCCCTGCCCTCTGCTGATGCACTGCAGAAAGTTCAGCTAACAAACCCTTCTGATCACGCAGACATTCTGTTACAAACACACCCGAGGAACCCACTGAGGTATCAATCCATATGTCTCATCCATTAGCCAGGCTATAAAGCTAATTACACTGACTTTAGGAAGATATGACCGTGGAGGATAACACTACAAAGGTCCTCCGCTTTACTGACAGTTTCATCCCGGATAATGTTTTGAACTTTGTCTGCAAACGTGGCTTTTGTTGCTGACAGTAAAATGGCTTTGTTTTAGGCATTTTCAGCAGAGGCCGGATGACCTGAAAAATGTCCGTAATCACTCAGCAGGAGGACTTAGGTAAGAGGTTGGCTTCTGACCTCTTTTTTCCCCCATGGCTTTTAAACCTTTGTCTCGTTTGCCAGTTTGATGGACATTGCTTCCAGCAATCACATGACAAAGGGCTTCACAGGAAGAAACACCCTGTTTACACATGTGTACACTTAGCATAAAAATGTGTCTAGAGTAAACGGTTGTGGCTAGATGGGGTACAGCCACGGACGGAAGTGACACAAATCTCGCTGGGTGTATTCCATTGCTATGGTGCTAGCTAGCCTAGCTAACCTCCTGAGACACATGGCGGCAAATTCAGAAGAAGCCCACGAAGGCTATTTTCACAGTTTCCTTTCGTGTAGATCTTTTGAGGGGATTTAAAAAATATATAAGGAGGACACACTGATGAAATTCGTTGTTTCGATAAAAGACAAGGCTCCTGGCGGAGCGTGGCAAATGCGATTACTTAATAGGGATAAATGCACAGAATTAACATTTTAAATATAATGTTATCTCTATGGATAGCTACAGTGTCGCAGACGCAAGCTAACGTTAGCAACTGTTTTATATAGACTTAGCTGGCTTGCTAGCATTGGGAAGCAGTATCTATGCACAAGCAACAGCGATGTTTCATTTAAAATGCACAATAAGCAGTTTTTATTAAGTGAAATTGTAGTTATTTTAAGTAAAAATAATTCATCCGACTCATCATTCATCTGGCTTTAAAAACCAAAGTCCAAACTCGTGGTAGCTCAGGAGGTTAGCTAGGCTAGCTATTGCCGTAGACAGTGAAATACGCCCAGTGAGATTTTGCGTCACTTCCGTCCGTGGCTGTACCCCATCTGGCCACTAGGCTAGCTATCGCCTTAGCAACGAAATGTGCCCGGTGAGATTTTGTGTCACTTCCGTCCGTGGCTGTACCCTATGTAGCCACTAGCTGTCAGGTTTAGTCAGTCCTTCTTCGGTGCGTCTTGGCTCCATTAACACTTGGATCATTATGTGGTTTGAGTAAATGTGACAGCTGTCGGATTTATTCAAAACGCACGTTTATGCTAAGAGTAAACAGGGTGAAAGTGGATATAGTTTTGATATCAGCTTAATGGCTGCATGACTCGTTAGAATGCATGGATAAAGGAGTTGCTGTCACAACATTAAAAGTGCAGAAATGATTTTTGCAGTCGGCAGTGGTAGTCATAAAGTAAACTTACATCGTTTCCGACAGGCAATTCATGGCTATTAATCCTCAGATGGGACTCCAAACACGCAACCCTCCTGCAGCACCTCACCACCTGCCACATACACAGCCCTGGAGGTCGCGTTCAAACATCACGCTGGATTCATGGTACACGTCCTACTGCATTGAGTGAAGACCAATTTTGTCCTGATATGGCGAACATTCCCCCATGCAACACACAAACCCATGGGTGTGGTCGGGGGGTGTCATTTGACCAACAACAATAAACAAAACGTCCAAAAAGTCCAACTAAATTGTATTCAATGAAACAAAGCAGCAGTTACCTTGGGAAAAAGGCTCATAGTCACTACCATATAATGTTTTTAAACCTGAAACATCCAGTGTTAGGTGACGCTTCTGTTAAATTACGAGTTTTAGCCCACTATAAAGTATAGTGTATTCATAGCTATAGTGGGTCAAGCACTGGCTTGCATAGGTGTCTTGTGCTAGGAATAAAATGTCCACTTTTTGAGAAAAAAGACCCACCCCTTTTAGTAGGCTGACTACTGCCCTGAGACGCATGCACATATTTCACACACACACACACACACACACACACACACACACACACACACACACACACACACACACACACACACACACACACACACACATACACACACACACACAAAAAGGGGGCGGGAGAGAGAGAGAGCGAGAGAGAATATGGACAATAACAGGTCTTTTTTTGTTCTGCTCTAATCCTTCCTTGACAGCAGTGGCTACAGCTGCTTCCATGTGGTGAACCCCTTCCAAGCTGGACACTACATCATACACCCGGAGTTTGTGTCCGAATTCCTCCGTTGAAACGCCAGCAAATGCATGGATGGATTCGTGAACGGGCCTCCTGTGCACAGGCCAAAGGCAGAGCCTCTGTGTGAAGTCACTCTTATTCACTTTTCATTTCGAGTCAAACGGCTCAGGCATTCGTTTCAATAACACCTTGCTGTCACTGGCTTTATCTGATCTCATATACGTGGTTGAGAGAGGCGTCAGTGTGCTGTTTGCTTTGATTGAGTGTACCTGTCCTGGGGATGGGGGTGGGGTTTGGGGTGTTTAAGGTGTCTGTTAAGAGGCCCCGTTGTCTCACGATCCCTCTCCATGAACGTATTTGAATTCAAAACATTTCAATAAAAGACGTTTACTCATACATGTGATATAGCTATAACTTTAAAATGTTATTTTGTGGAAGTTGGGTGAAAACAGAGACGAAAAACTTCTCTTTAACTACACAGTTATTTTTTATTTTCCACCACCCTGCCTCAACAACATGGCGCTGTGTAACCATGGCTACACCCTGAGCCCTTGAAGAGAGCATGTCAACTTAAAACAAAACAACAAGCCATGATCAATTAGGTCCGTAAGTCCACTACCCAAATCCCCCCAGAATTCACCATAATAGGAAGAGTTAAAGTGGTGGGGAACGGCTCTGCCGAACAGGTGCGGGGGGCTGGGGCTCCTGCTGGAGGGGCCTTAGGGACCCTACGGTGGCATGGGGGTGGGTGGGTGGAGGAGCTTTAGGGACCTTGTTGGGGGGTGGGGGCCAAGTAGGAGGGCGTCCCCGTCATGGCGATTGAGCCAGTCCAACAGGTCGGTACAAGTCCAGGTGAGCCGGTTTGAGGTGATCCATGGAAATGTGCTCCAGCTTACCACCGATGTCCACGACAAAGTGTTTGTTCCTGGTCTCCAGGACACAGAACAGGCCATTGTAGGGGGGTTGCAGGAGTCCACGGTGGGCATCGTGGTGGATGAAAATGTATTCTGCTGACTACAGACTTGCAGGGACGTGAGACTGTGGGAGGCTGTGTTGCGAAGTGGGGATCAGTGTGAAAACTGGCGTTATCCAGAAGCATGGTCTGTTGGTGGGCTGCAGACCAGGAAGCCGTGGTGTTTCAGCCATTGAGTCATCCTGTCCACCATTGTGAGGAGGTAAGTAAAACTGTGGGAGGGAGGTAGGGCCACCACTAGGTCCACGTTTACGTGGTCGAACCTCCTTACGGGCACCGGGAACTGCGCCAGGGGAGCTTTGGTGTGGTGGTGCACTTTAGAGCGCTGGCACTCCACGCAGATGTCAGCCCTGCCTTTCACATCTTTTTTTAGCCCATGCCAGATGACTTTGGCTGCTACCAGTCCTTGAGATGGCTTTTTGCCCGGGTGGGAGAGGCCATGGACAGTGTCGAAAACACACCGCCTTCATCCAGTTGGAATGACGGGCCGGGGCTGACCCCTGGAGACATCGCATAGGAACGTGGTACCAGTGTCGTCGAAAGCCACATCCTCTAACTACAGCCCTGTGACAGCCGTCCTGAGCTATGTGCGGGTTGGCGGCTTGGTCAGCTGCCATGCGGGCATTGTCAAGTCCCAAGCGGATGGCCCCCGCGATGGCCCAGGAGAGGCAGTCGGTGATGAGGTTGGTTTTGCCAGTAACATGCTGTACGTCTGTAGTGAACTCCAAGATGTAGGAGAGCTGTCGCTGCTGGCGGGCGGACCACAGCTCAGCCACCTTGGCCATGGCTAATGTCAGTGGTTTGTGGTACCCAAATGCCATGAACTGGTGGGCCTCCAGCAGGGGACAGAAGTGTCGAACGGCGAGGTAGAGAGTGAGGAGCTCCCAATCAAAGGTGCTGTACTTCCATTCGCTGTTGCATAACTGTTGGCTGAAGCAAGCAAGCGAGTGGCTCCCAAGCACCATTCACCCACTGCTCATGCACTGCACTGACTGCATAGTCCAAAGCGTCCGTGGTAATGGTGATCAGACCCTTGGGTGATGGGTGCGACAGCATTTTTGCATCAGCCAGAGCAGTCTTGGTGTCCACAAACGTCTTGTCCCTCTCTGCGGACCAGTCCACAGTGTGTCTGGTGGCCTTGCCTTTCAGGACCTCATATAAGGGTCGTATGAGGTGAGCAGCTTGAAGGATAAAGTGGTGGTAAAAGTTCACCATGCCGAGGAACTCCTTCAGGGACTTGACTGTGAGTGGTCGCGGAAGTTCACAACTGCGTCCACCTTTGATGGGAGGGGTACCGCCCCGTCTTTGGTGATTCGGTGTCGGAGGAAGTCGATGGTGGTCGGCCTGAACTGGCACTTGGCTGGGTTGATGATCAGCCTGTGTTGGCTGAGGTATTCAAAAAATGTCCAGAAGTGAGACAGGTGTTCTACTTTGGAGGTGATGGAAGATGAAAGGCAGGTCCCGTACACAGAACTGAATCCACGAGGCGCTGCGATGTCTGTGAACGGCATGTGCAGGAACTTGAACAGTCCAAATGGGGTGCTCACTGCCGTTTTGGGGACATTCAGCAGGTGGATGGGCAACTGATGGTATCCATGGACGAGGTCCACTTTGGAAAAGATGACTTTTCCAGCCAGGTGGGCAGAAAAGTCTCGGATGTGTGGGACTGGGTAGCAGTCCAGTGTTGTTGCATTGTTGAGTCGGCGTTAATCGCTGTACAAGTGCCACCCGCCGCCAGGCTTCAGGACGATGTGAAGGGGTGAAGCCCACGGGCTGCTGGAGCGGCGAATGATGCCGAGGCGCTCCATATTCTCAAACGCCTCCCTGGCGGTGGTGAGCTTGGCCGGGTCAAGGCGCCGAGGCCGAGCAGAGACCGGTGGGCCAGTGGCGGCGTGGTCCTCCACTCCGTGCTTGTTGGTGGATGACGAGAAGGTGGGCTGCATGAGGACCGGCAACTCAGCGAGAAGCCGGAGAAACTCGTCTGCGGCGGAGAGCATTCCAGACAGTCTGATGACGTCCGTTCCGCTGAGAGCGCACGCATACACAGAAAGTGACAGCGTCGATCAGCCGGCGGTTTTTGACATCCACCAGCGGTCCATAGACGCATAACAACGGAAATCCGCGCCGAGGAGGGGGACGGACACTTTTGCCTTGACAAAGCCCCAACCGAACCGCTGTCCGCCGAAACACAGCTCCACGTACCTAGTGCCACAAGTGCGGATGGGGCTGCCGTTAGCGGCATCCATGGGGGGGGGGTGATATCCGCAGGACAGGATTTATACTCTTAAAGCGGGCAGGATGCTCCTCTGCGCGCCCGTGTCGCATAGGAACCGCCGTCCGGAGATGGTGTCTTGGATGAACAGCAGCCTGCCAGTTCGGCCGACGCACATGGCCACTACTGAGCGCCGGCCCCGGCGTTTCCCGCCACGCTGTAACTGCATGCAGGTTGACGCCGCTTGGCCTTGGGTCCATACTTGGCGTAGTAAAAACACAGGCCGGGGCCCCGCCGTTGAGGAGCTGCTGCTGCTGCGGCGGCGACTGTTACATGTCTCCAGGCAGCGGTGAAAATGCTCGGGCAGGAAAAAGCGTGGCCGCAAAGTGCTGCTGACCAGCCAGGAATTTTTTTTTATCAGCCTCCTTGGCCAGAGCACGGCAGTCAATGATGGCAGTTTTGTGCCAAGCAGCCCGTACCTGAGAATTCGGGCTTGTGCTCGAGATCCAGCGCCCTGTCCATGAGTTCAGACGGCTTACTGTCACCGAGGCCTGGCAGAGAGAAGAGCCAGCTGGCCCGCTCAGCGTCACAAAGCTCGAACGTTTTCAACAGGCGAGCCTTGAGTGTCTCGTATTTATCCTGCTGCGGAGCATTTCTGGAGGAGGCTCGCCACTCTGGCTGCTGTTCAACTCCCGAGAGACGCCACATCACGGTATTTCGCGGCGTCCGCGGTGATTTCCCGCAACGCGAACTGCGCTTCTGTCTGGGCGAACCGAGCCGAGGCGGACGACTCCCAGAACTCCGGCAGCTTGAGAGAAACCGCATCAGGCGTCACGTCGGTGAAGAGCTGTCTCTGGAAACGCCCAGCTGACAAACGTCGGGGGTCACCAGTTGTGGAAACTGGGAGAAAACAGAGACGAGCGACTTCTCTCTTGCCTACCCGGACGCGTGTGTCGTCTATCTTGTTCTTTTTCCACCACCCCGCCTGAAACAACACGGCGCTGCATAATCATGGCTACACCCCGAGCCCTGAAACTATAAAGTGAGCACGTCAACTTCATACAGAAAAACAGCAAGCCACGGTGAGTTATTTCTGTAACCCCGCTACAATTCAGACGTCTGGCGCTGTGAGATTTCACTGGAACTGGCTCAGAAGTCTGTGACCCCACTCACTACACGTCAGGTCAGGAGAACGTACTTTTCCTGTCTAACTACATTTCCCATAGCTTGGTACGGTCGTGGTTTGAGTCGGTGGGCGTAGCCAAAGCGCACACGCAGAGGGTCCTGTTTACGAGGCTGTTCCGCCGACACAGGGCTCCTCTTGATCGGTAGGTGAATCTACTTTTTTCCTCTTCTTTCTTTAGTGACTTTTAGGGGTCTTAGCAGAACAGTCAGTACGATCAGCTGGCGCACATATCGAGTCATTCTCCTGTACTGTACATCACGTGAGAGTGGACCACGCGACGACAGAGTTATTAGTCCGCGAGGAAACTTTTTTAGCACACGACCGGTCGCCCAATGCATGTGTATGTCCACATAAATTCTCGAGATGATTTAATCATAACAGTGTGCTTGATGGTTAATGCATTTCGGTGAAAACAGAATGCTTTAGTTGAAAATATTTCCTCAGCAATGGTCACGACAGCAATGGTGATACTTGGTGTTTGGGTAAGTGACCATTACAGTGCTACCGTTGCAACACATGTACAGTATTGTACAGTCACCCCCCCCACCACCACCACCTCCTCCTCCTCCACGCACACATTTTGTTGTTTTGTTTTTTTCTGAGCTAGAGAGGTGTTCTCAGACACCAGTTTTGAGTGTATCAGCATGTCTGTGTTTATTTTTCTCCATGTGACAACACATGGAGAACTGTGTGACTTGGGAGATAGTCGCCTCCATTGACTCTTAACATAAACAAAAAACCTGCTTCACTCTCAAGTTGGGAATTTTCTTGGTTCCCACAGTGCTGGGCCATATGGAAAACATTATTTTTTACGACGATCGTTGGGGATTTTACACAATTTGTCACCATGTCTGTTTACATCTGTAAAAATACCATATTTAAGAGTCCCAAGGTGAGGTTTATCACACTGAATTGTTTGGTAATGTGAAGTATAATATCAAACTGAAAGTAGTTTGTCAAATAATACTCCCTCGGGTATTTCAGACCTCATTTTGTGAGAAATGTCCGGTGAAAGATTTGTGTTTTCATAATTTAGACTCTAAATTTGAGTATCACAGGACGACAATCTCATGGAGATACAGTACCATTTAAAGATGATAAAATTATTCAGTGACTTTCAAGATCGGTTCGCCGGATTAGTTCATATTGCAATAGTTTGGATTTAATTTGTGATTGCATGCTTAGAATACTAAAATCTGTTATTTTTATTTTATTTTTTGCTACATTTTTACACATCAGACCCTTGAAATTGTGCTTTTTTTCCACACCACATTATGCACATAATTAAGCACTACTGTATTGAACATGTCTCCAGTATAACTTTACCAATCGTATTTCTTTCACTGAGTTGATTGGAGCAAAGTGGCTACAGGCCCTTAAAGAAAACCAACGTTTTTAACCCTTATAAAAATGGGTTTTGTGGAGGGGTCAGGAATCAATAATGAGGCTGGTTGAACACAGAATTAGTCCATTAGATTGCTAATTAATTCCAAGCATTCTCTATTATCGACCCCAGCTGGCAGGGCAGGCAGTGAGGGCCCACTGTAGTTTAGGCTAGTCAGCAAGGCAGCAGGAAAGAGGAGACTGACCTCTTTCTGGTCTGCTCCACTGCATCCTATTGAAATTGATCTCATTAGTTAGTAGCCACAATAACTAACATCGAACAGGCAATTACCCATAATGGTTTCTCCTATATCGTTGTTGGCTGAGCAGTCTTTGTGCAGATCAAGTGGCTATGAGACATAGACATATATAGATATGTCTGTCTTTTTTGCGCTCATCAGTGATTTCCTGCAGTTTATTGTAATGTATAGGACCGTTGTTTTGTTACTGGGTTTGTTAAAGTATCTGGTGTTTAACTGGAGCGGACCAGGTTGCTTCCACTTCTGGCTCTTGGTCTGGCTTGATGGAAAAGGAAGTCTTGTATGTGTTCCTCTCACTGCCTGGTACTGGCAGAGCTTGAAAGCCTAAAATCCCTTTTTCACCTAACTCTGCTGCCTTACATACAAATGAGTCTTGTGTTTTAGTTGGAGTGATGCATTAGAATGACCACTGTGTGCTTTCACTTTGTCCGATTTGTCTTCGTTAAAGCATAAAAGTTCATACCTCTCACTGGCGTGGAGGCAGAGCGTTGTGGAGCTCTGTTCAGCATCTGAGTCCGTGGCTAAAGTGTGTGAGAGATGAGAGGCAGAGGATGGAATGTAAACTAGATGAGACTGTGAGGCAGATCCATATTGTGAAATGTGTATTCATTGGAACAGTTTTCCTTGATGTCTCTGGTTGTTCATAGTGAATACAAAGTGAATATTTGAATTATGTTACTTTTAAGACAACACTTGGTAATTGATATTGAGTGAATTTAGAGCAATCGCAAACAGATTTTTTTTCTTTTAGTAGTTTACTAACTTTATTGCTAACACGGTTTTCACTGAAAACGAATTGCTTTCTTATGTGAGAAACTGGCAAGACAATGCAGATGAGTAAATCTTATTCTAGGAACTACAAACAGGACTTTTGAACATATGTTATCACTTTCTTATGACAGGCAGATGAACAGATAACGACGGGGACGGCTCTCTCCTTTCTCTCTACAGTCTCCAAGGTCATGCCAGGCAAACGCTGATGGTCACAAAAGCACCGTCTCTACAACTTATCAAACATCAAGTGAAGGAACTGCTGCTTTGGTGAAAAAATCATGTACCAGGTTGTTCCAGGAGGAGCAGGGGGAACAATAACAGACATTATCCCCAAGCAAAAACACACCAAGGACAACCGTCCCTTAGTCGGAGCTGGAGTAATTGGGCTGGTACTTGTGATTGCGGCAGTGACTGCCTGGTGCTATTACATTGCCTCGCTACGCAAAGCTGAGCTACTTAAGACTCAACTCCTGGACCTGAATAAAGATGGCTACATTATCCGCAACCAGGGTGGCTCTATTGTTTTCAGAATGGATTTCAGGTTGGTATTTTCCAGTGGGATTGGGGTCAGTTGGAATTTGATCATTGCATACGGATACATAAAAATATATTTCAAATAAAATTCAATAGAGTTAAAGCTGAAATCTGCAACTTTGCTCCGTTGGTAAATTGTTAATTTATCCATCTGGACCATGGGGTCGGGTTATGTATTACTTAACTGGCATATTTACTGTGGTTGGAGACACTCTCCACTCTCCATATACCGCTGTTGAATTTTTTGACCAGGTGGGATGAACACTGGTGCAGCAGCAAACACGTACGTGTTGGAAACGACTCCAGCAGAAAAAACAGATTGGAACTTGATGCCAATGTGATGGCGCTAATGATGGACAGACAACCAGTTATACTGGTTGTCTGTCCATATAATGCCATATAATTTCATTAGGTTTGTAGTACTCCAGACTGCCTGTGTTAGCTCTGGTTTCGTGGCAGACTGTGATATCAGCAAGTATTGTATCGTTGTCAAAAAAAGTCAATATAATATCGTATCATGATGAAACTTGTGATTTGCACCCCTAATTAACATCACCCGAGAAAGTTCTGAGGAGGGCTCACACAGTATGCAGAACACCTAGGACCCCCATTTTGTTAAAATTCATTACTGGCCAAGAGGAAAGGAGGGCCATGTGTATTATTCATGGTTAAATTAAAAACCAGCCAGGCATGTCATTTGCCCCATAAGACAGAATAATTGCCAATCAGCAGGGGGGAAGGCGGGAAGGGGGTTGGTTCTGTGCTCCAAATGTACCCAAAAGGAAAAATATTAAACACACAATACTTAACCATCATGGCAATGAATCTAAAGAATTTGAACATACCAAAAAAGTAAATTTACCACTGTCTCTTGTTCCCGTTCATTCACCTTTACTCCATTACTCCCCCCCCCCACTCTCTGTTTATATATATATAAAATCCAGTGAGTCAAGTAAGTTCTTTATGAGACAGCACAAGCCTGTTTCATGCCATAAGCAATCATCAGCTGTGACAGCTGATGATTGCTTGCTTTCATGCTTACGGCACATGAAACAGGCTTGTACGGTCTCATAAAGGATTTCCTTGACTCACTGGATTATTTTTGTTGAGCACTTTCCCTACCGTTGAGTGTTTCTTTTAACAAAGTTTTATATATATATATATATATATATATATATATATATATACACACACACACACACACACACACACACGCATATATACACACATACACCTACACACATATACATATATCTTAATATTCTCAATCTGGACTGAAGCCAAATATGCCAGAAGCAATATGTACAGATACGAGACATTTTTCCTGTCCAGTGTTGCAGTTAACGATTTGGGCTTTTCAACTTTTTTGTTTTACAATTTTTCTAAATAACTACCAGAAAATGTTCAACTCACTGTCTAGTGTTCAGCAGGCTTATCATGACATTCTTTCTCTGTGAACTGAAATGTGTTTTAGTTGAGCCTAAAATAACTGCCGGCATTTGTTTGTCATTTATTTTTGTGTTTTTTGACAACACAAGTTTGAGTTCAGTTTAAAACTATTACATTTTTGCAGGTCTGGTACCCTGGATCTAGATTCTTGCAATAAAGAGGGAGAGATGCTGAGCTGCAGCCGTACCAGCGATAGAGAGCTTAACTTCTTCATCGAAACGGTGCGACCCAAGGACACAGTGCAGTGCTACCGCGTGCGCTGGGAGGAACTAGTTCCTGACATTCCTGTTGAACATGCCATGACGTACAAATTTTCACATTGGTATGGTGGTGCTGTGTCAGCCATCCAGCACTGGCCTATAGCACTCTCTGGCCAACAAGCCCCAAAACCCTTTGTCACCAGTGATATTTATTCAAACCGAAATGAATTTGGTGGAATTTTGGAAAGCTATTGGCTCTCCTCTAATGCCACTGCCATTAAGATAAATAACTCAGTACCCTTCCATCTGGGCTGGAATGACACGGAAAAAACCATGTACTTCCAGGCACGCTACCATGACAGTCCCTTTAAGCCAAACCCAGGGGAGGCTCCGTGTGCTGAACTCAGCTATAGAGTGTGCGTGGGCTCAGATGTTACTTCTATTCACAAGTACATGGTCCGCAGATACTTCACCAAGCCAAACAAAGTGCCTGCCAAAGCCATGTTTCGCCACCCTATCTGGTCCACTTGGGCTCTACATAAGACTTACATTGACCAGGAGAAACTCTTGGCGTATGCTGCCAACATCCGAAAGTATAGTTTCAACTGTAGCCACCTGGAACTAGATGACCGTTACACTAGCCGCCATGGGGAATATGATTTTGATCCGATCAAGTTCCCCAATGCTTCAGCCATGTTTCAGAAGCTGAAAGCAGATGGATTTTTAGTGTCCCTGTGGACTCACCCATTTGTGAACTATGACTCGGACAACTTCCATACTTGTGTAGAGAGAGGGCTGTTTGTCCGGGAGCCCACTGGCCAGTTACCAGCTTTGGTGCGTTGGTGGAATGGAATTGGTGGCATTCTGGACTTTACTAATCCTGAGGCTCGTGATTGGTTTGCCTCCCACTTGCGTTCATTTCGCTCCACATACGGGGTGTCATCCTTTAAATTTGATGCTGGTGAGACAAATTACCTGCCCTGGAAGTTTAGTACCAGAACTCACATACGGGATCCAAGCACTTTCACAAGGCGTTACACAGAGATGGCCATTCCTTACAACGATCGAGCAGAACTGCGTAGCGGCTACCAATCCCAGAACATATCCTGCTTCTTCAGGCCTATTGACAGGGACTCTGTGTGGGGCTACGAAATGGGACTCAAATCCCTCATCCCCACAGTGCTCACCATTAGCATTCTCGGCTATCAGTTCATTCTACCAGACATGATTGGAGGCAACGCCTATCTGAATCGCACAGACGGAAATCGTGCGTTACCCGACCGGGAACTCTATATCCGCTGGCTGGAGCTGTCAGCTTTCATGCCGTCCATGCAGTTCTCTATTCCCCCTTGGGAGTATGACAATGAGGTTGTGGAAATTGCTAGGAAATACACAGCCCTCCATGAGAGTATTGTTGCACCGCGAGTGCTGGAGTTGGCCGGTGAGGTACTGGACACGGGAGACCCCATCATACGGCCCCTGTGGTGGATTGCCACGGGTGATGAAACTGCCTATAAAATTGACTCCCAGTTTCTGATCGGGGATGACCTCATGGTAGCGCCGGTTTTAGAGCCCGGAAAGCAAGAGCGGGACATTTACCTTCCTGCCGGCCGTTGGCGAAGTTACAAGGGGGAGAGCTTTGATATCAAAGAGCCCCTGCACCTCACGGACTATCCTGTGGACCTCGATGAAATTGCTTACTTTGTCTGGGTTTAACATAGGAAGATTACACGATTGGGTAGATATGGGTATCCCATGCGTAAAGTTGTTATTGAGCAACAATATTTTGCTTTAACCCTTGCACATTCGAAATTATTGACAGAAAATAAGGCTGTCATTACAACGATTAATTTGATTTTCATGGATTTTTTTTTTTGCTGTAAAAGCCACCTTTTGTTCGAACTGTGAAACTAGAGTTGTCATTTTATTAACCCATTGAACGTCTTTTCTTTTTCGCTGTTTTAAGTGGCTTTAATACAATGTAATTGCTATCTGTTGCCAAATAATTAAGCCATGTTGTAATTTTGTTTTAACTAAACAAAGCCATAGATCTTAACTGATTGTTAAACGTAACACCTGTTTATCTAAAGGGATTTAAAAAGTTATAATGCTTTACGTGTAAATTAATTGTGAAAAAGGGAAAATGCAAACTGCCAATGGCAGGAAGTCTGAATTGAAAGTGTGAATGATTGGAATTTACTTTTTGCCTAAATTCTTCTCTTCTTTTCGCTTCTCTTCACTTCATCGACTTCAAGTAAGTCAGATGTTATGATGATGATGATGATGATGATATGTTGTTTTGGCAAGTGCAAATGCTTGAAGCTAAATCATGCGTCTTTAACCTGCCAAACAAGGTGCATATTTTTGTGTAACACTTGTTGTCACTGAACCACTTTCAGTGTAAGGATAATGTCACTGATCTACAAGTCCCTCTTCTTATGCATGCAGTGTTTAATGCAGCTCCTCGGGTTAAAGCTTTGTTTTTCTCAGGTTATGGCCTATATGAGGTATCTAATACTAGCTACCACCCCCCCCCTGTCCAGCCCTAACGCCTGATGCAGCTCTGCAACCAATAATATCTGTGATGGATGGTAGATTGATCGGTGACAAAATCACCCCCCCCCCAAAAAAGCACCTCAAGTCATAATTTGGTTGGGACTTCTCATTTTTGGCATTTTAATAAAATGTCCTACAAGATAATCCTTTGGTTTTCACAGCAAGTTGAGTCAGTTCATCTGGACACAACGTTTACTGAGAGACAAATGTTTCATTACTCATCTAGGTGTCCTTACCCTTATAAACAATAC
Organism: Lampris incognitus; assembly: GCF_029633865.1. NCBI lineage: Eukaryota > Metazoa > Chordata > Actinopteri > Lampriformes > Lampridae > Lampris > Lampris incognitus. The sequence continues at coordinate 133,754,523 of NC_079212.1, forward strand.
GGTGGCATAACGACCAAAAACAAGGATTGGTTTCATATGCAAATTACCGTGACCATTAACTAGAGTTGCAATGGCCATGTGTACTGTTCACAGAGGGTTGGGGAATAGTTGCAATCACAGCATTGTAAAATAGTGACAGAAATAGCGTGATCCTCCCACGCACTACGTCCACCTGGTGAGACTCCTCACTGTCAGGTGAAAAGAAGCAGCTGGTGACTCCACGTATCCCAGATAGCATCCGGATGTGGGCCACTTCAGGCAATGATGTGGCACTGACGGCCTTCATCTGGCCCTGACAAAATGGATGTGAGCCGGAAGTGGCCCACGTGTATAATAGGAAATATGGCCCTAATATGCCAAATCAGATGTGGGCCTTTTTTTTGGCAAAGATGCAGTGTCACTGCAGCGTCACTGCTCTCGGCAACATGTAATCTGGATGTGACCCTGAAGTGGCCCGTGTGGTAAATGGTGAATATGGCCCAAATATGACAAAACAAATATGGGCCACCTTTGCACATGCGGCATTTCTGTGGCTTGGTTCTGGCCCAGATCTGGCAAACAGGAGCAGACTACTCAAGTGCCATCATTCCACGCGGTATGAGGGCCGGATGAAGTGTCGGGTGTGGGACGGGTCCTGGCCACAGCCATTTTGCTATCTGGGATAGGCATGAATGGTTGAATATGTCTGTGAATATCGACGGAAAATGCACAATGCCCTGTAATTTTTCTAAATGTAAATGTTACCACAATGATGTAATTTAAGCACCGTAACGCTGCCACATAATCTTATATTATGCTATTGAATTTAATTGTTTTTCAACGCTCAATCATTTGGTTCATTTTCTGGTTTTTCTTTTTGATGCGACCTGGCTTTTAAACATCTGCGGAGGTTCCCGACTAGCATGTGGCGTCCCATGTTGACCTCAGTGGTTTGTGTGTGCGCCCTAAGAAATGGTTTCATCATTGCCACATGGCCTATTTATAGCCGCTCTCACCCAGTCTGCAGGCTGGGCGGACAACCGACTATTTCTGTCTCACACGGTCTTTCTTTTTTGACAACCTCAAGTGTTGAGATCCCGAGATAGAGTCTGAGGCACCTTTGCATGTAAAATGTCCATCGTGTTAACATTTTATTAACACGTCTGATGATGATGTTGCAGGAGTTAATAAAATCGTTTGATTGCTTAAGAGTTCTTGTTGTTTCGAGTGGTAAATGTGTTTGTTACCTTGAGTTTTGTGGTGGTCACGTAAGAATATCTCTGTTGATGTGTAATATTTGTGTTTTTTTTTAAGTAAGAATCCCATGGTGAAAAACAGAACTAGATTTAAAAACAAAACTGAAAGGTAGCATAGCGGTCTATTCCGTTGCCTACCAACACAGGGGATCGCCAGTTCGAATCCCCATGTTACCGCCGGCTTGGTCGGACGTCCCTACAGACACAATTGGCTGTGTACTGGTGGGAAGCCAGATGTGGGTATGTGTACTGGTCGCCTCCTCTGGTCAGTCAGGGCACCTATTCGGGGGGGGGGGGCTGGGTGGAATAGCGTGAGCCTCCCACATGCTACATCCCCCCTGGTGAAACTCCTCACTGTCAGGTGAAAAGAAGCGGCTGGTGACTCCACATGTATCGGAGGAGGCATGTGGTAGTCTGCAGTCCTCCTCGGATCGGCAGAGGGGGTGCAGCAGAGACCGGGACAGCTCAGAAGAGTTGGGGTAATTGGCCAAGTACCATTGGGGAGAAAAGGGGGGGGGTACAGTAAATAAATAAATAAATAAAAAGTTCACTTGCCAAGGCTATGCAATAAGATGGTCATTTTGAGAATAATTGCTTTTTTCTAATAACTACTTCATGTGGTAGTAAACTTACTTTATAGATAATTTGTATATATTATACACACAATGGAACGTATAGAAAAAGGATTGCCCTGTAAGACGCACAAACTATTCCTGCCTTTGTTGTCACACAATCGCCTCCCTCTACCCTATATAGTAGCTGTAAAACATTTAATGGCAAATCTCACCCACACACACACACACACACACACACACACACACACACACACACACACACACACGAAGGGAAGAAAAATCACAGAAAAAAACCCCCATGAACATGAAATTACGGGCGGCGAGCTGACCTCAGTGACTGCAATCATGGAGTCAATAACCTTCTGCAACCTCTAATGAGTCTGCAACATGTGAAAACTACTGTGTCTGTGAATTCACTGTTAAAGAGAAACCCTTGAGGGATGACTGCAGCTTTCTGATGCCCAGCTCATCACCGGGCAGTAATGACAAGGTGATGAGACAGTGCAGGTTACTCGGAGGCTGCGTCCTGATCAATAAATCATCTGGTGCTTGGTGACGTGAGGGCAGGGTGTGTGTGATATAGAGGCTTGCAGTTGACTAGACCCCGAGAATAAAAGAAAAAGAAAATGTAAGCTTAGCGAGTGGTAATAAATACCCTTTAATAGAATTACGAGAGAGAGAGAGAGAGAGAGCGAGAGAGTGGTCACTGTTTTCCAGTTCTGCGGCTCTGACTGGACCTTTTGTGACAAATGGCACATATCTCTTCTTCTTTGATTGGGAAATTCATCCTATTCCACAACAATGAGTCATGCTTCAGAACCACTCCACTTTGTTTGCCAATGTCTCATCTTTCTTCAGAATTGATCTTGACTTGTGGCCTGTGTGGAGGAGACAAACATCCATTGATTAGCTGTCTCTGTGTTGCGAAAAATCAATACTTTTTGTGGGTTTGCTTTCTACAATCATATTATTTTGTTCAGCCCATCTTTTCATTGACTGGCCAAATTATGCATGTAAGGTTTGGAGGGGGCTAGGAAGAGGGGGGGGGCATGAAGAGCTGTGAAAGAGCATGGAATTGGGATTGGAGAATGATATATTATGCTGAGGAAGTAATGTGTAGTATTACTAATGGACAACAGTGTGTGTGTGTGTGTGTGTGTGTGTGTGCGTGTGCGTGTGAGTGAGGACGTTCAATCTGAATGGCTGAGCAATTAATGGAGAAAACGAGATTCAGATAGCACCACTGTTTTTATGTTGTAGGCAATAATGAACCACGTGACTCATATCAAATATTCCAGAGTTTCTCATAAAAACTACACTTCAGAACGTCACTTGATGTACTTTACATTAAAATTCAAATCTTCAGTGTCTACCATGATGTCAACATTCAAAATGACAAACTGTAATACGTTCACTGCGCAACTAAATCAAATGTGCTGTGGTGAGCACTCTAGCTATGCAGTACTACATGTGTCCAGGAGGGTGCAGTGTAGCTTCATTGATCAATCGCTTCTCTGACGCGATTGCAGTGGACTGTTGACCAGATGTAATGTGTACACACACACACACACACACGCGCACACACACACACACACACACACACACGGATACTTGCCCACTCATAAATACGAGGACACACACAGCAAGCAGGACACAAACCTGGCAAAGCACCCCCCGCTCCTTCCTTCTCCACCTGCGAGCCCACCTGTGTGTCCATCTGCAGAGGAGACACGCCAGTTGTTCTGGTTGTGAGCCAAAGTGTCTCAAGTACCATCCCGTACTCTCTTTCCATGGGCCTGTCTGCCTGTCTTATTTTGTCAGCATGTCTTTCCATTTGTCTATCCCTGTCTTCCCCCCCCGCTTTTTTTTTAGTCCTAGTATGAATAGTAAATTATGACTTAGAAGGAGAGAGAGAATAGTCAAGAACTACAACCCTCAAAACACAAATTCATAATAAATCTATGCCGGATCCAAGCAATATGTAGTACCTGAAAAGTACATGCTTTATTGTAGTTTTATTATTATTATTATTATTATTATTAGTAGTAGTAGTAGTAGTAGTAGTAGCAGTAGTAGTACAACCTGGCCACTTCTAAAGGAATGTTTTAATTGTTAGGAATATTTAGTAACGTTCAAATTAGGCCTAGGGTATTATGGTTACTAATATTCATGATGAAAAGTGTTTACATTGCTTTTCCCAAAGAGGGAAATAAGTTCAGTTAGAATTTTTCAAAATGACACATAAACAGTAACTTCATGGTCATTGTTGCAAATAATTGAACACTGTTTTGAAAAGTGAAGTAACAGCACTCGTTCATTAAAAAGCCTACCCATAAGAAAAATTTGCCGGCGAATAATAAAACTTCTAAGAACTGTGGGCTATTGTGGCGACTGCAAACGTAATAACACGTTTTGATCTGCAAATGCAATAACAAACCAAAGAATACTCAAGTGAAATGATGAAGGATAGGCCAGTGTGCTATGTGGAAACGCTTGCGAGGCTCCTCCTGGGGCCGTGAATGCTGCTGGGAAGCGTAGAACGGCATTCATGGTAGACGGTCACAGGGGAAATAAAAACCCATGGTCATCCCATGTGGAGTGAGAATTTGATCCTTAACCCAAGGTTTTTACTCCGCGGCCCGAGTGACCTCACATCTGGCGCTGCCAGGACTTGTCTGACACAAATATGTCTGTCCTCGCTAGGGCAACAAATGAACCTGACACCCCTGGAGACTGGCCTCGCATCTGTTTATCTTTTTCACCTGTCTACTTCCTGCTCTGCATACAACTTACACACCTCTGCAGCCTTCGCAGTTTTACCTCCCAGGCACTACGGGGGCAGAGATTGCTGTTGGCCCCTGGCAAGGTTTTGTTAACTCTAGTGCCGGACTGGACCTGGCTGAGACATGCTGATAGCGTGGAGCGGGTTAAAAAATAAAATGGAGGCGCCTAAGCAGATGGGCCATCGCAGTAAAATTAAGAAAAGGAGTTAGTGGGGCAACTTGTGTGGCTAACAGGGAGGGCTCTTCCCCTGTGCTCTGGTGGGGGGTAGGAGGTAGGATGAAATGTCAGGCTCCGAGGAACAGATGCATAATTGAAACATTGCGTTGCTCCTGCAGCGGTGCACAAGGCAGCGTGATTGATACCGTTTTGGAGCACTCCTGTCCCTTCATGCTCCTGGGGTTTACCTGGGGAGAAAACTAAGGGAGGGGGAAAGGTGCTTAGATGGCTCATCTGGGTTTTGGAGGAAAATTGGTGCCATCCATCAAACAGCACATTTAACAAACGCCAACGTGGGGCTGGCCAACAAAGGATTCACATTTAAGGCGGTGAACTGGGAAAGGTGTGAGGTGCAGGGACTGGTGAGGGTCTATCAATCAGCCAGTCAGCTCCTTTATTTAACAAGCGAGGGCCACAGACCCTGAGGGCCACACTCCATATTCTGGCTGGTTGGGTTTGCAGTCTTCTCTGTAAGACAAAGAAAAAAAAAAGGGGAAGATAGGGATGAAGGGTGGAAGGCAAGGAGGATATGAGGGGATGGGGGGTGAGGGGGGTGGTGCATCAGGGTTTGGCCCATGTCCCCTGGCATGCTGGTTTGTTTCATCTTCTCGGTGCAAGGGCCTGGAACTGCTGCTTGATGGGATTTTCAGCCCTGTGGCCTCTGCTGTCCCAGCATCCATCTGGAGGGCTGCCGGGCGCACAGCAGACAGCCAGCCACTCAGCGACAAAGCCATAAAGAACAACCCGTAGGCCAGCCAATGCCACTGATCTGAGGCCCGCAGCCCTGTTCAGTGGACAGGCCGACAGTCAGTGGTACACATCCCTGACAGGGATGCAGGCTGATCTCAAAGCTATTGTGTGCTCAGTGGAACAGAGGACACACTGTGAGGCAGTCCACATCCAACCAGTGACTCCCTCACTGCTCAGGCGAAAAAAATGGAGAGGAAGAACTCCACTATTCAGCAACCTTAATGGTGTGGAGGAAGGGCTGTGGGTGTGTTTGTGTGTGTATGTGCATGCTTGTGGGCGGGTGGGGGCTGAGTGTAATGGGAATGTTTACTTATTCTTATTTTTGCATTGTGTGGATTGTGCATTTTTCAGATGTTATTGTTTATTCAGTATATTTTTATAAATAGCAGCGGAGGCAGCGTATAATGACGATTAATTTACATACAACTGGACACAGGAGACCCCATCATACAGCCCCTGTGGTTGGCCGCCACGGAAATTTACTGTATAGTTAGTGGCCACTCGGATTTACCAACAACTCCTCACTTGTATAAGCCGCTTAAGCAGCTTAAGTGCACACAGCTGAAATAAAACCTTGCATCAAAATAATGCCTCCTTTGCATTTTCAATTAGACATTGAAACCATCTCCATGTACATTTTAATACAACAAGGCACAGCATCCACAGCAGTAATATCAACAATGTATAATTGAAAATCAAGTCCAAATATGCAAACACAGTCATTATTGGCTCTCATTATTGGCTTCAATTTATGTATGCCCCGGGGGACAGAACCGCAAATTATGGATTTGTATCGCAAAGAGCCCAGGTACAGTACGGGCTATTTCCATATTGGACGTGGCCATGGTACAGCCTGAGAGAACTGGTATGACTGGAGGAACTTTGAATTGAAAATGTTTTTGTTTCTCCTCAGGGCTAGACAGCACGATTAGCATATTTCTCTCTCCTGACGACTGTAAATTCAGTGAATGTAGCTCTGTGGTGGGCAAGGTGGGCAGACGGCAGACTGTATAAATAAACAGAGTCTGTCTGAGGGCAGCACTGTGGCCCCCACCTGCCCACCATCAATCAATATTACAGCGACCACTGGCAGCCCAATCGCCCTTTTATAGGCTTGTGAAATGATCAAACATCTGCTCATAACCATACTTCTTATCTAGATGCATCATACAATATCAAACCCCGCATGATATCGCCCCGCTGTGGAAGATTTAACTCCAAAAAATATGGAGGATAAAAGAAAAAAACTCCAAAAAAGGCGGCGGCACTTGTTTGAGACAGAAGTATTTCTGAGACGGATCACATCGGCGGTGGAGTCAACACAAACAAGAGCTCAGCAGGCATTTTTAAGGCTTGCCAAAAAAAGTCATGATCAATACCGTAGGTCCAAATAGGATTCTACGTTTCTGATCAGATGCCGTTCCACATCTCATTGCTTTCACATGATCGCACATACAGAGTCCCCCCCCCCCCCACGTACTCAAAGCACTGGGTAAGGCTGAGGGAGCACAAGTGTCAAATATTTCCTTGTTTACTGCGTAAAAGTCTTCCAGTTTGACTGCTGCTTCCCAAACACAACAAAACTCAAACCGTGTAACTAGTTTGGTGGCCGGAGTGGACAAAAGGTTGCGAGAGTCTAGACCGTGGGGAGGGGAAATGAATCCAAGCGGTCCAAGGTTAATGGCGGCGTGGAACAAAATGGATTCAATGCCAGGGGTGTGCTGACAGGTGATTTGACATGAGTGAAGGTGCACCATCAATCTCCCGCTGGCCTCTCTGACCCTCGCCCACCCGGCCCAGGCAGCTAGGGGGCGCCAGGTGTCAACGCACCCTGACCCGCACAGGTCTCCAGATAGCCCACCTGCTGTCTGCCTAAAGCTTTCCCCGCGGTGTGAAGAGACTCCCGTCACTTTACGCTTGGCTGGAACAATGAAAGTGTGATTGGGAGATGGTGAACTGTGACAGGCAGTGGTGGACTCGGAGCTCTCCGAGCCGAATGCATGCCACTTACTCTTGATTTCCCTTCACAATCCCCCTTTCTCTTGAACTGGTTTAAAGTTTTAATGGTGCAAAAAAAAAGAAGAGAAAAAAAAAGTGGGGGGACTCAGTCAGTTGTGAATGAATTTCTCTGCTCAACTGTGGCTATACTTTGCTCCTCACAGGTACTTGTCTCAGGTACTGTTGAATACAGCTATTTTGTTATCCATTCAGCCGGAAAAGAGATAAAAAACAGGCCACATATAATATATCAAGGTGAAAGATACTCCGTGTATGAGTATGTTGGTGTGCGATTGTTTATTTGTCCATGTTTACGTGTGTGTATCTAGGCTAGTGTGTGCGCATATATTCCTCCCTACAAGGTTCCCCAAGGGGGCTCTGTGCTATGTGTTTAAGCCTGACATAAATTCCCCGTCACAAATCCCCGGGGCAGCCTCGCTCCTAGGCACAAAAGCAAATATTTCCTTTCCCGATCATGGCCAATCCCTTTTAACATCCCCACCCATTGACCACCATCCTCCCACCCTCCACTGAACCTACCCTAGCACCGCCAGCTAGCCATTTGTCACAAAGTAATTATAGAATTATCGATTGGCAAGCAATTAACGCCCTTTTTTCCCTCTTTTCTCAACCGCCCCGCTGCCCCACCCCACCCCACCCCGTTTCCCATCTTTTAATCTGAAGTTGGAGTGAGAGAGAACAAGAAGGGGGGGGGGGGAAGCGGTGGAAATAAAACATTTAATGCCACCGGCATTTCCTAGTGCTCCTCAAATTAATAGGGCGACAGTGACAATAAGCCCTTTTTCTCTCCCTTTCTGCGTTTCCTCTCTTCCTCCTCTTGTCGTATTGTCTGCTGATCTATCTCCGCCTGACAGGGAGCTGCTTAAAGTACACCTGCACACTCCAACCATCATCATCACCATCACAGGCTTACCTCTGGAGTGACCGTTTTCCATTTCATTGCTAAGGGCGGGGGGGGGGGTTACTTCACATCTGCATCACTGAAATATTGGATGACAATCAAATGGGTCATCCAGCACGACAGCCATGACACTTTTAAGCTTTCGGGGGGAAAACAAAGCAAACGAGAACAGCTCATTTTCTTAAATCCACATCCTGCTCCTGTTAATTTTTTTTAAATATTTTCTGACAGCCTTCAACTTCTCATCTTTCCTTTCGCCTCCCTCGTCCAGCTGCCAGCGGTAGTAGTGGTCCAGATGGACGTGCAGAGGAACAGAGCGAGAACCTGCGGCTGGCAGGTGTCTGAATCATGGATGGATGTCATGGAACATCACCTTAGTAACATATGGACGGGGACAAGGGAGTTGATTTGCCTTCTGGCAAGGATAATGCATCCTCTCCTCGTCTGTCTGTCTGTCTGTCAGTCTGTCAGTCTGTCAGTCTCTCTGTCTGTCCGTCTCACTGGCCCATTCTCCCCCCCCCCCCCAAATGTTTGTCCTTCCTGCAGGGCAATAGAACCAATTTTTCATCGTTTTATAGAGTGTGGACGATGTGAAAACCTGTTTGTTGTTTAAAATACACTGTTTGTACCCCTCAATGCGACATTCTCTGAAACGGTTTTTTGTTTTATGGGCTGGATTACAATAAGACGCATAAGTTTGAATATCAGCTGTTGGGACCTCCTGTTGGGAGAGGCTCTCTATTCTACGTTATTTAAATATCCATTTATATTATGAACAGGAAAAAGAAAATGGAGGACAGAACAGGGATGGACGTCATGCCTTTTATTCGTTTCAATTTTAATTCATCAACGGTGCTATAACAGTGTGCGTTTTTAATGTGTTCCAGGAGGAAATGGTCTTTACACGTGTTTTTGGTTGAAATCTGCTTTAAATGTGTGTCTTAATTTGTTGTTGCAGAGGTAGAGATACCTATTTATGGTATGTATGAAATATACAGATATATTTGTATGTTTCTAATGTAAACTAAATAAATGTGCTTTTGAAATAAAAAATCTCCGTCTCTCTGTCTCTTACTCTGATTTTTGATAATTTTTTGTTAAATAAAGGCGTTTTAAAATTCAAAATTCTTACGCTGTCTCTCTCTCTCTCTTACTCTGTCTCTCTCGCTTGTTCTTCTCTTTCACTGTCTCTCTCTCTCTCTTACTCGCTCTCTCTCTGTCTCTTACTCTCTTTCTCTCTGCCTCTGTCTCTCTCTTGCTCTCTCTCCTCTGCCTTTCATATTCAGCCGGTGTTTGTCTTCTTACCTGCTGAAATGGGATCTGCTAGATGGAGATAATCTATTGTCCAAAGACCCAGTCTTAAACTTGAAGTAAATCCTCGGTGCGTGAACGGGACTCAGGAGAACATTTCATGCACCCTCCTGTACAACAAGTGTACCACGAGTTGCTAAAATGTATTACCGTACTGTGTCTGCTGTGCTGGTCCACTGTATTTCATTTTCCATATGATAAAATATAATATTGATTTTTTTTTAAACTTCAAATCAGAACCCAAAGTGGGTCATGTGCCTAATTCTAGTGTGATCCCACATGGTAAAGTACCAATAAATATTAATGAGTCTGTACCCAGGATGAGAGACTAAATTTCTCATTTGGGTCCCAGGCTGGAAGAGAACCTCTGAGTTAGAGGGTTTAATTTTCCTCTAGTCTCTCAAGTCAAAGGCACAGCTATTTCTAAATTGCAAATCATGTCATCAGACTGGCGTTGGCGTGGCATTATTCTTGCTCCTATGCAGAGCAGATGAGACAGAATTATTGATGTCGTTCGGCAACAAAACGAGCGTCCAACAATATTTGCAAATCATTCTTACGTTTCCTTGCGACTCAAGAGGACCGCCCGGATGGTCGAGGGATATGCGGTGAGATTTGGGAAATTTCAGTCGCAGAGCAACATTTTAAAGGTGACCTTAGTTTAAAGTTCAGGCACACAAGGCAGATACTATATACGTTGTCTACCAAATACATTAACTACCACTGAGCTATTCGTCGTCCCCCTTCTCTCACCATCCCTCACCCTCTTCCGTTGTTCCCTCTCTCAGGCTGCCGCTGTGACTGGCACTCCTTTGACAGCCATTTATGGAGGAATTTGAAGCCGTACAGGTAGCGTTCTCTTTTTATGGTGCGGCGCTGATCGATAACTCCCCTCCGGGCGTTATTCAAACACACATGCAGCAATATTCGTTCATGAGAGACACTGTGATATTGACCTGTTTTTCCTGCCCTGCAGCCTTTCTGATGCTCTCCACCCCAGAGACAAATATCGTTGTGGCCCCGTGCTTTATGCAGGTTTATGGTCCTGATTTCATGGCTCTCTGCTGCAGTCTTTCCAAAGCCTGTTCACGATGCTTTTCTATATGCTCAACAGTTATGGGATCATCTAAGGATGTTCGGACCGTTCCCCTTTTTAGCCGTCTTACCTCACGAACAAGAAAAAAAAATGCAGATAAATTGACGCGAATGGCTCGGAAGCACCGAAACAACACAGGTAGTGCTTGGCGAGATCTGTAGCCATTCACTGGGGTCAAACTGTCTATCTGGCGGTTGAAATGTTCTGCCAGATCTGCTTTATGCCAATTAGACGTAATCTGTCGAGTCAAAGTCACAGAAAACAAATTTGAAATTTTAGCGATCAATCATTATATGTGTCATCGTTTGTTTGTGATTTTGCTTCATCTCATTGGTGACAGGTTCATCATCGCTGCAAACACACCTAGACCCCGCTGTTTATCAGACAGTGAGAAGTCCTGACCTCGGGGTGCATCCTACTAAGTGCTTAATAGCTTGAACTGTTTGAGATGAAAACCAACACTGATGACAGATTAAGCTGTCATTATGCTGCGCTGCCTTTCTTAAACTCCAATTCATTTGGTTTAATAAGCGGAGAATATCAGCGTAGCGAACAAAAAGTTTGGTTAAGGAGGTCACTTGTTCTGTTTGGCACAGTTTGCTTTACATAGGCGAGTGTGGAAACCCTGCTCCAGCACCGGGCCGCAGCAACAGGTTTCCCTTAGGAGTTGTGGGAACATCAGGTGGAAAAGGGGCCGAGCTGGCAGACAGAAGGCAGGACCACAGCGGTGGTCTTGTTCCCAGTCGGGCCAGGACCTATGAGAACAAGGTGGACACCCCTCATCAGCCCCGGTCCCCTCCCCAACACTTGCCTTCCAGGCCCTTATTTTCCACATGATTAGCCTGCCACCTGTCCTCTGGTTGGCCCCTGGCCCCGAGGCCAGCCACATCCCAATGCTATTTAGTACCGGCAAGACTTCTACTGAGGAACGCTAAGGGTTGTGGACTCAGCATGGAGAATGTGCCCCAAAAAAGATGTAGATGTTGTTTTTGGTGGGGGAAATACCCGCATGTTGTTTCGATAAAAGATAGAAGAAGGAATTTTCGGGGCTATTTCACCGAAGCGTGTCAGACAAATAAGTTGAAGCTAAGTCACATATCCATTTTTGTCTGTTAAATATGGTGGGCTCTTGCGATAGACTGTATCACGTTTTATTTTTGTCTTTGTTTACACACATCCTCTCGATTAAAAGGCTGTTACATTTGTAATTACGCACAATTATAGAGCTAGTCCTGCCACAAAAGCGATGTGTAGCCTACCCACAGAGGAGAAGGAATGATCTCAGTAGCAATTACCTCGGCCAATTTCTAGATCTGCTTTGGTTTATACTGAACAACCCTCCCGGTGCAGTTCTTTTATGTATCAATGGAAGGCACTGTTTACTACAGAATACCACCATGGCTGGGCTGCACCTCTGTCTCAGACCAGTCAAGAGATCTGCATGGCAATCAATACATCTGGAACGTGCAAACATCCCTGGCTTTTTAACGTCTTAATGCAAAAGGAAGTTGTATCTAACTTCGGAGTGAGGATGGCTTTGAGATTTTGGCATTTTGAGTAAAGGACTTAAAAAAATTATCATAAACACAATTAACCCTTTTTTTATTCTAACTATGATTTTGACCAATGTTTGGTTTTTCATCACCTTGAGGCACTAATCAACAAAATGAAACCTGCAAAAAAAAAAAAAAGCTTGAAAGACATTTCCCCACGTCAAACCCCAGCAATCTTTGTTTGGCTTTGTTAAGCTTTGCTGGGTCTTTCCTAAGAGCATAATTTCCAACAATACACAGGAAACACCGGGAATACCAGAACACAGAAAAAGGTATGTTTCCTGCGCAATCTGACAGAGGCAGATTTTCTCCGTCTACCCCCCCCGAAAACACTTTGCAGCTGTGTGAAGTTGACGAGTGATGCACAGTGACGTGGTGTGACACACCATGTTACCCCACTGTAACTCAAGCTGCTGGTAGGAGATGTATGCCCTGTCAGAGCAGAGAGGGGACTGGCCTTGACCCACTGCGGCCTCTCCTCTTGTGTGTGTGGCTCGGGACAACAGGTGCAACGGGAGACGTATGAAGAGAAACAAGGTAATGACGTGCAAAGAAAGACCAAAAAAAAAAAGAAGCTAGTATGTTAATTTATCATGGACCCTAAAGGTATATGATTGAGATTTTCAGCTCATTCAAGGCTGCCGGCAAGTCTAAGTTATGCTTGTTGTTGGGCTCTGTATTAAGATCGGTGTATTATTCCCGGGTCATAAAAAAGGTCCTCCCTCTTTGCTCAGTTGCATCTAACCCCTCATCAGTCTCAACAACCTGCCCTAATAAAAAGAGTGTTTTGCAAAACAAGGCAGAAGAGCAGCTTGTCTCCGCATTGATTTGCACTTAGGGCTGCTACAGGGATAACTTCCTAAAGGGCGGCCACGGCATATGGGAATGGGAATGGAAAAAAGGTAGGCAAACACTATGTAAATATTGGCCCTCCCCTGGGCAATATTGTTTGGTGTTACACAGTATGACAAGAAGGCATGCAGGCTAAACAAAGACCATTGCCATTGCCGGTCTTATTTCATAGTGAGACGGTGTGCACAATGTGCACCCTTGCCTGTTCATAGCGCAGCCGCTGGCTGGTATTGGACATGTATTGCCCCTAGCAAAAATCCTGGATCTGGTCATATTTGCATTGTCTGCTGTCAGCTGATGAGAAGACACAGTGGTTTTGCTCCGCTCCGCATCCTCTACCCTCTATATAGCTTCAAGCATCGCCTGTCATTCATTGTAAATCATAGTAGGTGTTACCTTGGTCCATTGTGCTTGTATTTTGCTGCACACAATGGTGCTCCTTAACTGATACTTCATCTGTTGTGATGCTTCATTGTCTGTTGAAGGAGAGGTGTGCGTGGCATTTATATGGGATGCCTTTATGGATCAATATTCATGGCTCGAATGATCTGCAACAAAGGTATTTGTTTGCACCCCATCCTTTGAGAGAAAAAAAAAGGGAACCCTACTGCGGCAAAACGTCAATATACCACAATATTGAAACAAATGATAAGTGAGTAACCTTTGAAAACAAAACGCTGAAGGTATAGTAAGGTAGCGTGTGAATCGGGTGACTGAGCGGGCAACACATTATCTTGAGGAGACATAGAGTGGGAAAATGAAATGATGTATTTATATACTCCTCGAGATGATTAGGGGAGATGGTGATCACAACGCAGGATGCCTGTGATCTGGAGAGTAAAGGCTTACGCTGGCAAAGGCATCTCCACATTTGAAAACACATTATACAATTTCTCATGTCAAATTCAATTTGATTGTAATCGAGACTTGACTGAATGTGCAGGTGGGATGGTGCAGTGTGAAGGCGGGGAGAGAGAGAGAGCGAGAGGGAGAGAGAGAGAGAGAGCGGCAAAGGGAGAAAGCCAAACCCAGTCAGAGTAAAGTTTTTCAAGTCTTTGTCCCTCCTCAATTTGCATGCCTAATGAAGCTAAGCGAGAGTTAATAGCGGGTGTAATGACTTCTGACTGGCTGGGCTGTGGACTGTTGGGGCAGGAGAGGGCTTTGAATGGTTAGCCACGGAGCAGGATAGGTAGGAGCAAGCAGTGAAAGACTGACTGGATTGCTCTGACAGGGGAGAGAGAGAGAGCACAGCGCCGATTTGCTGAGTTGATTCAAACCGCCCTAAAAAAAAAAATCTGTTAATGGAACTTTACTCCAAGCCAACATGCTGTGTAGCTGGGTTTCCACCGTTTGTAAGTCTTAGAGAAGAATAGCCCCATAAATACTCTCAGCATAAAGTGAGATTTAAGACACAGCACACATGCTGGATTAATCATTGACACTAACCAAAAGAGAAAGGCCTGCTAAAATATCATCCTAGATAAAGTTCTCTGGGAGCGAGAAAAAAAAAAGCAACAAAAAAGACACTAAGAAATGCAATTACCATCTGATTAAGAAAGGAAATCTACTTGGTATGATTAACTTACAGACCATGGTGTTATTTAAGTCACACGTTTGTTTAGCTGCAACCTTTACCCTCCCCATTTAAAGTCTGACATCCCCTCATCTCACCACACTACAATATGGATCTGTTATTCACAACGGCTTATTTCCATCAGGACAAAAGTTGGCTTCTAAAGCATGTTACACATTAGTGTTGGTTTTCTGTCCATTTTCCCATGTAGCCTTGTTTTTAAGTTTTGAAGGCCAATTCTGTTTCAAGTCAACGACAGCAATTAGTGACCGATGTACCGGATACCGATTTTGCTGCAATAGACGAGGGAGCCATAGTGAAGCAATCCTTCAGCATTTCACCATCTTTCACGAGGGCACCAGGGTACCTAGATCGGAGGCTGAGCGTCGTCTCTATTCTGAGCCATTCTAGTCATGAGAACAAATAGCATTATTTCCTGACATTTCCTTCTCATTTTTTTCCCCTTTTTCATTTTCTCTTGCCCTTTCTACAGTGTTCAGCAAATTTTAGATAGGCTTGAAGAGTTTAAAGAGCTCTCCTTCTGCATTGACAAAACACAGTGAAAACGAACTGAAATGGTTGGAGACTTACAGCCTCACTAGATTTGATCTACATAGCACAGTGGTTTGCAGAACATGTACAGTACTTGGGAATACCGTTGATGCTCAAAAGGTTGTACAATTTTTTTTTTGCTTTAACATAAGAATTCTCCCGACTTACAGGCGGAAACTAAAGTCTGCTAAGCCTGTGGTCAAGAATGTGAAGAAATGGAACAACGAGGCAAAGCTGGAATTACAGGCTTGCTTTGACTGCACTGATCGGAGAATTTTTGAGGCTGCTACTACAGACCTGCAAGAACTTACTGACACTGTGACATCCTACATCAGTTTTTGTGAAGATATGCGTGTGCCGACCAAATCCTACCACACGTACATCAACAATAAACCCTGGTTTACTGCAAAACTCAGGCAGCTTCGTCAGGCCAAGGAGGAGGCCTACATAAGTGGGGACAGGATCCGGTACAACCAGGCCAGAAACATATTGTCAAAGGAGGTCAGAGTAACAAAAAAGGTGCTACACTGATAAATCGCAAAACAAGTTTTCTGCCAACGACCCCGCAGCAACGTGGAGAGGTCTGTAGGACATTACCAACTACAGGAGACCCCCCCCCCACACACACACACTGCAGAGAACCATCAACTGGCTGACAACCTGAAAGTGTTTTACTGCAGGTATGATGAGTCCACTTTCACACCTCTCAGCTTCTCCGGCCACATCACACAACCAACTGCACCCCCTGCCAGCCCCCCCCCCCCCGACACACCTGCACTCAGGATCTGCGAAGAGGTTATAAGTCAGCTCTTCCAGAGATGGAAGACCAGAAAGTCACCGGGCCCAGACAGCGTATCTCCCTCCTGTCTGAAAGTCTGTTCTGACCAGCTGGCCCCCATCTTCACACTGATCTTCAACAGATCACTGGAGCTGTGTGAAGTCCCCTCCTGCTTCAAAAGCTCCACTGCCACCCCGGTCCCCAAGAAACCCTTTATCTCAGGATTAAATGATAGGCCCATCGCCCTGAAGTGTATGGTCATGAAATCCTTTGAGAGACTGGTGTTGGCCCACCTGAAGGACATCACAGGCCCCCTGCTGCACCCCCTGCAGTTTCCCTAACAGGCAAACAGATCAGCGCATGATGCAGTCAACATGGGATTGCGCTACATCTTGCAACACCTTTACTCCAGTGGCAGCTCCTGCCGAATCTCTCAAGGGGGCAATTGTTGCGATGATGGCTAAGGTGACCCGTTCAATGGGTAAATTAACCTAAGTCAGCTAGCTAAGTTGACATTGTCACATTGCATTGCTCATTTTGTTTATACATGATCAATAATCCAGCTAAGAAAATCAAAGAAGTTGAATCAGTTCATCTGTGTACAATGTTTATTAACAGATTCGTTTCATCACTCATCTAAGTGATGTCTTCAGTCTAAACTGACTGCAGGTATCCCCAGTCTTATAAACAATACAGTTGCATAACGACTGAAACCAATGACCAGTTTCATTTGCAAATATGGTCCCCAACCCTCTGTGAATAGTACACATGGCCAATGTAACTCTAGTTAATGGTGATTAGCTGATTAGATCTGCCCCCAGTAACCAAATTTAATTCCAACAAGTACCCAGTAAAATGTTCAATTTCTCGTGTTAATAACAAACTAAATTTCATGAAAATCAGTTCAAAATGAAGTGAGTTACAGTTTATGTTTATTTAGATCCCCATTAGCTGTTACGCAAGGCAACAGCTACTCTTCCTGGGGTCCACATTAAAAACTTCCTACAACAACATCCATGTATACACATGCCTTCACACTTGTAGTGAAGTCTGCGTCTCTCAATACACATTGTATTTGTTTGCTAGTGGATCTCAATCGCTCCAACATGGCGGAGGTGCAGACGCATAGCGGCGACATACAGCGGCAGCCAATGAGGTATGGCTGGCTGCCCCAGTTACGTATAACAAAAACATGTTAGTGCAAGCCCTCCCAGAACCCAGAGAGATTGCACTACAGTGTCTGCAATTCGAAAAAAAAATTGCCTTACCATGAAAGTCTATCAGAGCGGTCTGGGCGATTTTCAACCAAATGGGCGGTACTCCATGGGACATGACTTGAAACTGACTGGACTATGACATTCAGCCACAGGACAAAATGTCTAGAACAGCCACAGCTAGCGTAGCACTGTGGTGGTGTGTTGCCCGATTACCCCACTTCAGCTCAGTGTTCAACACCATTGTCCCAGACATCCTCCACTCCAAACTCACTCAGCTCACTCTACCAGCCCCCATTTGTCAGTGGATCACACATTTCCTGACAGACAGGAACCAGCTGGTGAGGCTGGGGAAAATCACATCTAGCACCCAGACAATCAGCACTAGTGCCCCCCAGGGGTGTGCTCACCCCTCCGCTCTTCTCCCTCTGCACAAATGACTGCATCTCGGGAGACTCGCCTGTTAAACTCCTGAAGTTTGCAGACGACACAACAATCATCAGCCTCATCCGGGATGGTGAAGAGTCTGCAGGTTCAACAGTTGGCCCTAAGATGCGGTCAAAACAACCCGGAGCTGAGCAAACTCAAAGCTGTGGAGATGACAGTGGACTTCGGGAGGAGCCCCCCAACACTGCCTCCCCTCACCTTACTCAACAGCACTTTGTCTGTTGTGGAAACCTTCAGGTTTCTGGGATCCACAATCTCCCAGGGCTAAAGTGAGTGCCCAACACAGACACAATCATCAAAAAGATCCAGTAGAGGATGTACTTCCTGCGCCAGCTCAGGAAGTTCAACCTGCCTCAGGAGCTGCTGATTCAGATATACTCTGCAGTAATCCTGTTCTCTTCACATCCATCACTGTCTGGTTTGAATTGGCCACCAAATAGGACAGAAACAGACTACAACGGATAGTCAGAACTGCAGAGAAAATCACTGGTGCCAACCCACCGTCCATTCAGGACTTGTACATCTCCACAGTCAGGAAACGGGCAGGCAACATCACTGCAGACCCTAGTCCCAACCTGTTCCAAATCCTCCCCTCTGATAGGTGCTACAGAGCACTGTGCCCCAAAACAACCAGATTTCAGAAGTTTCTTTTCACAAGCCGTCACTCTGATGAACACTTAAAACAGTCATACACTGTCAGAAACAATCCCCATATAATATATCTGTAACACTGAACATCTACTGTACCTACAAATACTTATATCCATCTATCCATCTATCTATCCACACATACATAATTGTAAAGTAGTAGTTTAAACACAGTTTTAACATCTCATCGACAAAAATAAATCTAAGCACACTGTATATACTGTATATTATATGCATGCATATTCTGTCATGTCCATCTACCTCATGTATAAACAGTAACCATTTAACATATCTATTCCACCATCTTTGCACTCTGCGCCATTGTATTATTGTCTACCTGTTACGTCATTGTTGTTGTTTTTTTCATATACATCTGTATATGTGCATAGTAGTTAAATTTGTATGTTTAGCTTGTCTTTGTTTTAGCTGTATGTCTATTCTGTGTAAACACATGGAGAGCAGTGGAGGAACTGGAGTCGAATTCCTTGAACGTGTTGTCCTACACATACTCGGCCAAATAAAACCCATTCTGATTTTGATTCTTAAGATTTAAAAAAAAGGAAAAAGAAAGATAATTTGAAAGAACAGGTGGCAAATATTTCCATAGCAGCCAACATCTTTTTTTCCCTCTTCTTCTACATCTGCAAACTGATGTGTTTTCCCTGCATTTCTGGCGCATCTCGCCAAGAACTCGGGTTGGCACCATCACCCATGCCGGCCGTGCTGCCAACACTCTTGCTGGATTTGGGATACACACACACACACACACACACGCACTGTCTTGATGGTCACAGATGTAGCGATGACCAGCCCATCTCCTCCAGGTGTTGCTTTATGGCTGTGTCACTTTGAGCCTGAGTCCATCTGCCACACTCGGCAAAGGAAGAAAACCGAGCTTGTCTGCTTTTCACACATGCGCTCACACACGTACACATCTACGCACAAAAAAACATAAAATAAAATGCAATAACAGCTGAGGACGTTTTTACTTGGTTTCGTATTCATTTTTCAGCTAGGACATACACTCACTGGCCACTTTATTAGGTACACCTTGCTAGTACCGGGTTGGACCCCCTTTTGCCTTCAGACTGCCTTAATCCTTCCTGGCATAGATTCAACAAGGTACTGGAAACATTCCTCAGAGAGTTTGGTCCATATTGACATGATAGCATCACGCAGTTGCTGCAGATTTGTCGGCTGCACATCCATGATGCGAATCTCCCGGTCCACCACATCCCAAAGGTGCTCTATTGGATTGAGATCTGGTGGCTGTGGAGGCCATTTGAGTGCAGTGAACTCATTGTCATGTTCAAGAAACCAGTCTGAGATGATTCGAGCTTTATGACATGGCGCATTATCCTGCTGGAAGTAGCCATCAGAAGATGGGAACACTGTGGTCATAAAGGGATGGACATGGTCAGCAACAATACTCAGGTAGGCTGTGGCGTTGAAACGATGCTCAATTGGTACTAAGGGGTCCAAAGTGTGCCAAGAAAATATCCCCCACACCATTACACCACCACCACCAGCCTGAACCGTTGATACAAGGCAGGAAGGATCCATGCTTTCACGTTGTTGACACCAAATTCTGACCCTACCATCCGAATGTCGCAGCAGAAATCGAGACTCATCAGACCAGGCAACGTTTTTCCAATCTTCTATTGTCTAATTTTGGTGAGCCTGTGCAAATTGTAGCCTCAGTTTCCTGTTCTTAGCTGACAGGAGTGGCACCCGGTGTGGTCTTCTGCTGCTGTAGCCCATCTGCCTCAAGGTTCGACATGTTGTGCGTTCAGAGATGCTCTTCTGCATACCTCGGTTGTAATGAGTGGTTATTTGAGTTACTGTTGTCTTTCTATCAGCTCGAACCAGTCTGGCCATTCTCCTCTGACCTCTGGCATTAACAAGGCATTTTCGCCCACAGAACTGCCGCTCACTGGATATTTTCTCTTTTTCGGACCATTCTCTGTAAACCCTAGAGATGGTTGTGCGTGAAAATCCCAGTAGATCAGCAGTTTCTGAAATACTCAGACCAGCCCGTCTGGCACCAACAACCATGCCACGTTCAAAGTCACTTAAATCACCTTTCTTCCCCATTCTGATGCTCGGTTTGAACTGCAGCAGATCGTCTTGACCATGTCTACATGCCTAAATGCATTGAGTTGCTGCCATGTGATTGGCTGATTAGAAATTTGTGTTAAC
Organism: Lampris incognitus; assembly: GCF_029633865.1. Classification (NCBI taxonomy): domain Eukaryota; kingdom Metazoa; phylum Chordata; class Actinopteri; order Lampriformes; family Lampridae; genus Lampris; species Lampris incognitus. Next base: position 133,775,226 of record NC_079212.1, read on the forward strand.
GAGCAGTTGGGCAGGTGTGCCTAATAAAGTGGCCGGTGAGTGTACACACGTCATTCACACAGGGCTTGCATGGCCTGTCTTCCCTGCTGACCCGTCCAGACTCCAGTATGGTAGGTGCACTTGCTGGCTGCAAGTTACTTTTGTTTGGTTTGATCGCTCACTCCAAAGTACTGGCATAAAAGACCACATCATGGATCCCATTAAAATGGGCTCTGTCCCCCAACAACAGATGTCTCAGGCTGTAGGACCCATGGTCCTTATGGTCAGTGTTACCAGAAAATATTTTGGTCATCCTTCAGTCAACACTCTTGAAGGATAATATTTATCAACTTCTCTGCAACAACAGGCGCTGATCTGGAATCAGTTCACAGGAGGTTACATATCTGTACAGACACCATAAGGTCATTTTGAAGGAAACTGATCTCAGTGATTAGCATTCTTTCTCCTTATTTCTATTGATGCCATTCATTGATATCCTAAACCTGAGTATTGCCTTCTCTGTTTTAATTTTAATTTTTTTTAATTTCCCCCTTTTTCTCGCCAGTTGTATCTGGCCAACTACCCCACTCTTCCGAGCCGTTACGGTCACTGCTCCACCCCCCCTGCCGATCCAGGAGGGCTGCAGACCACCACATGCCTCCTCTGATACATGTGGAGTCGCCAGCCGCTTCTTTTCACCTGAAAGTGAGGAGTTTTGCCAGGGGGCCGTAGCGCGTGGGAGGATCACACTAGTCCCCCCAGTACCCCCCCCCCCATAGGCATCCCGACTGTCCAGAGGAGGTGCTAGTGCAGCGACCAGGACACATGCCCACATGCCACTTCCGATGGCCTCACCATCCCACTTCTGACACCAATGTAGCGAAGTCGGAGGGTAGCTGGGAACTGCTGCAGCCGGGATGCGAACCTGGGTCTCCCGCACCATGGGCGACTACGTTAACCAGTCAACTAAAGGGTCCGACCCGCATGCCCACATCTGGCTTCTCACCCGCAGACACAGCCAATTGTGTCTGTTGGGACGCTCGACTAAGCCGGAGGTAACACGTGGATTCAAACCGGCGATCCCTGTGTTGGTAGGCCGGATGCGCATTCTCTGTTTTATAATCATAACCCTACAGTCATAACTAATCACGCTCTCATATCTCTCAGAAACTTTGTTTATGTGCAAAGCTAGTCCTGGGACCTGAGTCAGAGGCATCCCATCCTAGTAGCATTGTTTAGGCTCTGTGATCCGTCATCCCAACAGGCAATACGATAGTGTGTGTGTGTGTGGGGGGGGGGGGGGGCGCTATGGCTCAATTAGAACTGAGTCTAAACGGTGGGGTGTGTTTTCCTCCTCCACATACATGCATTTTTAATCACAGGCGTCCTATTCATAACAATGCAAAGCAGACATGAATGAACGCAGTGAGTTACGGTTTCTGAAAAAGACTCAAAGGTCGACCTCCAAAAGTGATCAAAGTTGAGATGCTCGTCACTATTTCATGCATATTTACGCTTCGTGTAATTAAAGGTAATGGGGAGGTTAAGGTATATTTGATCAACACGTGGGCCTCTGTCCTTTATCAAGGATTTGAGGAGCAGTGGTAGACACTTCAAAAGTGCTACTGGTGATTAAATCCATAATATTTGGTGTTTAGTTTCAGTTATTCAAAATTTGTCACTTATCATGCAGTTCAGCAGAGCTATTTTCATTAAAATTTTTAGCCAACTTTTCATAATTCATGCGTTGTTTGTTCTGTAGATAGTTATGATAATTGATGTGACTTGATGATTGTTAATAATTGCACAAAACTGGAGGAGCAGGCCAGTATTTTCTGTCAAATTGTTCTGGTTTTCCTCTCGGTTTTTCCTCTTTTAGCTCTTAGTGGCCCCCTGTGTCCCTGCTATGTCTCCATCTTTCTTTTCCTATCCTTATATCTTTCTTTTTGCACTGTTGTAACTAAGCCTTGCCTACAAACCTCTCTCTCTTGCCCCCCCCCCCCCTACCGCATCTTAACATCCATGTGTCTGCCAGCCCTACCTCCCTCTTATACCGTACCCTGGGTCCTCCGTCATGCGGAGATGAATGGTGCTCTGTCACTCGCCAGGCTCTTCAGAGGGCCGGCACCCTGTACGAAGAAAGTGCCAGTCATTAATGGGGGGGGAGAGGCAGGATGAAAAATGAGTTCATTTACGGGCAAGTCCTGTGAGCCGCGTAACGTCAGCAGCTCCCAACCCCCCGCCACCCCTTCTTCTCTTCCTCCCATCTCCACTGTAGGAGCCTGGGGTGGGGGGTGGGCGTTACTCAGCAGATTTTCAGCCTAGTAAAAGGTGGCTGCTGCTTGCGAGAGGAAGCTCGCACGGGCCTGCGGAGGGAAAGATGAGTTGAAAGAAAGGGTGAGGGAAGAGGAAACGAGGGGAGGTGTTAGCAGTGTGAGAATGAGATGGGGGCCGGATGAATCACGCTGGTAATGCCAGGATGAATTCGAGCCAAAGATTACCGCCTCTTCTTACGGCTAATACCGCATGTCAAGTACTGCAGCAAACCAGTGCTGTCACATGCAGGATTTCAGTCCTTGGACGACTTCAACAGGTAGTAAATGTACGCCAGGTATTATGTGACTAGTTTGGGATTCAAATAATCAATTTGCCAATAATAAGGTAATAAGCATACATATCTATTTCCTATATTACTACACCTACACCCTTTTTGCTGACATTTTAAATAGCGAGTTGCAGGAACAGTCTCAACTCAAGTCTATCCCTATTCTATATTCACTGCTAATGTATTACTTAGATAGGTTTCATTTTCACAGTCATCCATCCGCTTCTTCATAATGGACACACCGATTCAGCTTGCCATCCTGAGTTCAAGGCAATTAATAGGGGATAAATCTGGAAGCCACATTAATTGCAAAAAAAAAAAAGCCCCATGGTTCAGCCAAAGCTAAAATGATGCCACAGCAGTCTATCATAGTGAAATGGAGTGGTCATTTTTAAAATTCAGTTTTTTACGGTCGGTTACAAGCGATTGCCAGAAGTCACTCCACCCTGGCGCAGCAAAGCAAACACCAAGAGGCGCTCTACCAGTAATAACAAATGTAAATTTTTAAAATGACCACTTGAATTCGCTAATACAGACTGCTGTAGCATTACGTTAGATTTGGCTGAACCATAAAGTGTTTTTTGCAGCCAACAAGGAGTGTGGATTTATCCCCCATTAATTGTACTGCACTGTGTGTCCAGCATCTAAAAAAGGACAGACGTCTGTGAAAATGAAACCTACCTATGTCTTTATGCATGCTCAATAATCCAGGTGAGGAAATCGCAGAAAGGTGAATCAGTTCATCTGGACACAAGGTTTATTGAGAGAAATGTTTCATCACTCATCTAACTGACCGCTCCATAGACTGAAGAGGTCAACTGACTGCAGGTATCCCCACCCTTATAAACAATACAGTGGCATAACGACCGAAACCAATGATGTTTCATATGCAAATTGCCGTGATCACAAACAAGAGTTACAATGGCCGTGTGTACTGTTCACAGAGGATTGGGGAATAGTTGCAATCACAGCTTTGTAAGATGGTGACAGATGTACTCTTAGCCCTCCACCCCCCACTTCCTCGGTTCAGGGATGGTCGTTCCCTCTTCACATAGATAACCTCTTTGACTCGCCGTTCAAACCAGCGTTCCTCCCTATCAAGGATGTGCACATCCTCAACCTTGAAAGAGTGGCCACTGGCCTGTAGATGGGTGGAGACTGCAGAGTCCTGGCCTGGCGTGTTAGCTCTTCTACATTATGCCATCTTCTTGGCCAGCGTCTGTTTACTTTCCCCAATGTACAAGTCACGGCAATCCTCCTGGCACTTAAAAGCGTACACTATATTGCTGTTTATGCCAGCAGATCCGATCCTTGGGGTGGACCAATTTCTGGCTCAGCTTGTTTTGGCGTTTGAAAGCAACTGAGATGTGGTGTTTGGAAAATACGCATCTCAACTGTTCCGACATGCCTGCCACATACAGAATCACCACTGGTTTACGCTTAGACAGCTGTTGTCCTTCTCCTCTCTTCGATCGTCTGGTGCACTGTTTGGGCATCTTCCTGGCTTTGACAAACGCCCAGTTAGGATAACCACACCTAACCAGGGCCTGTTTAATGTGGGATTTCACCCTTTCCCCGGCCACTGTGTAAGTGGGGACATTGTCAGCTCGGTGGTACAGTGTCCTGATGACTCCTAGTTTGTGCTGCAGTGGATGGTGAGAGTCAAACCTTAAGAAGTGATCAGTATATGTTGGTTTATGGTAAACATCAACAATCAAATGTCCCCCATCACCAACTGCAATTTCAGAGTCTAAAAAGGCTGACCTGTCATTTTTCACATCCTCCCTGGTGAACTTGATGTGGTTGTCCACAGAGTTAATGTGGTCGGTGAAATGTGGTACATCCTGAGATTTAATTTTAACCCAGGTGTCATCCACATATTTGAACCAATGGCTAGGTGGTGTCCCTGGATAGGACATCAGAGCCCTCTTTTCCACTTCCTCCATACACAAGTTGGCCACTATAGGTGAGACTGGGGAACCCATAGCACACCCATGCTTCTGGCTATAGTACTGTATGTGAAGTATGTGGACTGAAGACATAGTTTCAGGAGCAGACACACTTAGTCAGTGCTAAGGGTGGTCCTATTGCTAAGGGTGGGGTTGTTTTGTAATTTCATAGACTACCTCCACTGTTTCAGCAACAGGAACACATGTGAAGAGACGTAACATCATAAGAGACCATTGTTTCATCCCCCTCCATAATGATGTCCCTCACCTAATCTACAAAATCCAATGTGATGTTCATTGCTGCCTACCTACCAACGGGTTAAGAACAGATGCCAGAAACTTGGAAACCTACCTAGGTACTACATGAACGGTGAGTACACACTAGGGACAGACTTCAAAAATTGTCAGACGGTCCTTTAAGATGACATAACAAAGGAAGTGAAATATATGGATTTTAGGCTACAGAGTTGCAGGAGCTTAGCTTCAGCACTGTGTCAACAAACATCCACCACTGAAGCGTCCTTGAGCAAGAAGACTGATTCCCTACAATTACCAGGTCTGCTTCTGAATTGAGAGAGAAAATAGTCTTTCATAACAAAGGACAGAAGACTGAGTAAAACCCAACGATGGCATCCGTCTCATGAATATCACATTCAGAGTCTGCCTGGCCAGCTGTTGGACACCAACAGTAAATGATGATGATCTCTGTGAAATCAGGGGGCTAAAATTGGATTACAAGCTCAATAGAGTGTTTATCATTGTGTTTTGTGAAAGAGCGAAGAAAGCAAGTGAGAGAAAAAGAAAGAAGGGAAGAGAAACAGACCAAGGGAGGGAGGAAGACAGGAAAAATGACTCAGGGAGAAATAAAGGACCTTTTCAGTAAAGCCGGTGGGGTGAAAACATAGTGCAGGTGTGTTGTGCTTTGTGTGTGGTGGTGTTCCTCTGTAATTTAATTTCATACATCATAAATGCCACTTTGAGACGTAGTCAGGCGTGTGGCAACGTGAAAGAGGAAGCCATAAATTAAATCAAAGCCATTTCCTCTTTTCTCTCCGTCCAACTTCTGCCTAATTCACTGTGCCTAGCTGGAGGAGACTGAGGTGCTGGGAGGACTGATTAATGCTGCTCTAAATATTAAACTCAGCCCGAGTAGTTAGCTATAGTCTTCATAACAACACTTATGCATGCATGTGCATACGCAGAGGAAAAGAGAGCGGGTCAGATAGACTGAGGCAAAGACATAGGGAAACAAAAAAACAGCAAATGCAGAAGGCAAGACCAGGTCTTTGTCCGCAAGCTTGAAACCGCATTTCAGAAAATTTCTGAATAACGTCACCTGTGGAAATTTGTTTCATGCCCATGTCTCTTCTCATTTAGCAACTAATGTAAAAGCAAGAAACCGAGTATATGGCGAAAACCATATAAACCATATATGGCCAATGTTGAAATTGTGGCCAATTTGTTACAGGGATAGTCAGTGGTAGTGTCTATAATGTGAATTCCTAGATCAGTGTTTCCCAACCCAGTCCTCAAGGAACCCCTATCCTGCAGATTTTCTTTGCAACCCTGAATAGGTACCTGTTTGCAGTTATTCAACCAATCAGCAATGAATTATGTCATATGTTGCACACCTTGCATAATTAAGTGCTGTGAGATGATCGGTTGAGTAAGTACAAGCAGGGCTACCTATACAGGGTTACAATCAAACCTGCGGGATAGGGGTTCCTTGAGGACTGGGTTGGGAAATGCTGTCCTAGGTAGTAAATATTCATCTGCAATTTTCTGTAGTGGTCTCAGTAATATTTGTTGTTAAAGTGTACTGACGTAGTGTATCACATCACATGGTTAAGCTATGTCTGAATAAAAAAAATGACCACCCTACATCACCACCCCAGTCCAAGGATTCTAAAAACAGGAACTGTGTGGGATGTGCTTATGATAATAGGTGACACCACTTTCAAGAGGCATGTCCGTCCCACATGTGCCCAGTTTGACATTCTGATAGCCCAGCTGAGGGAGACAGGGCTCAGAGAAGACCATCAGGCTGATGGTTGCCCTGAGGTACTTCTAAACAAGAAGGTTCTGATATTTCTCTGGTATATGGCCAATCAAAACACCTTCAGAGAAATATCAGATAAACTCGATGAGTCCCAAGGGGCAGCCCATGGTGTGATTATTGAGATCCTGGATGCTGTGTGTCAAATTGCATCCCACTACATCATCTGGCCCTCGGACTGCCAGAAGACAGCCATCAGCGCATCCTTTGAAAGAGTCTGTGTCATCAGAAACATCATTGGAGCTACTGATGGTTGCCACAGTAGAATTCAGAGGCCACGGATTCGGGGTGATGACTACATCGACCAAAAAGTGTACTACTCCATGCTGCTGCAGGGCATTGTGGATGAGATGGGAAGTTTTATAGACATTTTCACTGGGCCACCAGGGAGGGTCCATGATGCATGGATGTTAAGGATCTCCCCATTCTACTCCTCCTGGCCAGAGAAAATGAGGAACTACAGGCTACTGGGAGACAGCGCATATATTGGCGAAGCATTCCCTTTCATTGTCAGCCCGCTAAGAGATAATGGTGCCCAAACAGTTGCCAAGCTACAGGACAATGCCTCTGTAAGATGTGGGACGGTCATTGTTGAGAACTGCTTTGGCCGACTAAAGTGCACATGGAGGTGCATATGAGACCTGCAGAACATCAAAATCGATGCTGTGGTCAAACTGATTGTGGCAGCATGCACACTACAATATATGCATATGGAGTCTGTATAGGAGTGCGAAGAACATCACCATGGCTGCCCAAGGGAGGACGACAGTAATGAGTGAAAAATAAAGCTGGTCCTTATGCCAGCGTCGATAGGTCCTTATGGGCAGTACACTAGTACTTCCCACCTTCATTTTTGTTAATAGGAGTAAATACTTAAAAATATGCTAATTGATTGCTACCTTATCCTTTATTAGTCCATAGTCAGAAGTTCCATCCTCTCCATATCTGCACTGCACAAAAAGCCCAGAGTGATGTATTAGGAGTTAATTTCCACCATTAAATATATTTCCTCGCATTGCTGCCTACTTATTCATCACACTTCCACAAAATACAGTTGACACTTTATTGCAAATTTTGTGTAACTTAGGTAGGAAGCTTGTACAAAGATTAGAAAGGTATACAAAGATTAGAAAGACTGAAGATGTCACGTAGTTGAGTGATGAAATGTATCTGTCAGTAAACGTATCCAGATGAACTGATTCATCCTTCTTGATTTTCTGGATTATTGAGCATGCATCAAGACATTAGAAAGGTGTGTTCAACCAGTATAACACACCAAAATGCAGTGAAACTCACATTTAACTTGGCCTGGTCCAAGTCATTACTTGATATTTGCATAACTCAAAATCACAGTAACTGTTACAATAACATAGAATTAAATCATAAAATGCTCGTTCACGCTTGAATAAAAACAAAAACTTCAGGCAAGTTTACCAACATTTCACAGGGAGCCTCAAAAATAAAAATTAAGTCTTAAATCACTTGTTCTTAGAAACTGGAATAAGGCGAAGAACGCATATGCTCCGAAACCCATCAAGCTTTATTACAGCATCTCAAGGAAGGCCCACATAATTCTCTCAAATGACCGTTGAGAGGACTTCATTTGCTGGAGCAGCTCACCGTGCCTAGACCGGCTGGCTGCTTCAGACTGCCTCAGGATGTCCATCAGTTGGCCACAATGGCCAGCCTCTGCTCTCAGTCTTCCTCATTGAGGGATCATTTTAATGGGTTGTGGAGACCCAGAATGGACAGTATGGAACTCTGGGCCATCAGTTCCCAAGGCCTCAGGCCTTCTTGAGTTGAACCCCCTCTGCTGTGGTAACAACTGGATAGCTAACCTCATGGTTGCCCCCCAGAAGAAGCTCCATCTCTGAATAATATTGGAAGCGCATAGTGCCACTTCCTGTGGTACAATTGTTATCATTCACTTTTTTATAACCATCTTCCAGAGTAGACTGTTTTCTTGTAACCCTGTCAAGGTCAAATTTCTCTCTTGAACTGTTCAGACAGCTTCATTGCCATCTCTTCCCAAAACAACTTATTCTTCTTCTTCTTCTTCCCTCTTACATATTTAACCCTGGCATTTAATTCAGCTAGAGCTTTTCGTAAAGCCCTCCCATCTCCCTCCAGGTGTTGCCTCATTAAATGCATAAGGAACAGGGTGTGTTCACAACTAAAACCCATATTGGGGGCATGGGGGTAGTAGGTGAGACCTCGTCTATTGGCTGCTTTTGTCCCTCACAGACATCCTCAAAACCTAGATAAAGAATAAACAACAATGGTCTAAAACCTTTTAAGTCATTTTAAAAAATATCAACTACCCTGCTGCTTCATAGACCTTTTATATGGACAGCAGTGGTCAGGTAGTAGCCCTCCACACCAGTGGCTTGATAGAAGGGACCTTCTAATGGAGGAGTCCTGGCTTCATGAACAAATAGGCCTATGCTCTTGTCTGCATACATCAATGAATGCCATGCAAGAGAAAATAGAGGAAACAACTTAACTGGCTGAGTTCTGTTATCTAATCTGGTTAGGGGAAAACTGATGGAAATGACAGGTTTATTAACATTGGGCCAAGTGTTAAGCTATGGGCATAGGCTGTATATTACACAATAATAAACTAAACAGAAATGTTGCATTCCATGAATGTCATCTAAAATGCATGGCCTCTGAAGTTAGTTAACTTACTTTAATATTTTTGTTGGTTTGAATCACATCTACAGCCAATTATGTTCATATCGATGAAGCTCGAGTAGACTAGTGGGCTAATATCAATTATTACAACCGTCTTTGCAAAAACTGTAATACTGGCAACTTCACTAATATATTAAGAAGTCAAACATATCACATACAATAGTAACTTGTTAAAAGTAATTAAATAGCGTTTGTAATATTACTGTCTTGCCAGTCACGACAGAGGACGCCATGATTGTAGTTGTTATGATGTCAATTCGGGTAAATCGGGGCACTATATTTCTGCACGAGTTTCCAGACAAAAAAAAATCTGACCCGGCCATGCGTTCAAATCATATCTTCCGAGTCAGAGCTTGTAATTTCCCGATTTCCGGCGTATCATGAACGCAGCATTTAACTGTGCGCTCTCCCTCATGCCTCTCGGCGCTCGGCCGACCAATCGTTTAGCTTCAGTGACGTTGCTGGTCACCTGATCCAGCGGCCCAATCATGTCAAACATGATCACTCAGTCACTCAGCGACATTCGTGTTTGTAGGGCTGGCCTGTTGTTGGTCCGGTCCAGTCAAAAAAAAGTGTCTTTCACCAAATTCAAATACAAAACTAAGTTTAGAATTTTGAACTTCGGGATAACTACTGCCGGAGGTGCTGAGGGAGCACAGTATTACTATTTCATCACCTTTCAGTATTACCATGCTGTTTCATCTCAGCAGGTGCCGTTTCATTGAATGGCTGCGAATGTGCAATTTTTCTTGACTATGTAGCACCGAACTTTATGACAGGGGTGTAAAGTCTAGTGTACTGTAGATCTTCATCAACATTGAGTTCTCAGTGACTTTTTGTCACTGACAAGCCAATACCCTTCCTCTCCAGGAACAGCCAAGCAATGTTTATGAAAGAGTTTCCCCACAGGGCTCAGCCATTAGGCACTGTTGATTTCCTCCAGCACTGTTTAATTTCAGGCTCCAATTGGAAGTACACATTAAAACTTAATGGGTAGCTATTGATTACAAGATAAATAACACACATAACAATACAGGGCAGCTTTTGGTTTTCATTTACCTTTTTGTGTCTGTATTCCTTTTATTTATTTCTCACATCAACTATAAATCTACTTATTCAAGTTATTCAAAAGTTATTTCATATATATATATATATATATATATATATATATTTTAAGCCGGTGATTTTCATTTCGCATTTCACGAGTACATCGATGATTTGGAGGTGCTGTGAAATAAAGCCCACCACAGAGCTGTGGTTGGTGCAGCTGCGGCTTCCTTGTGCTGCTTCTTGCTCCGTGACTGTAGCCAGTGGCCTGTCAGGCAGCGGAGCAGGGGAAACGGTGGGATAAATGATTATTTATGATCTGCCACCACCCATCCTCTCAGCTATCCCCAGGCCCCATTCATTACTGCTGCAGGCTGCCACTGTTGCAGGAGCAAATGGGCACGCAAACAAGCGCACCCACAATTTCATTCGAACTCACGTGCACACACGCACGCACACACACACAACTTATGTGTGCACATGTATTGATGTATACCACATTCCTGGAAACACACACACACAAAACATATTTCACTTTTTCCATTTAAGGCCTATATAGTTCAGGCACAGTTTGCTGCCATATTTTGTGTTTCAACATTGTACAATAAGAGGTGTGCACTCATCTAAAAAAAAAAACAAAACAAAAAAACTCACCCAGTAGGAGATGCTCTCTCTTGAGAAACAAAGATGTCTGAGCGAGCCATCGCATCTTACACTTGTCATTTCTCTGCCTGGCATTAAGTGCCACATGGCTGACAAGTCTCTGTGGTATTTGTCTCTCTGTCCATGCGTCATGTTTTTCATTGTGCCAAACTTCCAGCAGTTGGACATAATAAATCCTGGGAAAACCAAGCGAGCTCAAGGTAGCTTAAATAATTGATCAGACTGAGCATGCAGCCTGGCAGCCAGCTCGCCTGATAGGCTACATGGAAATAACAATAAGATAGATACCACCACGCATCGGCGTTTGCTTGGGTTTGTGTGTGTTTTTCTGTTTGTCTGCACGGTTTTCGGGGTTTTTTTTCATCAAAAATCAATAACAGCAGGGAGATTTTTCTCCCACAAATTTTGAAGACGTATGCTCGGCTGCACACGTGGACACATGCATACACAAGAAGCATGCATAACACGCTCTCTCTCTCTCTCTCACACACACACACACACACACACACACACACACACACACACACACACACACACAATAACTTGGCTCTTTGCGCAGTGATGTTTTGTCTCCCCTTATATAAAACTAGAAAGTAAAGCCAGGACCGGGTAAAACACGATCCCTGGGAACAGCATTGACTCGCCAGCGTATTAAACTCTGGGACGGGTTGAACACAAGCTATTTCATGTTTTAAAAGCTTCTTGTGACGTTTTTTCTATAAAGACCAGAGTTAGGGGGTGCTTTAGATGGACTATACATCACATTCATCAAGAACTTGTTAAGAAAATGTATATATAAGTCCCTGGGCCCGAGTGATATGTTACAGCTGCTCCATTTAGCTTAAAATACATTGGTGCCGCTGGACACCGTAACTGTCCACTGGGCTTTGGAGACCACAGCATGGTGCGCCTGTAGGAGGAGTCCCACCATGATAACTCACATTAACTGTCCACAGTCTGCCATTATACAAGGGAAGGAAAGGGGAGTATTGAAGTGTGGTGTGGGGATGATGAATCAATATATTGGATGATAATATATTACGGGGGAGGAGACGTGCGCAAATGGTGTACCATTAGGGGGCCATCAACAGGGTCCTTCTTTGGCAGGAGAAATTGGGCAGGATTGTTCAAAATCTATATTGCAGATGGTCGGTCCTCAATATATAGGTACAATCACTCACCCGCGCTGCTCGGCAGTCATATGACAATTATTTGCATCTCTGAATGACTTTTGAGATTTATTGCTGATGAGCTGTTAAAGTTTGCTGTGGGAGGCGCCCCCGTGAAATCACTAGACCGAATTTTCAAGTAGCCTGACCCTAACTATATGCAAGGCTCAGCGTTTTCGGTTTTTATTTTTTCAAAGCCATCCAGCATGCCGAATTTCGCCACAAGAGGGCACTGTTACATAACCCCACACGAACAGGAACAACTTTCGGATCCGTGGAAACATAGAATCCCGGGTGAAAATCAGTTTAAACCGATCTGCTCCTTTAAAAAAAAAAAAATCCGGGTATTTTCCGGTGAAAATCGGTTAAAAACTAAAAAAAACGCTGAGCCTTGACTATAAGTAGCGAATCCAGGGGGCAGCCGGGAAGCGAACCCGGGTCGACCACTGTGTCCATGGTCTGGGCGACCCGGGTTCGGTGCCCGGCTGCGGCTGATTCCCGGCTGCCCCCTGAATTCGCTACATATATGTGTATGTTGCACACTCCCTCTGAACACACACTGGCTGGCGCAGAAAACTTTTCCAAGAGCAAGTGGAAAAAGGTGAAACAACGGCCAACTCACAATGCATCTCTCCGGACACCTTCTTTTATGAAATGTGTATCCCAACTGCATTAAAATCACCTGACAACAAACAATACAACGTGGGAAATAGCTGCGGGAGAAAAGCATCATTTTCACCTTTTCTTGGTGTCATCCTTTTTTCTCCCACTGGGATGGCCGATCAGTAATTACACACAAACTTCCCCTGGCTTACAATCTGTTTTTTCGCCCCCCCCTCCTTTCCTCTATCCTTCCCGTCTATCCTATTCTCCATGTGCTTTCACTCACTCTCTCACTCTCCCTTGCATGTCAACACCGTCAGGTCCCCTGGCACTGACAGAGCTATCCGCTGTTGCACCCCCCCCCCCTCCTCCCCTCCCCCCCCTGTCCCATTACAATGACAATAACAGATAAGAATATTTATTATGTTGGCTCACCATTCCCTGTTCCTCCAAACATCTCTCAGGGGACCCGGCTCTTCACTATCACCCTCAAAAGCCTCATTCAGTTAACAGGAAAAAAAAAAAACCCAAAAAAACCTCAACCCCTAGCCTTGACGCTCCCCTTTATCAGTTCTATGAAAGGAGAGCCAGAGCATGAAGGCGTCTCATCTCCTTTGCTCCCTTTCTCCTCTCTCAACTCCCCCTCCCCACTTTTAATTTTCATCTCTTTTCCTACTCATTTTGGAAAAAAAAAAGGAAATGGAAGGAGGGAGGGGGAGAGCAAATGAGTGTGGGACGCTGGCTTGTGATAACTGGCGTGCAGAATGGACATCTCCCTTGTTTATTGGCTTTTGAAATTCAATCCATTGTCTGGGACGGGAAGTGATAAAGGGAGTGGAAATACAGACGCTCTTATCGTGCCGGCTCAGTGAAAGGAACTTTTTTTCTTTTTCCCCCTCTCTCCTCCAGATGCCTTCATTTGTTGTGGGGTACGTTTGTTGTGTGCACACCGCCACATCCGAATAATGGTTTCTGAAAAATGCATTTCATTCAGCTGATTATTTGGGCCCAGCTATGCCACTTACTACTGAGCCGCGTCAGTGTGTGTAGTCATCACATTTAGTGGCGGCACACAATTGAAACTGGTCACACTTGTCTCTTAGGCTTTTCCCTGGACGTGTCATATTTAAAGGAATGAAAATGCTCCTTTTTTGTTTCCCAGATAATGAGCATGTTGAACTGTCAGTGGGAATTGTGGTCGATCTGTTGACCGCACCGGCTCTTTACTACCATATACTGCAGAAAGCAAAATATGATTGCAAATCAATGACACATGGCTCGGCTCGCATATGATATGGTCATTAAAGAGCGCTGTGGTCACGCTGGTCGACAGCCAGTGGTCTCCATCACGCGCCACAGTTTAGCTTTCAATATATTGCATTGACATATACAGTGCATCCGGAAAGTATTCACACCCCTTCACTTTCCCCACATTTTGTTATGTTACAGCCTTTTTCCAAAATGGATTAAATTCCTTTTTTTCCCCTCATCAATCTACATACAATACCCCATAATGACAAAGCAAAAAAGGTTTTGTAGAAATTTTTGCAAATTTATTAAAAATGAAAAACTGAAATATTGCATGTACATAAGTATTCACACCCTTTACTCAGTACTTGGTTGAGGCACCCTTGGCAGCGATTACTGCCTCAAGTCTTCTTGGGTATGAAGCTACAAGCTTGGCACACCTATATTTGGGGTATTTCTCCCATTCTTCTCTGTAGATCCTCTCGAGTCCTGTAAGGTTAGATGGGGAGCGTCGCTGCACAGCTATTTTCAGGTCTTTCCAGAGATGTTCAATGGGGTTCAAGTCTGGGCTCTGGCTGGGCCACTCAAGGACATTCACAGACTTGTCCCGAAGCCACTCCTTCGTTGTCTTGGCTGTGTGCTTAGGGTCGTTGTAGTGTTGAAAGGTAAACCTTCGCCCCAGTCTGAGGTCCTGAGCGCTCTGGAGCAGGTTTTCATCAAGGATCTCTCTGTACTTTGCTCCATTCATCTTCCCCTCGATCCTGACTAGTCTCCCAGTTCCCGCCGCTGAAAAACATCCCCACAGCATGATACTGCCACCACCATGCTTCACTGTAGGGATGGTATTAGCAAGGTGATGAGAGGTGCCTGGTTTCCTCCGGACGTGACGTTTGGTATTCAGGCCAAAGAGTTCAATCTTGGTTTCATCAGACCAGAGAATCTTGTTTCTCCTAGTCTGAGAGTCCTTTAGCTGCTTTCTGGCAAACTCCAAGCGGGCTGTCATGTGCCTTTTACTGAGCAGAGGCTTCCGTCTGGCCACTCTACCATAAAGGCCTGATTGGTGGAGTGCTGCAGAGATGGTTGTCCTTCTGGAAGGTTCTCCCATCTCCACAGAGGAACGCTGGAGCTCTGTCAGAGTGACCATCGGGTTCTTGGTCACCTCCCTGACCAAGGCCCTTCTCTTCCGATTGCTCAGTTTGGCTTGGCGGCCAGCTCTAGGAAGAGTCCTGGTGTATCCAAACTTCTTCCATTTACGAATGGTGGAGACCACTGTGCTCTTTGGGACCTTCAAAGCTGTAGAAATTTTTTGTACCCTTCCCCAGATCTGTGCCTCGATACAATCCTGTCTCGGAGGTCCACAGACAATTCTTTTGACTTCATGGCTTGGTTTCTGCTCTGACATGCACTGTAAACAGTGGGACCTTATATAGACAGGTGTGTGCCTTTCCAAATCATGTCCAATCCATTGAATTTACTACAGGTGGACTCCAATCAAGATATAGAAACATCTCAAGGATGATCAGTGGAAACAGGATGAACCTGAGCTCAATTTTGGGTGTCATAGCAAAGGGTGTGAATACTTATGTACATGCAATATTTCAGTTTTTTATTTTTAATAAATTTGCAAAAATTTCTACAAAACCTTTTTCACTTTGTCATTATGGGGTATTGTGTGTAGATTGATGAGAAAAAAAAGGAATTTGATCCATTTTGGAATAAGGCTGTAACATAACAAAATGTGGGGAAAGTGAAGGGGTGTGAATACTTTCCGGATTCACTGTATATAGCGAAAATATTTTTCAATCACAAATCTGCATTTTCGCCTTCGTCAGGACTTCTGAGTCGTATCCAAACCGTTTTAAAATCGAGCACATTTCCAACGCATGTTGCTAAAATGAGGTGGATAGCATGAAAAATGTAAAGGAATTGGATGTAAGGAAGACAACATCAAATTCCCACTCCTTTTTTTTTTAAAATTAAATTTATATGGTGGTCACATGATGCTGTTGCTGCAAAGAATAACTGTAAAAATAATAAAATAATCATTCACCTGTTTTGGTAAGCAGCAAAAAATTTCCCAAATCAGTGAACTTCAGCGCTTCACATGTCCGTGAGAGAGGCAACCTTGGGGCATCTGGTGTTGCTTTTGATACAAAGACAGTGCACATTAAATTCCCTTCAGGTTACCTGTGGTAGAAAACAAGTTGACAGCATTTACTCTAAATAAAGCTGCCCAGAAACACTGGGCGGTGGCTTCGTTTTCCTGCCCGTGGGCCGTTCCTTACAGGTCTACCAGGGAACCACGGTGGAATATATTCTTCCTTACCCACTGGCTTTATTTCCATCAATCGGGGGATAAGTGTACCATTGATTCCTAATTAACTATTTGGTGTCAAGGTCCCAGACCAGCTTGACCCCTTGGGGGGTCCAAACCAAATTCTAGAGGAATCCCATCATGCAACGCAGAGTCTCATGCATGGCCGTGACTAATCAGATTACCCCGGGAGGTCACAAGAGTACAGGGGGGAAAAAACCGGGGGGTTGATCGAATAGTTTATCCACTGTTCTCGACATAACAAATGAGCTTACAAGGGGAAGTGATCACAGAGCTGGTTATGTCTGCTCTGGTTTGCCGCTGTTTTCTGACACGCAGGTCGAGGAACTTTCTATTTGACAGGACAGGGGGGAAAGTAAGAGAACAGACCCGTATTCCTATCCCCACACTGGTAAAGGCACATGCTATTCCTCCTCCATCTGCTGAGGGGCTCTGTCGTACAGGAAATCACACCGTAGTCTCTCTCTCTCGCTCCGCCTCTCTCCATCCCAACCTCCCGCTCTTCCTCTCTCTTCCCCATTCCCCATCTCCTTTGTCATCTACCCCTCTGATCCATTCAAAGCAAAAGACTCAGCCTTCGTTCCTCATTTCAGTCCTTGAGATGTCACACATTGCTTCGCTGAGGGATCAGACCCACTGGATGTGAAACTATGAAATACCATATGATGCGATAATAATTGGAGTATTTAACACTATAATTTATCTTAAACAGTGTTTTCAGACAGTTTTACAACAGCTGTGGTGATGGAGTTATAACCCAGTTCTGCATAACCGCATCGAGCAGCTAAATATTTAGCAGTGCTGATGAGTTTGTTAATGGATTATTCAGCGGGAGATTTGCAGCAAAATCCCAGGACACCCTTTGCTGACAAAAGTTGTTGGATCACGGTACCGTGGCAAATAATATAGTGTTAAGAATACTTAACTAATAATTGGCCCAACGACTACATAGGATCCACGGCCTCCATCAGGTCAGCCTCTTGTGCTGGATCAGGCTGTGGAATTAGCAGAGAGCCGCGTTAATCCCCTCTCATTTTCCACATAAACTGTGCCGCATCTGAAAAACACGGTCCACTCGGGCATTAATTACGTAAAGTTCAGCGGTGCGGTGTGCGGGGAGGGTCATTTGTTTTCCAGACGACATCAGCGGTGAAACACATTAATCAATTAGTCCGAGGTGATAAACACATGAACCGCACCGTCAGGTTTCATATGGGATTCCTGGGTTTCAAGGTTGCTGATGTACACTCAAGAAGTATATCCCACATACACCCTTATGGGCGGGCACACACACACACACACACACACACACACACACACACACACACACACACACACATGCAAACACACTTGTCCATACAGGTATACACGCACACGCGCGCACACACACACAGATCTAATTAAAACCATTGTAGTAAATAGATCTGATTCCATTCCAGTGTGGTTAACAGTCCTTCATGGTTAAGTAATGAGCTGCTGCCCGTAGCGGCAGAGCAACCAAGACCGTTCATCTCGCACTTCTTGTGCCGCCGCCGCAGCAACCGGAGATGGGGACTCCTTGACAAGTTACCATGGTGATTGGTATTGTATTGCCCGATAGCAGAGGTGATTTCTGTTACTATTATGACATAAGTGACACAGGGCAAAATGTGTGTGGACAGACTGGGCAGTATTGAGTACAGTTTCAGACCTCAGTCGCTCCCTCTTCACTTCTCAGTTTGTCAGCAGCGCTCACTTTAAAATGGGATAATAATTGAGTGTTTGCAAAATTGCAAAATGATTAAATAAAAAAAAGCGGGAGAAAACACAGAGAGGGATGAAAATAAGTGAGCGAGAGAGGCTTCCGATTAAGGAGAAAGAGCATTTTGTTTTTAGCTCCAGCAACCTTGGGGACGGACCATGCCAAGATTGATTGCAGCGAATTTTCCACCAAGCCGTCGACAGCCGAGCCGCCGGAAAATAGGAAAATAAAGCGGGACAATCTCCTGTCCGTCTGTCTGTTAGGGGAGATAAAAATGTGTGACCCGGGCCGAGTGCGGTGCCTTTTCCTTTAACATATTTTCCTCTCCCCGCCTGTCGGAGCAGCGGGGCTACTTTGATCAGAGCGTTATCTGCACCGCTGCGGCCTAATCCGTGTGTTTGCTCCGAGTCTTAGCTGGATCACCGTGCTCAAATCAAAGAGCTACAGAGTCAGACCAGGAGAGGACGAAGACATGCGGGAACACACACAGCCATGCCTGCATGCACGCATACTCATACACACAGTTAGAAAACCACAGAAGTCCACACTCGGCTTCACGTTGTGGCGCTGCAACATGTGAACAAGTAAAGTCGTTTGATCACAGACACGCACACGCACACACCCACAAACACGCACATGGACACGCACACATGCGACTGCAACCACATGCACCCAGGCATGCTCATGCAGACACAAAGGAAAATGTACAGTTACTGAACGCTATGCAGCTCAGCTTGTTCTGAGCAACAAAACTGAATTTATTCGAGAAGAAATCATTTTGATGTGTGGTCTGAAGCTCATTTTTACCAGGCCAGTGCCAAACGTAGACCTGTGTCAACAGATAACTTGAAAATAGAAGAAAAAATGTCGGCCACAAATAACAAAACAGCACTAATTACAACACATACACACATACACACATGCCTTTGATTCAGGTCATTTTAAGACAGTCAAGCAATGTTTTAATGTAACTCCTCACGCTGGAAACCAGGTTTTCTGCTCTGGTCTCTCCTCCGAATAATGCTCAGAAAGTCAATCAACACCCCCCAGCCCCCCCCCCCCGCACACAGACTGATCATTTCACAATTAGAAAGTTGACTGTTACACAGTTGGTGTTAGCCACGTACATGCCTTGCTCAGGCACCAACCAAAATTATCAGGAGGCCACCAAAGTTATCTAAAAGGCAAATTATGTCTTCTTTTTTTATAAACTGATAATTAATTATCACAGATATGGGCTCCGGAGTCTCCACAACCCTGACAGCAGGATAGGCGGTACAGATAATGGATGGATGGATGGATAAAACTTAATCTCTCAGGGACACTGAAACACATTTTTTTTTTATTTTCCCCTTTTTTCGCCCCAACTGTATCCAGCCAATTACAGGACTCCCCCCCCCCCCCGCCAATCCGGGGAGGGCTGCAGACTACCACATGTCTCCTCCGATACATGTGGCGTCGCCAGTTGATTCTTTCCACCTGACAGTGAGGAGTTTCGCCAGGGGGACGTAGCGTGTGGGAGGATCACGCTATTCCCCCCAGTTCCCCCTCCCCCCTGAACAAGCGCCCCGACCGACCAGAGGAGGCGCCAGTGCAGTGACCAGGACACATACCCACACCTGGCTTCCCACCCTCAGACACGGCCAATTGTGTCTGTAGGGACGCCCAGCTAAGCCGGAGGTAACACGGGGATTCAAACCAGCGATCCCCATTTTGGTAGGCAACGGAATAGACCGCTACACTACCCGGACGCCAACTGAAACTATTTTAAGTCAGTCAGTACATCAAAAACCACATCCAAGGATGTAGGGTAGCATGCACCAATTTGAAAAAGGACAGGGACAGTGCCTCATTTTCACCAATTTATTTTGACCAGCAAAACATGCTAACGTTTCGGCCTACTGCTACAGGCCTTCATCAGAGCATGTCTTTTGGGTTTAGCACCACAGTAAGAGTTTCTTTTTGGGAAGGCACATCCAACTCCCCCATTCCAAGTCAGTCAGTACAGTAGCTCTTCAGCACATAACGTAATTACAGTTATTTACCATGGAAGTGGACGTGATGTCAGTAAATGGAATAGAGGCAAGGTAACTCAAGTTACTGTACAAACTACTTTGACATGGAAATCATTTTTACATTGCTTTTCATTTAGTAGATAATCCCATACCCTATGGTGTGCCATCCCAAAGGAGGCAATACGCACAGGAGGACGGGGAAGCGGAGCGGAGAGAGAGAGAATTCACAGCTAGTGCGATAATAAAACAGCTTATGGAGTGGGAGAAAGGGCAGGGAGGTAATGGCCGTGGGCCCACACTCTTATAGTTACAGTAGAAGTGAAACTAGGGAGGTTTCGTCCTGACAGACACAGGATAACACAGATACAGACAAAACAGAGACCTTGGATTTTAGAACGTATGAGCGGAGTAAGAGGAGTATATTTACTATTTCAGTTTAAAAAAAAAAAGAGACAAGCATCTAATAGCAAATATGCAATTTATAATCACATCTTCATGTAAGCTCAATGAGATCTCGGGAAGTCAAGACCTTTAATTGGTCCACTCAGGTTTCATTTTTCTTCTTCTGTTTTTTAAACGAGAAATTTTCTGAACTGGACAAGTAAACATCTATATTAAAATAGCAGCGCTATATTTCTACAAAATAAGGTCACTTGATTCAGTTTTATTTTGTTAATAATAACACTTGTTTTATCAGTGAGACAATAGTTTCTAGAAACACTGAAGCGCCACCTGTTGAAAATAGGAATCAACATTCCTGCGCGTCCTCAATGATGAGAACTGTGATGCTAAGCTTTCTGATCCCCTGTGATATTTCCATGTTAATAAATGAGAGCTCCAGCAAAGCACAGCTGCTTTAAACCTATGTATTATGTATGAGGCAAAAGAGAACGGCACTAAAAAGGAGGAATCATCTCAGCACACATAAGCACCAGAATCCAATCTCAGCTCCATTAGTGCAGGACAAATCCTATACAGTGAGAAGGGGTCTCCATATGTTTCCATAAGGGAGCTCAGGAAGCCATTATGGAAATGAAAGGGGACAAATCAGACGATACAGATCACCGAGTAAAGCAAGGAGGGAAAAAAATCATGATAGAGTATACTTTGGAGTGGTAGGCTGTAAAAAAAGGATGCTGAAACTCGAAAGAGTCTTTTCTATGGACTCATAATAAACTCCTGTGGTACATCAAGAAGGGCTATAAAAGAATGCCAATATAGAAGAACACACTTTTGTGGTTATTTATTTGCAAATGATGATGTTTTGTTGCTCCTCAGATCAGAGATTACAGCCTTGCCATTTTTTTATTTTTATTTCATTCATTTTTTTCACCCCTTTTTCTCCCCATTTGTATCTAGCCAATTACCCCACTCTTCCGAGTCATCCCGGGCTGCAGACTACCACATGCCTCCTCCAATACATGTCGAGTCGCCAGCCGCTTCTTTTCACCTGACAGTGAGGAGTTTCGCCAGGGGGACGCAGTGCGTGGGAGGATCATGCTATTCCCCACAGTTCCCCTTCCCCCTGAACAGGCGCCCCAACTGACCGAGGAGGTGCTAGTGTGGCGATCAGGACACACCCACATCCGGCTTCCCACCCAAACACACGGCCAATTATTTCTGTAGGAACGCCTGACCAAGCCGGAGGTAACACGGGGCTTTGAACCGCTGATCCCCATATTGGTAGGCAACGGAATAGACCGCCATGCCACCCGGATGCCCAGCCTTGCCTTTTTTCAACTTTACTATGCCATGTGAAAGTCGACAGCAGCATGAAAAAGAATAGTGCTGGCATCCTCCATGTGGCATACTAAAAGTTCAGACGAATAGCTTCCTGTTCGATCATGTGTAGATCACCCTCTCCCCATCATGACAAGGCACAGAACTCATTCTAAGTACCAAGGCCGTAGACTTGGGTTCAACATTAGTTGGGATATTTTTGAATGATTTGTTGGACTAACAATGTGCATTCCCATCCCCAACCTATTACACTTCAATAGCAAAGCCATGATAGGTAGAGCACTAATGGTAACTCAGGATCCCGTTCACCCCTTTAACCCATTCTTCACATTGCTTCCATCTGGTTGCAGGTACAGGTCCCTCACCTGGAGATGGGGCACTTTAAAAGGAGTTTTGTTCCTTCTGCCATTGAAGTTCTAAACTCACTGAACCTCTAAATTCTTATGTTAATGCATTGTTGTCTCCCTGTTCCTATGTCCTGTGCTATGTATAGTATGTATACATGTATTTACTGTATGTGAGGCTCTGTACAAAAGGTGAAAACAAACATCCCCTTGTACAATAAGGGATCTATCTATCTATTGTGTGTGTGTCACACCCAGCCACACACACGCAAAGTGTGTAAATGTTACACAGACACACAAGCTACAAAAAGTAAGGTGTACCTAATGTTATTCTGCAAGTACTGTTCCAGTTAGTTTTCCATGTTGGCTGCACTTGTGAACTGAATTTCAACGAGTCTTAAAGGGAGACTCTGTCTCCATCTGATTAATCTTTTATTATATTGTTTATCCAGCTCTAGTTATCATTTAATTTCTTTAATTCTTTATTTTATTCTTTTTGTATTCTTGTTATTTAATATCTGTATCTTGTTTTGTATCGCTCATTTAAGGTGTAAACCTTTGTAAACCTTTATGCAATTGTCTGTGTATGAAATGTGTGACTTCATAAAAAAAAGGATCCGACATCAATTTTCCTCCTTTTTGAGAGCATTTCGCCGTAACGTTACAAACAATAAAATATTAGCTGATAATGTTACAACGATGACATGTTCGAGCAATGAATATATTTAGCAAACAATCTAGACCTGAGCTCTGAATTTCAAATGAATTGACTAACATTGGCTGTAGATAACAGATTCTGATAGAATCGTTTCATGTGAATCTTTTAAACTACAGGAAGTCCCCAGGTTACAAACGCCCGATTTACGAACTGCCATGGGGCCCCGTGATGGCCTGGCGGCCTGTCCAGAGTGTCTCCCTGCCTGCCGCCCAATGACTGCTGGGATAGGCTCCAGCATCCCCGCGACCCTGAGAGCAGGATGAGCGGTTCGGATAATGGACTGATGGATAATGGATGGATGGCGTTACACATAATGGTTCGTACTAAACGAACGGACGGATTACTTTGCGCGATGCTCACAACACTGCGCGTTTTAAGCGGTTCGTCGGCCCGCGGGAGAACAACGACACGTCATCGTCGCCATTTTGAGTCGGATCACGTAAACATTAACGTGTGCGTAGCGTTTTGACTTAAAATGTTCGTGTGTTCACCCCCGTAATCACGGCTTCAAAGCGTAAATCTGATGTAACAATAGGATTGTTGTACCTAGTTTGTGGTTCCGGGGAGCAATTAGAGTGTGACACAGACCCCGAGTGACGATGTCTAGAGCTGAAAGTAACGGAAGTGTATGATAGAAGTAATAAGTAAGCAATTAAAGCTTTAACCTCCATTATATAGGGTTAAGTTAAGTAAAGAACGGAACAGAATGAAACATGGTGGCAGCGGTGGGATTCGAACACACGCCCCCGAATGAAACAAGTGATGGCGAAGCATCGGAGAAATGGAAAACGATCACGATTGAAACGCAAGTGGAAGTAATAACGTTTTCAGAGAGAGGTGAAACGCTGTTATCGTTTTTTTTTCTTTCACTTACCTGGTGAGGCGGGGAGGCGAGCCCCGAGCGGACTCTCGTTTCTGGCGTCAAACGGCTGGACTCCGCCGGTCACGACTTCCGGGACAGGGGCAGGTGGGGAGTTTGAAATGGGTAGAGGCTAGTTCCCATCGATGCAGAGAACGGAAATGGAGTAGATAACGGTCAACTGAGCATGCGCGAAATGCCTCTACCATGCCTCCACACGCCCCGCGTAGCATCCAGGCGCTAGGATTCTAGGAAGACCCACCCCTACTCTGCGTCTGATTAGCTAACTTTAACCCTAACCCCGCCCTAACCCTAACCTTAACCTACCCAAATAACGGAGGCAACGAGTACTTGCGCATGCTCAGTTGACCGTTCTCTGCATCGACGGGAACTAGCCTCTACCGTTTGAAATGTAAGAAAGGTTTCTTTAAAAAAAAAAACTTCTACACACATTCTCTCTCTCAATTATACGTACTGTACTGCAGTTACATTTATTATTATTACTGCATTATTATATTTATGATGTTTTAGGTAAAACATTGTAGTGGGAAATGCCTGGGGATGTACTTGGAATGTTGCACTGGGCTCGTGCAGCTAGAGGACCAATCACAGGTTAGCTCGCGCTGTCACAGACGCAACTATATTAGACACCGCGGGAGAGACAAAGGGCAGAACTGTTTAGTAACCATATCGTAGACTGTCACCTTAGCGTGGGATAGAGCAGGGAAACCTAGCGTATCCTGGGCTGGACAGTAGATACGGTGGCTAGCAGTGGTAGTGTTAGCAGCAGACTGCCTCGGTACCTGTAGCTAGCTGACTACCCCCGAGAGCTTCCCCAGAGAGACTGAGAGAGACATTCACCCGGTCACACCGGAGCAGAGTACAGAGAGAGAGAGAGACACGCACCCCGGAGAGCAGCCATCCATCTCCCGCCCCGCCTAGAGCTCAGCCGCCCTGTTCCATCACCAGCCCTGGTCCCAAGGTGAGCTTGCTAACCCATTAGCACACGGCTAACTAGCTAACTAGCAGGCTAGCCCTAGCATTGGTGCAGCTATCTAGCTAACGGTGGTGAAGCCCGGTTTGTCGCACCTAAAAGTCCCCGCCTCCATCCATAGTTATCCGGGCTATAAAAAAACCGCGACAAGTGGTGTCAGAAGTGGGATAAAAGGTTGGGATTCGCCATAATCTCAACACCGGAGAATCCTGCCCCGGTCACATGGCGGCATAATTCAGCCTGCACACTGTGAGCTAACCCAGCTAGCAAGAAGCCATTTTGTGAAGCACTGTAATTTCTTCAGTAGTCACGTAAATCAGTGGAAAAATAAAAATGTCACAGGACAAAGAAAATGTAAAAGAACAGTCTGAGTTGAGTCTGGATGGTGCTGGTGTGGGGACAGAAGACCCCGGAGAGCACGCCTGGATGAAGCTCCTCCTGGCGCAGATGGAAACCATGAACCAGACCCAGGTTCAGATGCAACGCCAGATGGAAAACATGGAACGCCAGACCCAGGTTAAGATGCAACGCCAGATAGAGATGCAGATGCAGGCCCTCACAGCGCGTATCGATGGACTAGCGGAAGCGGTGGCTAAGCGATCTCGTCCCCCCACACCTCCCATTCAGCGCACCGATTGGGCCCGTCATCGTTCAGATATCCAAGGTGAGCCTCCCGGTTTGTCGCCCATCGCTCAAGTAGTGAAGCAAGGGGTTTCTCCTAGTAGCCCTCAAAGCGATAGTGGTGTAGGGTCGGCAGGGGCTGTGCTCGGAGAACGAACTAGCAGAACGGTGCAAGACATGAGCCTACTCTCGCAGTTCACCCCGGCCCGGGAGAACCCAGGGGCCAGACAGCGAGACGGCGCTGATCACCTGTTGCCAGCAGCTATGGCCGCAGTGGCTAACTTGAGCGACCGGCGCAACGAGGAGACGCCAGCCAGGCCGAGCAGCAAAGCGGCCCCAGCAGCCCTGCGCTATACAGGAAATGGACCCAGTGAGCCCGCACCACTTACCAGCACTCCGATCGGTCATGGTGGAAAAAATGGAGCGACTGCAGTACCACCCCCCGACGGGATGCAGGGTGGCCAAATGTCCCTGGACAGCAACGGCGGCCGAAACCTGCTGGATGACAGCGTTGGAGGGCAGGCAGGTTCCTCTAGAGGTCAACAGAGCCAGACAGGAGACCTTCAAAGTCGGAGCGGCAACCGAAGCTCACAAGGTCCCGACCGAGGACACGAAAATGACATCAAGCTCCTCGCCACTTTCGATGGTAAGGGCGACTGGGATAGTTTCGTTGGACCATTCGAATGGATGGCGAGAAAGAGGGGCTGGACCGACGAGACCTGTTTGGACGCCTTGTATCTCCGACTGAGGGACAACGCCATGTCTTTTGTCATCGCGCAGCCGGCTCCGATAAAAGATGACTACCACGCGCTCATCACCCAGTTACGCCGCCGCTACGGTAAAGAGCTGCCTGAGGGAACTGCGCGCCGTAAACTCAGCGAGGTTAAGCAGGCCAGAGAGATGACCCTCTATGAGTTTGGCGAGGAAGTGAGGAGACTTGTCACACTGGCATACCCGCAGGTTGGTGTTACACTGCAGGAGGCCTACGCTGCAGAAGCCTTTCTGCGCGGGCTGAAGAACCAAAACATCGCGTATGAAGTCCTGGGGGCAGAACCCAAAACACTAGCTGAAGCAATCAGGAAGGTTGAGGCACGCGAGTATGACTTTAAAGCGACGCTGGGGCGAGAGGTTGAAGGAAAAGGGAGAATCCGGCGAGTAGCATGGGAAGGCGAGCGGCGTCGCGATAGCTCTCCAAGTCCTCCGCCGGTAGGAGACAGCATGAGCACCCACGAGCTCAAGACCCTGGCCAGTGGCATCGACAACATTAACAAGGTGAAGTTGCACAGGCACATCAGCCCAGACCACCTACTCCAAGTGTGTTCTAGAGTATGTCCACTGCTGGAGAAAGAGGTTCCTGCCAGCGTGCCTGGTCTCCACAGCATCCTGGGAGCCGGCAGGCAGAACCTCCTGCGTACCAACAAGAGCTGCAAGCATGTTGTGTGGAAGGGCTCAGCGCTGGCTGCTCTGCACTGTGGACGACCCCCAGAGCCTCCTATTATCTATGGGAGTCCACCCAATATCGTGGAGACGAGCAATGGGCGTCGGCTCAATGGCTCCTACCGTCTACGCCAGCTACTGCCTACAGCTGTCTACCAGCACATGAAGATGCACAAGAGGATTCTGGGACATCTCTCCTCTGTCTACTGTGTCACCTTCGACCGCACCGGGCGACGCATTTTCACGGGCTCAGATGACTGCCTGGTGAAGATCTGGGGCACAGATGACAGGCGCCATGCTCTGTTGTCTGCTCCAGCACCAGCCATAGGGCCGCAGGAAACACCTGAAGGAGGTCCTCCCGCTGCTGACATGGAGGAGCCGGGGGCGCAGAGAACAGAGGAGTACGAAGGAGTGACAGAGCAGGAGGAGATCGATGAAGACCTTGATCTCCGGCTGGAGGACCTGTTCCACGCAAACGACGATGGAGGACCCAGCACACCAGGCTCCCCGGCTCGGTTCCAGCCGCTCCAACACACTGCTGCCAGCTACTCTTCAGGCGAGTCGACAATCACCCAACGTCGTGGGACAGCAGCCTGTGCTCCGGGCGGGCAGTCCAACGCCCCTGACCCAGAAGGAGACGAAGCCGACGCCGCTGAGTCCCATCTCCCGTACACCACCAGACGGGGCCGGCCAGTCCGGAGGCCCGCCTGGCTCCTAGACTAACTTTGACGGACGTGACTAGTTGATTTGGGGGTTACTAGGCTAGTCACAAGAGTCCAGTATGGATAGCGACCACCCACATTTGTTTGACGCCCTTTGTTCCGGGCCTAGTTCATTTCGCGGGTGTTCTGTCCCGTTTATCGTGTTAGATTAATCAGACCGATCTTTGTAGTCTGTTGTTCATTTATGTTGAAGGGACTCAACAGTGCTGGAGGGGGGCAGTGTAGTGGGAAATGCCTGGGGATGTACTTGGAATGTTGCACTGGGCTCGTGCAGCTAGAGGACCAATCACAGGTTAGCTCGCGCTGTCACAGACGCAACTATATTAGACACCGCGGGAGAGACAAAGGGCAGAACTGTTTAGTAACCATATCGTAGACTGTCACCTTAGCGTGGGATAGAGCAGGGAAACCTAGCGTATCCTGGGCTGGACAGTAGATACGGTGGCTAGCAGTGGTAGTGTTAGCAGCAGACTGCCTCGGTACCTGTAGCTAGCTGACTACCCCCGAGAGCTTCCCCAGAGAGACTGAGAGAGACATTCACCCGGTCACACCGGAGCAGAGTACAGAGAGAGAGAGAGACACGCACCCCGGAGAGCAGCCATCCATCTCCCGCCCCGCCTAGAGCTCAGCCGCCCTGTTCCATCACCAGCCCTGGTCCCAAGGTGAGCTTGCTAACCCATTAGCACACGACTAACTAGCTAACTAGCAGGCTAGCCCTAGCATTGGCGCAGCTATCTAGCTAACGGTGGTGAAGCCCGGTTTGTCGCACCTAAAAGTCCCCGCCTCCATCCATAGTTATCCGGGCTATAGAAAAACCGCCACAATATATACTTCATACTAAGACAAACATTTGACTAATTGACGTTAGATGTGCACTCCGATTTATGATCCGCATGATGTGAACTAAGACATGGAAACAGAAGATCCGCTGTGACGACTCCTAACGGTAGTTGTAGTAGACGTTAGATGTGAACTGCACTAACTGTTCTGACTTGCGTACAAATTCAACTTAACAGACTCAAAAACAGAACTCGTTCGTAACCCGGAGACCGTATGACAAATACCAGTCTCTTCTAATTACCCGCTGCACACTCTACAGAAGCTACTGCCCTCCCTTACCTAAACTTAATTTAACCCAATTTAACCTGACTTAACCTCAACCTCAACCTCTACCTAACCCTAACCTTAACCCAACGCTTACCTTAGCCGATCGCTAACCTATTCAATAGCTAACCCACAGGACTAGGACAAACCCTGCTATTCAATGGGAAACCTGCGAACCTGCAACTTTGCATAGACCTAACATTGGCGGATGGGAGATTGAGATTGCTAAAAATATTGGTAGGGACAACTCAGTAGTCCCTTGACATTGGTAGGGACATTTCCATACTGTCCATACCCAAATCTACACCCAAATCTGTGTGTGCTAAGTATGCTCAGTTCCAACTCCTGCAGAAGGTTATGCGGGAACACGATTTGTCTGTGTTTTCTGATGAGTTAGCATCCCCTCTGAGCGTATGCTCCATCACTCTAGATACAGATCCTTACAAACAATCTCCCAAATGCTAATCGAGGTAATTAAAGGCGCGGCATCCAGAGGAAACAGGTGCAGGTGGTAGGTATTATTCATGTCCCCTTGCCCTTGGAGGTAACCCTCTCAATCTAGTGAGGTAAACAAGACACACAGGGGCATGGTTTTTACTGTTTTCTTTGTTAAAGTGAGCACACAGATTTCCCACAGGTGTGAGAGTGCTATTGTCAATGTGATTGAAAGTAACAGAAAAACATGATTTCTATTTTAGTGTTATGTGTCTGGGGGAACACGGCTGCACCTCTCCCTCTGGCATAAGGTTCTGTGTATTTCTTTAGGCATCCAATTTACACATTTTGAAAGAAAGTTTCTGGGTTCACGATAAAAGCTAGGAAGGTAGGCACTTTATTGGAATGAGCCTCTAAAAATGGCAAGTCTTGATGTAACTTGTGCACCCACTGACATAGGCATATTGAGGCCCAGTTACCTGTTCCCAAGGAAACACAGTTACGTAGTAAAAAAGAAGGCAAATTGCATCTTTAAAAGTAAAACAGTTTTCCTGGGAAGAGATGGGAGAAATAGTGTTCAAGGCTGTCAACTGCTGAATGCACACACAAACTCACACACATAGACAAGCACACCAAAGATGTCCTTTAATTTGTCAAGACTGCTCAGGAAATGCAAATACTCCCGTCTTAAATGCCAGTGTTAGGTAGTGATGGTGGTGGGAGTCTGTCATCATCAGTGTGAATCTTGTTTATGTCAGACAGTGATTAGATTAATACTCATTAGAGAATATTTGTGCCTGCCCCTTTCCTATCCCCTCTGGGCAGCTCAGCAACAGGAACCATGGCAATTAAAAACAGGAAACTGTCGTCCTCCATCACCCTGCCATTGTGTTGGCCTGTAAAGAACACCGCACATGCACATGCCCTCCATGCCAGGGTAGGAACGCAGAGGAAAAGGTATGAACTCATTGATCACCTAATCTAAACAGAGATTAGTTTGATAACTTGAACTGAACATAATGTCAATTTCTTTCCTTACTCTTATTTACTTTTTTAAAGTTATTTTGCACTACTTCCCGAAATCAAATCTAAAGACAAGGGGTGGCACAGGTCATGACAAACCCTGCTTTTTGAAGTCATTCAGTTTCAGCTTTCAGGGTCACACAAGATCAAGATGATTTTGTTGAAAAATTCTATCTGTTATTAATCGTAATAGTAATTAATAGTGGCTGCATGAGTTATAATGGCATAATATGAATTTCTGCCTGGTGACCTTGAGCCGTAAAGCTTCAAACACTACTAAATTCAAGTTCTGCATTTTTGCTAGAGCAATGAGGAGAATCATATCTTAGAAATAACATAGAAAATATAAAAGTTAAGTTTTGGCTCTAGCCTGAAGTAAATTGGGCAATTTTTTAGCAAGACGTGAAAGGAAAAGAAAAAAAAAATCAATATATTTGAGTGATCTTGAGCATGACCTCGACACAACTTGTCCAAAATTTTATGGGAACTTTCTGGGATGGTATCCCACACTATATGTCATTTACATCGCATTCGAGCCGATGGTATCTTTTCCTGTATTTTTGCCAACACTCAAATAAACACACGAAAAGACACAGAGACAAAGGAGACTAAAAACAATGCCCTGTTTAGGGAAGGCAGAGTAACCCAAAAACGTGTCCTTGGTTTGAAGGCACTTTTAATCTCTTGCCCTCCCTTCCCTTCTGACAAACCCCATCTGTCTAATTTAAACTACAGTATATTGTATAAAAAAATCCTAAAACAAATTTGTCTGCAGCCGTTTCTGGTACAGTCAGTTTATCTTCTTACTAAAACGCTAGTCTATAATTTCTGATACATCAAATTGTTTCTAAATTTACAGCTTTTCTTTAGTTTTTTTTTTTTAGGATTATTACGTTATACATTCCCATTTGCTGAGGGGGCATTGTAAATCTTTTGTCAACCCTCTGCTGGCTGCAAGGTAACTTTTACTCCATATGCAGTGTGTTTACATGGTAAAAATGTATAAATAGATGATCCAACTACGCATGTAATGTACGTGCCCATGATCCTCATTACATCTTGCTCCACATTTTCAGACACGCTTGTTAAAAATAACGATCTTGATGACCGCAACATAAGTAGGGTTTGGAAAGTCTGCACTTCCTCCACCAAGCCATTGCAAAAAACACTGCTCTCATCATTATAATTGAATATTTTCAGGCCGCTTTTTAAATGATTTTGACTGCCTCTTGGTGCTCCATTAGCCATAGGTTATGATCATTACGATAAAAGGAGGTTAACTTAACATGTCTGTCTTCTGAGTGTTTGTCCTAAAGGAGGGACTTCAGAGGGTTGTCGCTCACATTAAATCCAAGGGAAAGTTTATATCAGTCTGAGGCGACTTTAATTATGGCTGTCGTAAGGATCCCATTTCCATTTGCAATGGGAGAAGACAAAACTCTGATCTCAGCCATCTAGAGAGAGGTCCCTCAAATGATTGTTGTAAAATGGCTGCTGGCTGATCTTTGTTCCTCTGAGTATGAGAATCAGTTATCATTCCCAGTCTGTCTGCCTTTCTGTCTGCTAGTATCTCTCTGTACCTAATTATCCAAGGTGTCAACATATCCGCTGTTCCTCCCTTCATCTATTTCGCCCTCCTCCTTTCCTGCCTCCTTTGGTTTCCCTATTCTCTGCACAAACACTCAGTTGCAGGGAGAGAAGTTCGGATTTGGGTGTGATTTTAGGGGGCTGGGCTGGTGGCTGGTGGCTGGTTTGTTGAGTAGACAAACAATGAGGAAAGAGGGGCTAAACTAGCAACAATACTGAAATGGTGCAAGGAAAACCCGAACAGAAAAACTCTCAGCACTTTCAGCTTCATTAAAAGTCTGAATACCTCTGAACAAAATCATGGAGGGCAAACACACAGTGATTTGCTTGAGGTGGTGCTGGTAATGAACAATATGACTTTTGGCTTTCTTTTGGGGTTATGGTGTAGTCATTTGATGTAACAGCTTAGTTTATGTGTGAAGGTGAATTTTTATTGTTGCTACACAGCAAAGTGCTGTCATTAGTGCCTCTTAGATCAATATGCTGTTAACACAATGTCCATATTAATTTGAGTGCAAGGGGCTTTAAGAGAGGTATTTTTCAAGCAATAATGGCTGCATAACACACCTTGGAACCAGAATATGATGTTTGGAACCACAATAAAATTATCTGCAAACATGGTGTTGTCTAAATGATATCCAGCTAATGACCTCTAAGTAAGCAATTTCAAACATATGAATAATTAAGGGAAAATGCTGAGAGAGGAATAGACAGCAAATATAGATTGATAGGTATTCTCAAAGGGTTTCTTTCTAAGGGTTTCTTTAAGCACCGCAAAGCTTAAGCTTGGATGTTTCATCAAACCTTTGTTTCTCACACTTCATTTGGTGCTGCCCGTCTTAGAGCAGTGATTCCCTCTTTCCAGGAGTGAATTAGGTTGAAAGTCAAAGAGGCTCAGGCTCTTGTCAATAGTCATTAGAGCTGGCCACTGGCCCTGGGTTAAGACCAGTGCCATTCTGTTGTCAGGTTCAATACCACACGTAGACATGTCCACACTACTTTTTCACCAGCTTAAAATGCAACATGGCCGCTGTAGTGAATGGGGTGTGGTTGCTACCTGTCTCGAGTCAGTCTAATTGACTTGAGACAGGTTAAAACGTGGCTGCATCATCGCCACAAAGACTCACACCACAGCCAGGAAGAGAGCTTTGCAGGTCTGTGTCGCTGCAGTCTCGAGCTCTCTCCCTGGCTGTGTCCGAAATCACATACTAACATAATATTTAGTACACCAAAATAGTATGTGAGAGTTTTTAGCATGTCCGAAACCATAGTATGCATCAAACAGAATGTGAAAAATATCAGGATGTCACTACGCTGGCATGAATATCCCACAATGCATTGCAATACTTCATGATAATGACCAACAAAGGTGAAGGGCATTACAAAAACAGAACGGCGGAATGGATTAAATCTAAGTAGTGCTTTTCACTGTGCTAAGCAGAAAGAGGTTAAAATCATTGTTTATTTGTGCATTTTTTAAAAAGACTTGATTTACTACACCAGTGCAAGTTTGTGTCGTTTTTAACCTGCAGAAAGCTGAACGGCAGTGGCGTGGCTCTGTGATGGAAGTAGTATGTCCGAACAGCCGTCATACTTTTTGTTTGCATACTAATAGTATGCTGGAAGATAGTACACATATGTAGTTTATAGTACATAGTATGTGATTTTGGATGCAACCTCTGGCTCTAGTGTGAGACTTTGTGCTTGCACAGCTGAGTTTAAACCCATTTAGACTCAATCAGGCTGACTTGAGACTGGTGCAAACGCACCCCATTCAGCACAGCCATCTTTTTGGTGTCCAAAAGACTTGATATTCTCCAGGTCCTAAATCAGCCATATCCAGTATTAAGTTTTTTTCCCTCTGCATGTAACATGTATGAGAATCAAAATTCAAACATTTTCCTTTGCCATGTGACTTTTTGCATACAAGGAATTTGCTCACAAATGAATTATAAAACTCACTGCAGTTCTTTTTATTATACATAGGAATGGATTACTGAATTAATGATTTCATTCATTCATTCATCCACTTTATTATACATATCAATGTAATAATCCATTAGGCTCCAGATAAAACAAGAATGGTGCATATCTGCAGAGAGAGAAGCTTTCGAGGGCAAAGTGTAAGGTGGACTTGTTTTATCAGACATGCAGACGTTAGATAGTGATAGGGATCTGGGTATCAGCTCTGAGGTGGGTCCACTGGGCATAACAACACCTCCTTCCTGCTTCAGCAGACATAATTAACTTTGGGTTAGGGATGAACTAGCAAATGGTGTTCTTTTTAAGGCCTTTTCTTCTTTTGTCCTTCTCTTTCTCTTCCTCCCACCTCTTTCTCCTTCACTTTTTTTTCCTCCTCTGAATTGCTGCCAAGCTCTGTTTGCCTCGGTAATTAGGAACCAGAGCGTGCTTTCATGACTCCATTATTAAAACAGCAAACGGTCCAGCGGTTTATTGATAAAGTATTACACTCTGCTGTAATACAGTATGGAGATGTACATGGAGCCCACAGCCCTTTTAGGTGGACCCCCATCTAAGCCTCCCCAGCACCAGATTAAATGTCATTACACTATTATAGTGCTATAGATAGCACACCGCCACATAAAAGGTGTGAAACGCCAAAACACAGCTCGCCAGCTGTGTAGATGAAATTTAATGCAATAGATAAATAAATAAAACATGGGCACTGTCAAATGGAGAAAATGGCCACAGAAACAAACAAACCCTATCAGGTATGCAGGGAGAGACAGTTGGAGGGGTAATTTTCGCAAAAGCAATATGTGAGGCTAGGTATTTAACTGTGTTGCTGGCGTTCCAATCAAGTTTCTCAGGGGGACGTGATATTTAAAACTGACATGGCTGACCCTCCACATTTGCAAGGTGTCATCATGTGTCAATCGGGGAGGTGTATATCAAAGCCACCCATAATAGTGTGTGCACTGGGATTTATATTTCCAATTAAATCTCTAAATTATATGATTATCCGCTGCAGCATGCTGAGGCCATTTTGGAAACGGCTTGTGCTGTTCATTTTGTTTTCCTCCAAAGATAATAGTGCCAATGGCAAACCTGTATCAGTAATGAGAATATTAATGTACCTGGCCTTCTCAGACACTCATACTAGACCCCCCCCCCGCTCTCTCTCTCTCTCTCTCTCTCACACACACACACAAGCCAACATGTCCAGGTATACACAAGAAGACAATTCTCGTGTGATAAACAAATGGCCCTCTTGTTGTTTTTTTTTCTTCTATTTCTAACAATTCATGCAGCAAGTCCGTACTTATATAAGTCCTTAGCAGCACCTGCTGCAGATGTTAATTGCCTGGGAAAATGATATCAGCCTTAGACGGACTCTTTTGGTCTGCCTGATAAACTAACATGTCGATCTATCAGACAGACTGTGCACTAAGGCCTCTCTGAAGACCAATAGAAGCTTAAAAAACACACACACGTGCTTGCAACTACACACAAAGGCATACGTACACATACATGTTTGTGTGCAAGCGCGCACACATACACACACACACACACTGAAGCCTCATTGGATGTGAATTATTGATTTGAACATGACAGCTAAGAGACAGTTTGAACCGCCACTATAGGAGCAGGAAGGATATTTGCAATTGCTTTGCTATGCTCGACTGGCAAGACAGTGTTCACCAGAAAGTTTCCACTTTCTGAATGTTAACAGAGTGATGCCTAACAATGGCCAAGACAGAGAGAAGAATTGCTCTTGAGTTTAAGGATGCTGGGCGAATTCCACAATTGCGAATGAGGGAGAATATCGGAAGACAAAGGAGGCTGCGAGAGTGGAAGTAGGAGAAAGAAACAGATATTGAAAAGGGAAGAGGAAATGAGGGAGAGAGAAAGAGTGAGATCCCTCTCCTCACAGGCTATTTGTCTATGTCTCTCTGGGGTACCATCTTAGCTTCCAATATTTTACCATGAGAAAAAATGCTGGTGGTATTTTCTGACTTGCCATTCCCTCCTCCTTTCAGGATTATAACAAAGTATCCTGCTATGGTTATAATTTGTTGGGCTTGATGTATGCACCAAAAGCAGAATTATTCATACACTTTTCATAGAGATGACATATTTGTCAAATATATATTGAACAGTAAAGACAAACAACAAAAATTCACATTTAGACATGCGTTAGGATGTCATGGGCTATGCTTAAAGCTACAGTCATCAATATGCTGCAAACCACTGTACTCGGAACTCAGATATTTCCGAGTTGGTATTCCCGAATTCCAATCTAAATCGATCCAGTGCTTCTGCTTGGGAAAACATGGTTGCCCACAGCAAATTTGTGTCTATTTGACAAGCTTGTGAATTCTATAAGCATCAGCAGTGGAGCAACAGACTATCTGCAAATACATGATAATAAGCAAAGCAGTTATGCCTGGTTCCATCAAACAAATAACATTATAAATGGGCAGGAATAGCTGCTGCAAAACATATGTCATCACAAGATGAAAATAGAGTAATTCAGATCCAAGTTAGATGCATTTTCAAATAAAAACCTATGCAGAGAACTTTGCTTGTTTGCTGTTATCTGTGACATCAGGTCCGTTACCTCAGCAAACTTGGGCCTGAGAGATCTTGCCTGATATTGCGGCTTGGAATTTGGCTCAAATTGCCATTCCTTTGCACTTTTTCCAGTAAGAGGTCGGATTTTTATGAGTTCCAACTTCAATTGAATGCAGCATACCTTTGTTTAGAAAAAAGTTTATCAATGAAATGCTCATTGATGAGATGCTGTGAAGAATGTTCCTGGTAGAGCCTTCAGATGATACTGCTAAACTATCCCTAGACTCGTGGTGACTCTGCATTTGCTGCATTGGATGTACAGCATTTGGCAGGGAAAGGATAATTTACGACTTGGATCTTGTTTTTGTTGTTTTTCCCATCATGCTTTTCAGTCATGCTATCATTTTGCTCACTGGTTTCATTGTGGCGATCTCGGACACGGGACCAGTGCTGTATACAGCTTCACAACGGTGCCTTATAGGGCCATGAAATATGATGACATGCGTCAGACATGTTTTAACAAGTCTGATTTAACCCAGTTATCTAAACTGTGTATTTGGAATTTTGAATGAATGTGAACGTACATCTCAAAGAAGGTTGAATCAGTTCATCTGGGTACGGCCTTTATTGACAGATATGTTTCATCACTCAACTAAGTGACATCTTCAGTCTAAACTGACTGCAGGTATTCCCACCCTTATAAACAATACAGTACAATACAGTGCTTCACGATCGAAACCAACGACCAGTTTCATATGCAAATATGGGTGTGACCATTAGCTAGAGTTTCAAAGGCCATGTGTACTATTCAGAGGATTTGGTAATGTTTGCAATCACAGCATTGTAAGATGGCGACAGATGAACTCTGGCTGGTGCACTGTTTGAGCATCTTCCTGGCTTTGACAAATGCTCAGTTAGGATAACCACATTTAACCAGGGCCTTTTTAATGTGGGATTGCTTACCTGTATTGTTGAGCGTGCATCAAGACATGGAAGTACAAAGTTATGACTTGAAATGTCCAACAATGGTTGATCACATTGCTGAGCTACTTTGTGGTTCAACTTGCACGAATGACCATCTTACTTACCATGGGCAGGAGTACTTATTGACTAGCTACCCCACTATCACAGATAATAGAAAATCGTGTACAGAGTCTAAGCAAGGCACCAGTGTTTTTGTTTTTTTTTGTCGAAAGGACAAGTCCAGTGGTGGCCCAGTGTCCAAGATCTCCGCAGTGAGTAAAATTATACCATAACTGATATGCACAATGGCAAAAAACTATAAAAATAAGACCCAGGTAATCAAAAGACAGAATTATCTTTTAATATCACTATATCACAACTGCATCCTCTGCCTAGCCATTGTAATCAAGACTCCCATAAACACATTTGAATGCCTTTTCGAAACTTTAGACATGCCAACTGACTGGTCAGTTGTAGATCATAACAAACAAAACATTTATTAAAATGCACTCCAGTTACGTAAGATTTGAATTTCTGTGCATATGTGCCTAAGTATTTGAGGTGCAGTCAAACTCTCAGTCCACAGGAATATTCTCATACATTTTACTTTTATACTACCTGGGCATGTGTGCTTTTAGTTTCGAATATGTTTTGACCCACTTGAATATGCTAATGTACATCTCTCAATCTTCTTCTTCCCCTTCTTCTTTAATGCTTCTTTAATGTACATCTCTCAATATGAGTAATTAATACATTTGACTAGGCTCCTGGATTAGTGAGGTTCCACAGTATTCAAATTAATTGGGCCATTACATTTGTTTATTTACTACCACAAAAACATATTTCTAGCAGAGCCACTTTCACCAGGTACAGGAATGTACAGAATCTAGAGAGAAGGTATTAAAATCTGGAGGTCGAAGGGAATACTTCATCCAAAAGTAGTCCTGCAGAGCGTCTCAACGCATCTCTTGTTTACTTGACAGAAGTGATTTATCAAGGAGGGGATTTGAATGCACAAGTGATTAAATGAGAGAATTAAGAAGAGAAACAGCTGGCTGTCTTTCATGACCACAATCCGCTCCCAAGTGTTACTGCACATCTCAATATCCCTACCCAAGTCAGATTGTAATTTCTGACAAGTATGGATTGCATAACAGCATCTGGCTAATCCTCAACCTACAGGCTCATGAGAATATCTCCCCTCTAATTAGATTTATTTTCTGTTTTCATGGGACTCATCTTTACCATTAGCATTTGGCACACTGGTGAAGGTTGTCATTAGAATTCCCTCTCAAGTGCTTTTGGTTCCCAATGATTTCTATGGACACAAATAAAAGATAAGACAGAGGGTACGATGTAGAGGAGAGGGGAAAAAGGGGAGGCTATGAGGTTATGATGTCCTCCTCTTACCAACCAACACATGCCCTGAACATTTGTAACAGTTGTATGTCAAATTCAATATTGGTGATTTATCATTGATTTTTTTTATATATAAAAATCAATTGCTTATGTTTAAAGACATAATGCATATATATATATATATAAATATATATATATATATGTGTGTGTGTGTGTGTGTGTATCTATATATCTATATATATCTATATGTATACATCTCAATACAGATGCAGGAAAAAAAACGTTTTAACACATAGCAGCTGATGAGTGCGCGATGCATGAAACGGGCTTGTACTGCTAAGTATTAAAACTTTTTTTTCCTGCATCTGTATTGATATTCCACTCTCATTAGTTGACTACTTCTATCAACACCATTGATGGTTTCGGAAAAAAAACGCTATATATATATATACACACACACACACACGCACACACACACACACACCCATCGGCAGCTGATGAGTGCATGATGCAAGAAACAGGCTTGTACTGCTATGTATTAAAAAAAATGTGTGTGTGTGTGTGTGTGTGTGTGTGTGTGTGTGTGTGTACATTGTGAAAAAGGTTTAGATATACAATATGCATGGAGTATTGTTGAGACTTGAGGCCTTGCAAAACATTTGCCTGATCATTTTGTTATCAAGTCATTATTCAGGCTAAAATTGCCTTCTCACCAGCCATTCTTGAGGAGAAGTATTTGATTTTCCCTAACCTATCATTAGTGACTGACATATCCGGCCGTTCTGATGTCAATTTTAAATGATATCAGTGTATTAGCTTATAGAATTAATGAAAAAAAATATTTAAAGAGGGAAAAAAAGCTCAAACAAATTTTGTGTAAGGGTAAAATTCAGGTAAGGTTCAGTAGGTAGTCTCATGCACTGCGTTTCACAGTATTTAAGTCTACACATTAAGGCAAAACTTATTATCGCACCTTGATCCAGGGTCTCTTAATAACTATCGACCAGTCTCTAATCTTCCATTCTTTTCTAAAGTACTAGGGAGAGTTGTATATCAACAACTTTCGACCCATATAGAAGAAAGCCATCTATATGAACCTTTTCAATCGGCTTTCAGGCCCTGTCACGCCACTGAAACTGCTCTGACCAGAGTGGTGAATGATCTTCTACTAGCTATGGACTCTGATTCCACTTCTGTGCTTCTACTACTGGACCTCAGTGCAGCCTTTGACACCACTGATCACTGTATACTATTAGACAGATTAAATTGTAATTTTGGTGTCTTTGGTTTAGCTCTCTCTTGGCTTAAGTCCTACTTATCTGGAGGAACACATTGTGTCTGCTATACTAATATTACATCAGAATTCTCTTGACATTAAATATGGTGTACCTCAGGGCTCAGTTCTTGGCCCTCTACTTTTCTCTCTTTATATTTCACCTCTTAGCCAAATTATACGCAGCTATGGTATAAATCATCAGCATAGCAATATCTGTAAGTGCCTATAAGGGCTGATGATCATACTCAAATGACTAATTTAGAGGCCTGCTTGGCTACCGTGAAAAAGTGGATGTCACTTAACTTTCTGCTTTTAAATTCGGATAAAACTGAGATGCTGGTCATTGGCCCTGCGAGACACAGACACCAATTTGATCAAGTAACGATAACAATCGACAACTCTGTGGTTTCACAAAGTGTGGCAGCCAAAAATCTTGGTGTTACGTTTGATCCCAGCCTTTCCTTTGATAAGCACATTAAAGAAATCACCAAGACTGCCTTTTTTCACTCATGTAACATAGTTAAAATTCAGTCTTTTCTGTCCATGGCTGATGCAGAGACTCTAATACATGTATTTGATTCATCCAGACTTGATTACTGTAATGTTGTTTTCAGGTCTGCCACATTCTAGTACTAGAAGTCTTCAGATGGTTCAGAATGCTGCTGCTAGAATCCTAACTAAAACTAGAAAATTTGACCATATTACACCAATTTTTGCCTACCTTCATTGGCTTCCCATCCATGTTAGATCAGAATACAAGGTGCCTCTGCTGACTTATAAAATCCTAAATGGGCTTGCCCCATCTTACCCGTTTGATCTCCTTAAACAGTACATTCCATCTCGAGCTCTTCGCTCTCAAAATACAGGGCTCCTGTGTGTACCCAAAGTTAAAAAGAAGTCAGCTAGTGGCAGGGCCTTTTCCTATCGGGCCCCGTTCTTGTGGAATAATCTGCCTGCTGCCATCAGTCAATCAGAGTCTGTTGAGTCCTTTAAATCCAAACTTAAAACTCATCTTTTTGCTTTAGCTTACAATTAGTTGCCTTTAAGCTGAGTGCTTCACAACCTGTACTGCATGGTGGGGCGGTTTCTGTCTCAATGAATTTACCAACCACTGTTCTGCCAACAAGATTATAGCATATAAATAATGACTAATTGATGGCTTAATTGATTATGACTAATGACTATTGCAAACTGTTCTCTTCTCTCACATCTTTTCTCTCTCTCTGAATGAAGTCTTCTCCTTTCTCTTTTTTTGTGTGTGAATGGTGTCATGCGAGTCTCCCTTGTGTGCACGTGCAGTCGGTCCCCCTCCCAGGTCTCTGTGGTGATGGTGGTCACCACCTGGATGCTGCTTGGCATTCCCCTCATCTCATTTTCTTTTTATATATCTTATAAATCCATATAATTTTTTATTACCCTGTATTTTTTTTTTTTTTTTAACATGGTGATGCTGGTCACGTGGCTTGGGTCCTGGGCTGTTTAGTGCATGGGTGGCGCAAATACATGGTTCGTACTTCTACTTTCTGAAGCGGAGTTTTCCATCTCTGCTGTTAACATAGTATGTAGCTGTAACAATATTTATTAAAGTTTGGCCTCTCATCTTTCATCTCATCTTAGCTCAGAAATAGTAGCCATAGTTGAAGACGAGTCACAAACTTACGGTTAGTGAGCATATGGAGCGTAGGCATCTGCTGGTTTTCATGTTGCATTCTGGGAATTTTTCAGGCAGCTTCCTGTGCACTGGGACAATTTTGACACTGACTCCCTTGGCAGTTCAGTACTGAAGTAGGGACCGGTTTGAGACAGCCCAACACATAAATGAGGAAGGGAGACATGAGACACACAGACAGACTTCTCTACCACTCCAAATTTAGTCCTGCCCACAAAGACATTGATTAACTCAGTTGTTTCTCCAAACTGGAACAGGTTCTTGATGAAGGCAACACTATACTGCTGTTTCGCTGGACAAAATTTGAAAAGTGGGCGAGACAAGTGAAAATAAGTGGCGAGTAGCGATTCAGGGGTCTGGACCAGACAAGTTCCCTACTACTCAGTGTGCTGTGCTTTAGAGCAACGGTTCAAAATGCAATGAGAGATTAGTGGATGGATTGGATGAATTGGACTTGAAAGCTTCCGTAGTGCTCGGTGGTAATGGCCACAGAGTTCATTGTACTAGTCTGGAAAAGATATTGTGTCATTTTTGAGAGCAGCGTGTCTTGGCTGTAGGCTACAATTCAACATTTCCCTCTCAATTTTTGTAGATTTATTACCAATCCTTTTAGGTTTGCAAAAAGTTACTTCTATCAGTGCCATTTTCATCCATTTACATTAGTTAAACACATCCCTGTGCTTCAAGCCCATTGAGCTCACCTCATTAGTGGTATTAATTAGGTGCTTTGCCTGCAAGAAAATGTTTCATGAATTTGATAAAAAATTCATTTCCAGTGGAGCTAATTCTGCAGCTGGACAATTGTTTTAAATAAGAAATAATGCTCTTGATCTCCAATTTGGAGTTGGCCTTGACAAGTGTTGCTTGACTATGCCATGGAAAAGAGAATTTTAAAAGGTCTGTCTTTTACCCTGCACACAACTTCTTTCAATGGACCAATCTCTTTAGCGCCGGTGTCATACATGAGCAGTACATCAAGACAGGGCCAAAGTGTTAATTCTGAAATTTCTATATAGTGTGTGTGATCTTCTTCTTTTTTGGATTTTTTTTAAAATACTTTATCCCCATAGGAAATTATACTCTGCATTTAACCCATCCTAGCTGTGTAGCTATGAGCAGTGGGCAACTGCCGTGCAGCACCCGGAGACCAACTCCAGCTTGTCTTGCCATGCCTTGGTCAGGGGCACAGACAGGAGTATTAACCTTACCATGCATGTCTTTTTGATGGTGGGGGAAACTGGAGCACCTGGAGAAAACCCACCGCAGACACGGGGAGAACATGCAAACGCCACACAGAGGATGACCTGGAATGACCCCCAAGGTTGGACAACCCCGGGATTTGATCCCAGGACTTTCTTGCTGCAAGGTGACAGTGTTAACCACTGCGCCACCATGCCACCCTTTTGCAGTATTAGAAAGTAAATAATAATTTTTGAAGCCATTTTAGGTAAAGTGAGAGTTATTTTTCCTTATCAGGGCGTCCCACATAGATAATCTCCAACTCATTCCAACTCAAGGCAAGGTAGGAGGACTCAGATTGGGGA
The DNA here is from genome assembly GCF_029633865.1 of Lampris incognitus. Classification (NCBI taxonomy): domain Eukaryota; kingdom Metazoa; phylum Chordata; class Actinopteri; order Lampriformes; family Lampridae; genus Lampris; species Lampris incognitus. The sequence continues at coordinate 133,818,261 of NC_079212.1, forward strand.
AAACGATAAAACCCAAGGGGAGAGAGGTTCCAACCAAGGGACGAAGGGGGGTGGGGTGGGGTCTAAAGCTTTGAGAGATTCAATTTTATGGTTAAGAGGAATTTGGAAATTTATCACGTTTATGGCAGAAATCAAGGGAAAACAGCTGTCTGCCACTTTTCTACTGATTCTAGATGAGATGAGAATCACGTACAGCTGAGGCCTTGGCTTCTCAGCTTTGGGCTGTATATAGGAAAAATAAATACATTTAAGGCAACAAATTTCACACATTTGGCCATGCTGTAAAGAATTAGGGTTTTCTAGATTAACTAAATCACTGGATTAGTGCACTTCTCGCCAAGGCATACCGTTTTACTTTTTAATTCTAATCTGTTTGGGAGCATAGCAAATAAGAAAGAGGAGAACACATCTCACAAAAAAAAAAAAACAGGGCCAAGCAGGCGTGCCTCAGATCCCATCACAATGCATGCCCTGTGATACGAAACATGACTTTCTGTGATAAAGCAGTCATGGAGCACATTGTTGTGTCTCCCCAACACTCTCCCAGCAATAAATAGACTGCCACAGCCTTAGCTATTACCATCAAAGCATGTAATGTAGCAAAAAAAAGAAAAAGAAAAAGTGCAGGGCCATTAGCTTGTATCCAAAGTCAGCCATTACATAGCCCTGACAACATGATTTTGAGCTCAGCTTGGTTACTGGGAATGAGGTATGCGTTGAAAAACGTGTGACAGGGTGTGAGGATAGTTGTTTACTGAAGGGTAAACATCGTCTCACCGGAGAGAGGCAGATGAGAATGTCATCCGAGTATCCCTCGGTTCTTCTCACTCTCTCCTCACCCTTCGCATCATCTTAAACTGTTGACGTGGCCTCTCTCCTCTCCTTTGTGTAGCCATGGGGATCTAGTGTGTGAGTGAAGATATCCTGCAGCCATTGGCCATTCACTCGTTCTTGTCAATTAGGGACCGGAATGTTATCTCTGGGTGGTGCATGCTAATTTGTTCACAACGCTACATGGAGCAGTACATTTGTTTGGCATTTCATTTATATAGATGAGGTGAGGAAGGCGGGGGGAAACTGTGGATGAAGAAGAAGGTAGAAATAGAGTACGATGTATAAAACATGTCGAGAATTCAGTGTGTTTCGCCCTAGGGAAAAATAAAAAAAAAACGTTTCACGAATGTTATTTATATATTCTTTATTTTAGCCATTTTCTTTGTGAAGTTTTTCTGCTTCCTCAACTTTTGTTTATAGCTAATGTGTAAGTTCATTTAATGGTTTTACTTTCAGTACCATTGTGAGAAATTCACTGAGGATCCCTTGGAAACCTCTTAAAACTTTCCCAGTTTTCATTTGCGAGGGGAGGCTACGCGGCGTGTTCCTCCTGCTTCGTTAAGGGCGGGTGAGACAAGCAAGCGTTCCCTCTGATTGTCCTCTGGTGTATTTGCTCTTCTTTGTGAGGGAGGAACGAAGCTCTGTGGCGAAAACCTTCCCCTTGCATTTATTCGGCATTATCATTTTTAGCAGGGATTTCCTTCTCCCCCGTTTTCTAATAACCTCTCATCTGTTTGACGTCGATTTTTGCAAAGGCTGCCTCTCAGTGTCGTTCTTTCTCTGCAGCTTTTACTGCAGGCAGTTCTATTAACGTCCAAATCGCTGTGTTGTGTGACAGTCATTCTATCAACCTGGGGGCCGAGATAGATCAGACTCATAATGTTTTTACATGGTTCACATTAATCGCTGTTTGAGTTTCATGCGTCAGTCGCGGAGCCCCCCGATGTTATCGTCGGTGTGTCTAATTAACACTTCTGTGTTGGAGCTGATGCTCAACAGTACCTGCGCTATGACACCTGTCCTATGGTAAGCCTTGCACACGTGGGCGAATGACTGTCAACAGACAGGCTATCAGGGATATTGTTTCAAAAACGCCCACGCCCGACACTTGTTTTGCTCAAGTTGGGATACGAGGCAGCAGGTGTTTTAGGTAGACTCAGCAGGTATGATGCATTCACGCCTAAGGGCGGTGATGGCATTGATGGGTCCAAAGGCATGAGACTACACAGAAACAGATGGAGGACAAGTATGACTAAGTGTGGGGGAATGACAAAAACAAAACCGATAGTGTTGGCGAATTAGTGCACTTTTAAATTCCCCTCCTACTGAAGGAATATTATGATGATGCTTTCTTGCTAAGAGGTTTGTCAAGGAGGATGCTTTTGCATTTGCATTTATATTTTGCGGTGAGACTTATCATAATCATCATGCTGTTGAACAAGATTAACCACAAGAGGATGAGGAAGGGAGGGGGGCAAATATGTTCTGCATGTGTGCTCATATATTTAGCAGGAAATGTTATCAGTCTTGTATAGTTTTGAATCATTTATTTTGAAAGTGTGCGTACGTGTGTTTGTGAATGTATTTGTTTAGGTGTGTTTGCGTGTGTATGTGCTTACGTGTGGCTTTGTGTCTTTGTGTGTGCATATGATTCTGCCTATCTTTGTGCCCTGTTCTCTTTTCCTACACCAGTCATGCTGGCTTGTTTTGACCCCAGTGACCCAGTGTCCCTGGCTGGATTCCAGGTAGCCTGCAGTCCCATTCTATCCATCCAGCCCAGTCCAGGAAGCATCACTCAGTATCCTGACTCACTGCACAGCAATAGCCCTTTTTGTTTGTACCAACAACTAACATATAGCTTAGCTTTTAGATGTTTTGGTAGGTAGTTGTGTTGTGGTTTGGTAGATACAAAGATGTTGTGGACATGGTAGTAAACCCTTCTGGTTATGAAGTAGTAGCTGTTTTTTTTTTTGTGGATCCCCCCCCCTTTTTTTCCCCCCCAAATTGTATCTGGCCAATTACCCCACTCTTCCGTGCTGTCCTGATCTCTGCTCCACCCCGTCTGCTGATCCGGGGAGGGCTGCAGACTACCACATGTCTCCTGCGATACATGTGGAGTCACCAGCCGCTTCTTTTCACCTGACAGTGAGGAGTTTCAGCATCATGCTATTCCCCTCAGTCCCCCCCCCCCGAACAGGCGCCCTGACCGACCAAAGGAGGCGCTAGTGCAGTGACCAGGACACATACCTACATCCGGCCTCCCACCCGCAGACGCGGCCAATTGTGTCTGTAGGGATGCCCGACCAAGCCGGAGGCAACACAGGGATTCGAACCGGCGATCCCCATTTTAGTAGGTGACGGAATAGACCGCCACACCACCTGGACCCTCCAGTAACTCTTCTTGATCTTTGCATTTTGAAATTGGCTTTCTTCAAATGCGGAATTATTTTGTTTTTGCCAGTGGAGTTAATTTGCTCTAACACACGTGCACAAGTCAGTTCCCAGAAACATTTCTGAACTGTTTTACCACATAGCCATGCTCTCTAAATCCTGGACACCCAACCCCCAACCCCCACCCCCCAACACCCTCCAAACAGTCACGCCCCTTCAGATTTGTTGGAATTATGATGGAGTTGCGGAGCATGACAAGTTGCTCTCGTTTGGTGACAGCCATGGATGAATCATTTAAAGTACCGGTGCATGGCCATACAGAGCAGTGTTTTCTGGACTATTAGCTACACAAGCAGCATTAGGCAGATGAGAGAGACTCTCCTCATATCTCACCACATGCCTGAGGCAGCAGAGAGAGGCAAAAGCTTCAAAGTCTCCAAATAGGGAGATAAGTTGAAGTTTAGAAACCCAGAGAGATTTGGGCAAGCAAAGGGCCCCCTGACCGACCGGTGGTTGACGTACAATATGGCTATGCAACGACTTTGTCATTACTGGACTCATTGATATTGATGACTAGGTTTCTGACGCATGAAGATAAGGCATTTTGGACATTTGGCTCTTGTACATTGATTGACAACGGATTTCTTTGACAAAGTTGTCAAGATGTCAACGTAGTCTGAGTGTTATCTCCCTGTCTCCCTGAAGGCTCTTTTTTCCAGCCTTCTCCATTAACATACTCTACCCTTTCTCTTAAGAGGCGAGCTCTGTGTATGTGTAGCGAAGCCTCGGCAGGGAATACACTAAGTTAGGAGAGAACCAACGTGTATAGGAATGGCATGGTGAAGGGGAAAGGCGGATGTAAGTGTGTTTGTGTATGAGCATGGGTGGGTGTTACGGGGGGGTGGGGTGGTTGCCCGTGGGACCTGCCTCTCAGTGTAATTGAAAAATGTGACCTGGAAAATGTTTGCCCAGTGGAGCATGAAAGTTACCTCCACAGTGACGGCGGCGTGCTCAGAGGCGGCTCACCTGGCCCCTGACTGGGAGAGCCCCATATTGGCTGGGAGCTCGCCTTAAGAACCACTTTATCCCCTTACCTCGACCAAACATATGCATTATTCAGCAGCACTAAATAACCTCAGACTGGCCAAAAAAATGCAGAAAATTTGCCTGGAATCCCAATCTTGGGTATAGAACTGTGAAAAGGCTGACAAGGGCATTTGATATGTCTGCCAACAGTGTGTGTGTGTGTGTGTGTGTGTGTGTGTGTCTGCATTCTTCCTTAAGCTCTACATAACTTATTTAATCGTCAGAAAAAAATATTTCAAAAAACATCCAGTTCAATGCCTCCAATTTTACATTTCAACCAGCACCAAAGGCACTTGACAATTTACACTGGATCACCTCTGACCTCAGCTCATCAGAACTGACAAAGTGTGTGGTCCGTAGTCTCAGTGTGAGGCGTGTTCCAGAAAAGAGGAGGTGGAGAGGAATGGGAACATTACCGTGTTTGAAGCATCAGCAAATCTGATAGCAATTAAGGTGAAAGAGTGCAATCAAAAGCCCACCTCCATCCCGCACACTGAAGGTCCTCTGGGTCATTTTCATTATCCACAACCATTATTTCAACTAATCTAATTACCAATAGGCTGGTTTCCTACCTTTTATCACAAAAAAAAAAGAAGAAGACAAACCAATGTCATACACTCAAAATTACGCGCTATCCTGAAGACGCGAGGTCCGTGATGGGGCTGAGAGTGCATGAGAGTGCTGGAGCTGGAGTAAGATTTAAGCATAGTTTAAGATAATGAAGCAATGTTTGTGAAGAGACATTTGTCGCCACTGAATGAAAGCAAACAGACATAAATCTACGGGCAATCGGCAGAGGATACCCTTTATTAAGTGTGGAAGTGCGCTAGGGGATGCCGCGTTGTATTTACGTCTGCAGGGTGTGTAACTCCGGCCACTCGGTAGGTGTCTTTATTTCTCATCTCTCACTGTGTGGCAAACGAGATGAGGAAACGGGAATTGGATGGTTGTTTCCTTCACCTTTTACCCTTTTGTCCCTCTCTTTTTCTCCCGCCATTGATAATCGAAGTGAATGCCGGTTTTCAGGTGAACAAGCTTTTCCTGAAAATGTAAGGAGTTTCCAAGGACACTCTGCTACGGAGCATGCTAAAAGCCCTAAAAGATATGATAGCAGAGAAAACAAACAACCGGGAAGTTTTCACTAATGGTTGTGTAAGGTCGGTACAATGACTTTTGCCTCAACAGCACTTCCTCCATAGGAAGATGTGTATTATATTATTAAGGCATGCCAGACATAGCACATATCCATGATAGCAAAGAAATTATTATTATTATTATTATTATCATTTCTTTCACGTTTCCTGTTTTACATCCTGTAGAGCCGGGTTCAAACTATGGACCTGAGGAACTATAGGGCAGATGTCACTTGATTGACAGTACTCGTCGTAATATGTGGGCTGTTCCCAGTAAGGCGATCTTCTGGACTACACAGATGTTGATGTTGCCTGGGATACGGTTGGTGAACTTTTCCATTCCCTTCTTCATGAGTCCTAGAGCTCCGATGACCACTGGTGTCGTTTCGGTCTTCATTCCCCACATCCTGTTGATGTGGAGAATGTGGGGAATTATTATTATTATTATTATTATTATTATTATTATTATTATCATAATTGTAACACCGTTGCAAAAAGCAATTATATAGTGTTATACTATTTTTTGGGACTCAATTGTCAAGGTATGGTCAGTTCAACAATAATTTCCAACCTTTGAATTAAGAGTTTGAGTTTATTGAGTTTTTTTGAGTTTATTAGTTTATTACCACTTGTGATTTCTTGAATATCGAGGCCTTGATTGTTTCGTTAGAACAGGTTTGCCCCCTATTCCGTTGTCAGTCAGGTTCATCGTAACATTGGCAACTGTGTCACCCCCCCCCCCCCGGACACATGTAGTACATGTCCTGGTAGACATTCAAAGCACAGTTATGCCATGTTGTAATGCTAAACTTGGTCTCATGAAATTCTATACAGTTCCCCTCAGCTAATGATCTTTGTGGCAAGATTACTGTATTGTATCAATCCACACAGGGTTGAATTGACAAATATGATTGCAGAGAAGTTCATTTTAGTTTAGCCGAAGCAAAGATTTTTTTTTTAATCCTCATCTCTTTTCCGTGGTCGTCTATGTACTTTGTTTGGAATGATCATTTGTTAGGCATTGGTTGCATGATATTGCGATGACAGCGACACTGATTTAGTGTTGAAAATAACAAAGGGAACAGAAGGGTTTTCTCATCACCCTTCTTGTATTACGCACCACTTTCTGTTATGTTTGTATTTTGTGGATGGCACGCCATAATTCATATGATGGAAACGCGGTAATTGCCCAACTGAACAAAAATTCCTGATTCGCACAGGATGTGGTATTTGCATAGGGTAGTTGTTTTATCAAGGGCCACAGCCACACAGAGATAGTTTGGAGCTAAGTACAGTGGTTGCCCTCAGATGGTCATTTAGTACATGCTTTGGGCAGGTGTAAGAAATAAGCTAATTATGGATAGACTCTGTGAGAAAGGCCTTTGTTTTATTTTTTAATGAGTTCATTTGCCTGTTTCATTAAGTTGATGTATGTGCCTGAGCATTATAGAATAATTCACATGAATTGAAGGATGGAGTTTGCAAAGTTGTGCTGCCCACATCTTGTTCAGGGGGAAAATCCATGTGTGCATTAAAACACTTCAGCATTAGCTTCACTTCAGCTCCCCTTCTTCCTCATATTTTTTTGTTTGTTTGAAGCAACTGAATGAGTTAAAGTCGTGTTTATTCAATGGCTCCTCTCAAGCCTTGTTTGTGCCCCATACCACCACCACAACCATCATCACAGCCATTACAATTACTGCCCCCTCACCAGATAAAGAAATCCATATCAGTTAGTGTATAATTGAGACTGGAATAAAAACAAGGTAGTAAACAGTGTGAATCTAATTAAAAGATAATGTCAGCCATTTTCTCACAAAGTTTCTTCCACTATATTGCTATCTTCTTGCCTTAAGTCTCTAGGTCTGTAGATGACCATTCCTCTTTACTAACAGACTGTCTTAAGTTGTGGTGCGATCTCAAATTCACCCTAGTGTAGTGGTAACTGTGTTAGCCGCCATGCTTGATTGGGCTGGTATACTATTTCTCTCTCTTTACGATCAAAAATCCTCTTTTGTAGGAGTCAAGCCATAAATCATAAGACCCATGCAAAAGGCCCACATATGGTTTTTTTTTTTGCTGTGCACCACTGTAACTGGGATATAAAATTGTTAATTTGAGTTAATTTGACTAACTCATTTTGCTTACTTAAGAACACACACAAACACACACACACACACACACACACACACACACACACACACACACATATTTATGTATGTATATGTATGTGTGTATATATATATATATATGTTTTTTTTTCTATATATCAACATGGATACAGGAAAAAAGATTTTAATACATTGCAGTTACAATGTATTAAATGTATGCAGTGTATTAGACTGCAATGTATTAAAATCTTTTTTCCTGTATCCGTGTTGATATTCTGCTCCTCATTAGTTGAGCACTAACAACACCATCGACGGTTTCAGAAAAAAAAAACATTATATAGGAATATATATATATATATATATATATATATATATATATATATATATATATATATATATATATATATGTCCACAGGATGTTGCAATGAAACCTTCGATGTAGAAAAAAGAGCCCCCCCCATGCACTCATCAGCTGCCTACATGGTTACAGTAAATGTCCTTATTTATACCGGTTGCCTACGTTCTATGTGCGGTGTTCAATTTCAGGGTAGGGGGATGAGCCAAGCTATGGTTAGAACATTGATACATTTGAACTGTCCAGTGGGGATAGAATAGGGTACATTTAAACAAAAATATGGTAGATAGAGAAAATCAGTGGCATAAAGACTAAGTATGGATACATGAACAAAATGTTACTTACACAATTAAATGGACATACATATATTTAAAAAAAAAAAAAAAAATCCATCCATCCATTACCCAAGCTGCTTATCCCAATCGGGGTCGCGAGTATGCTGGAGACTATCCCAGCAGTCATATATATATATATGTGTGTGTGTGTGTGTGTGTGTGTGTGTGTATATATATATGTGTGTGTGTATATATGTGTGTGTATATATATGTGTGTGTGTGTGTGTGTGTATATATATATATATATATATATATATATATATATATGTAGTGTGTGTGTGTGTGTGTGTGTGTGTGTGTGTGTGTGTGTGTGTGTGTGTATAGCATTTTCTTTGTGGAAACCAATGGTGTAGATAAAAGTGCTCAACAAATGAGATGCGGAATATTAAGATGAATGTAGGAAAAAAAACTTTAATGCATTTCAGTACAAGCTTGTTTCGTGTGTCACGCACTCATCAGCTGCCAATGTGAATCATATTGGCAGAATATACGTGACTCACTGATTTTTATATATATAAGATAGATGTAGGAAAAAAAACGTTAATAAATTGCAGTACACGCTTGTTTTGTGCATCACGCACTCATCAGCTGCTAATGTGGTTAAACAATAAAGAAAAAACACACAGCCAATAAATACTATTGCCCTGCGTCACGCCCCTAGTTACGGTGCACAGATACCAATGGGAGGATAGAAAACATATGAAAAATAACATCAGAAACATTACAACCAATGAGGTAGGGATTGGGGCTCGTTTTGAAAAAGCAAGGACTTAAAGGGTCGGGCACTGTTGAAAATGCATACATTTAAAATATAACAAGATAACAGCCAGTGAGGTACTTTATGTATACAGTGCATCCGGAAAGTATTCACACCCCTTCACTTTCCCCACATTTTGTTATGTTACAGCCTTATTCCAAAATGGATTAAATTCCTTTTTTTTCCTCATCAATCTACACACAATACCCCATAATGACGAAGTGAAAAAGTTTTTGCAGAAATTTTTGCAAATTTATTAAAAATAAAAAACTGAAATATTGCATGTACACAAGTATTCACACCCTTTGCTATGATGGGCTTCATGTGTGTATATCTTATATTGTGTTTGCTGTGTTTGTATGTGTCTGTCTTGCACTGATTGGTGAAGCCACAGCCCTCATTTCATTTTTAACATGTGCCTGCACATTGTTTTTAATGACAATAAAATTGAATTGAATTGAATTGAATTGAATGACACTCAAAATTGAGCTCAGGTTCATCCTGTTTCCACTGATCATCCTTGAGATGTTTCTACATCTTGATTGGAGTCCACCCGTAGTAAATTCAATTGATTGGACATGATTTAGAAAGGCACACACCTGTTTATATAAGGTCCCACTGTTGACAGTGCATGTCAGAGCAGAAACCAAGCCATGAAGTCAAAGGAATTGTCTGTGGACCTCCGAGACAGGATTGTATCGAGGCACAGATCTGGGGAAGGGTAAAAAAAAAATTCTACAGCTTTGAAGGTCCCAAAGAGCACAGTGGTCTCCATCATTTGTAAATGGAAGAAGTTTGGATCCACCAGGACTCTTCCTAGAGCTGGCCGTCCAGCCAAACTGAGCAATCGGGGGAGAAGGGCCTTGGTCAGGGAGGTGACCAAGAACCCGATGGTCACTCTGACAGAGCTCCAGCATTCCTCTGTGGAGATGGGAGAACCTTCCAGAAGGACAACCATCTCTGCAGCACTACACCAATCAGGCCTTTATGGTAGAGTGGCCAGACGGAAGCCTCTGCTCAGTAAAAGGCATATGACAGTCCGCTTGGAGTTTGCCAGAAAGCACCTAAAGGACTCTCAGACCATGAGAAACAAGATTCTCTGGTTTGATGGAACCAAGATTGAACTCTTTGGCCTGAATGCCAAACGTCACGTCCGGAGGAAACCAGGCACCTCTCATCACCTTGCTAATACCATTCCTACAGTGAAGCATGGTGGTGGCAGCATCATGCTGTGGGGATGATTTTCAGCGGCAGGAACTGGGAGACTAGTCAGGATCGAGGGAAAGATGAATGGAGCAAAGTACAGAGAGATCCTTGACGAAAACCTGCTCCAGAGCGCTCAGGACCTCAGACTGGGGCGAAGGTTTACCTTTCAACACGACAATGACCCTAAGCACACAACCAAGACAATGAAGGAGTGGCTTCGGGACAAGTCTGTGAATGTCCTTGAGTGGCCCAGCCAGAGCCCAGACTTGAACCCCATTGAACATCTCTGGAAAGACCTGAAAATAAATGTGCAGCGACGCTCCCCATCTAACCTTACAGAGCTCGAGAGGATCTGCAGAGAAGAATGGGAGAAATACCCCAAATGTAGGTGTGCCAAGCTTGTAGCTTCATACCCAAGAAGACTTGAGGCTGTACTCGCTGCCAAGGGTGCCTCAACCAAGTACAGAGTAAAGGGTGTGAATACTTATGTACATGCAATATTTCAGTTTTTTATTTTTAATAAATTTGCAAAAATTTCTACAAAACCTTTTTCACTTTGTCATTATGGGGTATTGTATGTAGAGTGATGAGAAAAAAAGGAACTTAATCCATTTTGGAAAAAGGCTGTAACATAACAAAATGTGGGGAAAGTGAAGGGGTGTGAATACTTTCCGGATGCACTGTATATCATATAGTGGAGTGGTGCTGGAGCACAGCTGGAAGGGCAGACAGTTAAAATATAAAAATATAACATCTAATAAAGGTCATCACATGTATATCATCCAATGGGGGGGGGGTAATAAAGACACTGGTTTACTTGTAATTGCAATGCAGATTTTTTTTTCGGTGTCAACAGCTGGTGGCCAATTCATTTCTACTGTTCAAGGTAGACATATCAGGCTTCCAAATAATAAAATATTTCTCGGCCAATGCATAGGTTACATCTTTTGCTGTTAACTGAATATGCATTATTTGTGAGGATTTTCCATAAAATAGAGTAACTAATATTGTTGTCCACCAATGACTAAATGTGGCAGCTTAAGGCCGTTGCATTTCTTGCATGCTCATTCCTGAAGCTACTCATATGGGCGTTAAACCTAATTTTAAAAGGGCCCTCTGTTAGTCCAATGCAAGTGTCCACTTTGCAATTGTCTTCTCTTGTCACTTATGCCTGGTAGATGACTCCCTCTGTCTGGCATTGTCCTTCAAGAGGGCATGATGTCTTACAACACAGCCAGACACCACCAACTGCAACTGCCATGCTAAGGCATCAGCTGCTAATGTCATTAGCAGCTGATGAGTGCACGACGCACGAAACAAACTTGTACTGCCATGTATTAAACGTTTTTTCCTATATATATATATATATATATATATATATATATATATATATATATATATATATATATATACATACATACATACATACATACATACATACACGCACGCACACACAGCTATATATATATGTATATATAGTGCACAATGCACTAAACAGGCTTTTACTGCTATGTATTAAAACTTTTTTCCTGCATCTGTATTGATATATATATATATATATATATATATATATATATATATATATATATATATATATATATATATATATATATATGTGTGTGTGTGTGTGTGTGTGTGTGTGTGTGTGTATGTATTCCTGTAATGCTGCATTTCCTCTAAAATGTTTATATGGAAACCTGTAACATAAACACATTTCTTTTGAAATTCTGTCCACAACCTCACTGTTTTGCATTGCACTGAATAAACCTCCGAGCATCCATTCTCTTTGAGGATGGCTAGACTTTACCCAAACATGTCTTGCTAGGATGAAGATGATATTTTTGACAGGGGAGATTGACCGGCTCTATCTCCAGAGCAGCAACTGCAGGCTCTGAGCGAAGATCACCCTGCAAACTGGCCGCTGGAGGGGAACTTGAAAGAACAGGAGGGAGAACACTGCCGTCCCTCAGAAGAGGGTTCAGCATTGACTTCTGACAGCCAACTTCAAAGCCTCAGTTACGAACATGACAGGCAGCCGGCACTGCAGCCTTTGAATCCAGTGCACATTTTTATAAAGAATTTACGGTCTATTTAAGAGTGATATTTTTTTTTCTAGTGCTGGGGGTTTGATTTTACTGTACATCTCATCTCTGACATGAATACTCTTGCAGGTCTCTTCCTGCTTCTGATATATCTGGGACTCGCATTTTGATGAGAGCGTGATGTTATTCCACATGGCAGCCGTTGATATCAGCTCCTTTGAACTCTGATGAGTTCTAAAGGAATGCTGCGCAGAAAGCCCCGCAGGGCACAAGTTGTTTATTTGCCCAGATATATATTAATCCAATCAATTTGCCTTTCCTCACACCTTGTGGGGAATTGTAATGGGCCAGATGGGTGCAGAGTAATCCCTAAAAAAAAAAAAAAAAAATCAAATGCCCTCAGACAAAATCCAGGCAAGTTTTATGTACCAACGTAATTTTATTTATTCATTCGTATTACCTGCAGTACCTTTAGTATGGCGCTCGTTTGCTGTTCAGTGTTGCTGATGAAGGAATGGAGTAATGCATGCATAGGAAAAGTATATTCAATCATAGATGAGTGTTAAAAATGATGTATTTCAAGATATACCAGTCGACTTGATTTCTATCATTTATTCATAATGACCGTGCCCTTGGTAAACATCTTCACTATGCTCGTAGCTTAGTCGATCCGCGATGTGGCGAGGATGGTCATTTCGATGTAAATAAAGCCTAAACAAATTTCACACCCATTTGGTACATTTTGAGTCCACATTGTGTTATTGGTGTGATCATTGTATGAAGTAAAACAAAATTTTGAGTTTTGATTTTAATGTGCTTCAAATCAAACTGAACACGGTAACCTTTGCAGTCGTTTGTCTATTTCATACCTCTTGGTTGGTCCTTTGTACGTCTAAGGTCAACCTCAAGATCTCTTGTAGTGCACCCAGTTGTGCCTCCACAGGAAAGATAAACCCTCAGGACATGGTCACACACTGTTATTTGTATGAGCAGGTGCTGATACCATTAAATGAGAGAAATGTGTGTGTGTATGTGTGTGTGCGCACGAGCGTTTGCCCGTTTGAGTGTGCATGCACCCCAGCATGTGTACCTCTGTGCACTGCAGTGTCATCCCACCCTGGAAAATGACTTATTAAAATGAAATTACGCGGTGCCCTGACCCATGGCATAACGGCATGAGCGGCAATTTGTCTAGCAGTTGAGCTGTGAATAAAATCTGATTGGCAATAATTTGGCTTTGCTGTTGATATAACATCCCATCTTCCACGTTGTTTCCCCTATCCCCCCCTTTCCTCCTACCTCTCGGCTTATCGTGGCGGTGTCTAAAGGTAAAATATTACTGAGACGGTGATCTTGGGTCAGTGAAAGGAGCACTGTGATGATGGTAAGTGGGCTGTTGTGAGGTTAAGGAAGGGTTATACGAAGCAGGAAGAGCTGATGGTGGAGTTAAATACCAATGCTGACTGCAGATATCCAGCGAGAGGGAGATTGGCTTATTGTGTGTGTGTGTGTGTGTGTGTGTGTGTGTGTGTGTGTGTGTGTGTGAGTGTGAATATATGTAGGTATGTGGGTGGGTGAAATGTATGCAGAATGTGAAACCGTATAGCCTGATGTGCAGTTGTCCTCCCTATCCATGTCATATTTGTGTGCGTGTGTGTGAGAGAGAGAGCGAGAGAGTGAGAGACTGTTTGCTGTTATGAGAGCTAAACCATTTGCTTTAAGTAGCCCATTTGCTACGGTCACCTCACATGGACAAAATTTAGTGGAAGATGAAAAACAAGACCCAACAGCAAACAGTGCCTTCAAATTCATCTAATTTATCCAGTGTAATCAAATTCCTTTTCTTGCCATGAAAATTCAGAATAACGGAGGAAAAAGGACTATATGATAGAGACAGTGATAAAAGAGGGTAATGGAGGGAGGGTGTGAAAGACCCTGGGGTAGTGTTGGCCTCAGACAGGTTGATGTAGTTCTAGCAATGAACAACTCATAAAAAGTGCTATCTGTAGACCTAAGGAAGATATTCTATCTATCTGCTGGTAACGGCACAGCTTAAAATCATCCGTTCCATCAAAGTCAGGCCCACCTTGATTATATATAAAGCACATGGAAAATTTTTTTAGTAACAATATCACTGGCTTATGTGTTTATCCTTTGTGGGTAGACATTAGCCTCAGTAGTGGAGTTGGCAGGGACAAATTTAAGACAGACGGTTATGTAAGAGAGTCAGACTATTGGTAAGATGTGGGAGTGTGCAGAGGGTGCTTGGATTTATTTTGAAATAAAAATTACAAATATTTCTATGAATCTTATGTACAAAGAAATAAGGCGAAAAGTTTTTTTCAAAATCTTTTTATTGCATTCTTTAACAAAAGTTACCTGGGTTGGGCAAACATGTTCCACATTGTTATAAAATATACATCAATGTAGTATCATATAGAAACAATAACAGTGACAATAATAACAGTAATAAAATAAAACAACCCCACCCCCTTGATTATCTAGAATAGGTATAAGGCACAATGTCTAGAAAGAAATAAAACAAGAGGTGTGGTATTTTCATGAAGTCAGGGGTAATTTTTCATGTCAAAGGCAGAGTTAGAGTGCATGTCATTATATGTTATGAAAGTATGCCAAAAAGGGTCCCAGGTCTTATAGAATTTCGTCTTAGAGTCACTGACTGAGAAGCGTATCATCTCAAGGTTAAGGCAGGACATTATGTCTCGAACCCACTGACTAAGCATAGGCGGGGCAGCATCCCTCCATTTGAGCTGAACTGTGTGTCTGGCCAAGACTGAGGCAAAAGCAACCATGCAACGCTCTGCAGATGTCAGATCAGGATAATTTCCATCAGTAATGCCAAACAGAGCCATCAGAGGGTCCGGGTCTAGTTTCCATTTTAAGATGTTGGATAGGGTATTAAAGAGGTCTCTCCAGAATTTTTACAAGTGAGAGAACAGTCAGTACACGTGGATAAGGGTAGGATCATTGTTTTTGCATTTGTCACAAGTGGGGGTAATATCAGGGTAGGTGCTACACAGGTTAACGTTGGACATATGGGCCATATGAACTACCTTAAAATTCATTAGGTAGTGTCTTGCACAGAGTGAAGATTTGTGTATTGATGTGAGGATGGAATCCCATTGGTCTGCAGATAGTGTATGCCCAAAATGATGTTCCCAAGCTGTTTTAATCCTGTCCAGAGGTGGACATGTCAGCATGGAAATTTTTCTGTACAATGTTGATGGTGCACCTTTAAATAGTGGGTCAAAAGAAAGAAATTTGTCACCTGGGTTAGTATCAGGTTCTTCAGCAAAGCATGGTAGGATATAGCGCACATAGTGTCTGACCTGTAAATATTGAAAGAAATGTGTTTTGGCAAGCTGTATTTCTCTGACAGTTGGTTGCAAGAGATAAAACACTTATCTTTGAACATGTCTTTAAACCATCTGATGCCTTTCCGTGCCAGTCCTGAAAAGTTGAGTAGTGTCGAGATGGGATGAAAAGATGGTTGGAAGCAACAGGACTCAGAAGAGAGAAGTCTCTGTAGCCAAAGGACCTTCTGAACTGAGCCCACACGTTCAGGGCACACAACTGGGTATTCTATTGATTTAGTAGCTATTGATTGAGTAGCTAAGCGGTGAACCAAGGTGTGCTGGAAGCGAAATATCCTGGCATGATTTTAGCTCCAGAGATGTCCACTCTGGGCTGTTGGTAGAAGTGGTTCCAAAAGGCAAGACAACGAATGTTAGCAGCCCAGTAATAGTGGTGGATATTAGGGAGCCTCATGCTCCCATCCCTTCTGAGTCTCTGAAGTAGGATCTTGCTTACTCGTGGCTTCTCATTTTGCTAAATATATGAGAAGATAATCGAATCTCGTGAAATAAAAAATAATAATTTTGGGATGAACACCGATACACACTAAAACCTTTATGCATATTTTGCGAGTATATTCATACAGTTTATTCGTCCGGCAAAAGACAATGTAAGAGGGGACCACTGCTTTAGTGATGTTTTAACCTGATTTAGGAGTCATGAAATTTTCTTTAAAAATATTTTTGAATTTCCATGTGACTACTACTCTGAAGTAAGTGAATTGTCTTTCTTCAATTTGGAATGGTAGGTCATTGTCATGATAGTCCAACCTTGGGGGTCATCCCGGGTCGTCTTCTGTGTGGAGTTTGCATGTTCTCCCCATGTCTGCGTGGGTTTTCTCCAGACGCTACGGTTTCCTCCCACAGTCCAAAGACATGTTGGTCAGTTGAATCGGCCATACTAAATTGCCCCTAGGTATGAATGTGTGCGTGTGTTTGTGTATGTCGGCCGTGTGTGATGGTCTGGCGGGCCTGTCCAGGGTGTCTCCCCACCTGCTGCCCAATGACTGCTGGGATAGGCTCCAGCATCCCCGCGACCCTGAGAGCAGGATAAGCGGTTCGGATAATGGATGGATGGATGTCATTGTATTCTAGGTTGAATACTTCTTTATTAATTACAAAAAGTTCACATTTGTGAAGGTTTATCTTGTATCCCATTAGGGATCCAAATTGGTTAAGCAGAGAGAGTGCTGCTGGTACAGAGGTTGTTGGGTCTGAAACGTATAACAAAAGGTCATCTGCATATAAAGATACTTTATGTTTCATATCCCTCCTCCAAATACTGGAAATGGCTACGTTGTTACAAAGAACAATCGCAAGCTGTTCGATAGCTAGGTCGAAGAGGATTGGATTTAGTAGGCAACTTTTTTTTTGGAATTTTCCCCCTTTTTCTCCCCAGTTACTCCACTCCTCCGAGCCATCTCGGTCACTGCTCCACCCCCTCTTCCAATCCGGAAAGGGCTGCAGACAACTACATGGCTCTTCCGATACATGTGGAGTCACCAGCCACTTCTTTCACCTGACAGTGAGGAGTTTCGCCAGAGGACGTAGCACGTGGGAGGATCACGCTATGTTATGCAAAAGGTTATGAAAGTGTACTGTTAGTTTGAACTGTTACGGTGGGAGATCTATAATTTATATATTATTATATAGGGGTAGCACAGTGGCACAGTGGTTAGTGCTGTCGCCTCACAGCAAGAAGGTCCGAGGTTTGAACCCCGAGGTTGTCCAACCTGGGGGGGGGGGGGGGTCATCTCAGGTTCTTTCTGTGCGGAGTTTGCGTGGGTGTGCTGCGGTTTTCACTCATTAAAAAAAAAACGAACTCTTCCTTGCGCTTTTACTTTATCCCTGGTTTTGCTCTTAGATGCTTGTTTAGAGAAAAGATGCACTTATGACCTCTGATGACTATTAGTTCTCCTAAATTCCTACGTTAAATGCACTTATTGTAAGTCGCTTTGGATAAAAGCGTCGGCTAAATGACTGTAATATAATGTAATGTAATGTTTCCCCTACCAGCAAAAAGACATGCATGTTAGGGTTAATGGTCCTGTCTGTACCCCTGACCAAGGCATGGCAAGACGAACTGGAGTTGGTCCCCGGGCACTGCATGGCAGCTGCCCACTGCCCCTCTCTACACAGCTAGGATGGGTTAAATGCAGAGGAAGAATTTCCCCACAGGTATCAATAAAGTAATAAAATAAAAATAAAATAATTTAACCCAAGCTATAACCAATGATCCTAATCCAAATGTTTCCAAAACTGGACATAAGTATTGCCAATTGACTTGGCCAGATGCTTTTTTCCGCATTTAACATATAACAAAAGGTCGTCTGCATATAAGGAAGTGGATTGGCCTTAGTGGGCAACCTTAACATGTTCCATGGCCTAGGGCAAAAGGTTGTGAAAGTGTACTGTTAGTTTGAGCTGCTGCGGTCAGAGATCCGTATAATAATTTAATCCAAGCTATAAACGATGACCCTAATCCAAATTTTTCCAAAACTAGAAAGAAGTATTGCCTTTCAACATGGTCAGACGCTTTTCCGCATCTGAAGATCTGACATACTTGGAGACTTTTTCAGAGGGCGACTACAGTATGCCAAAAAGACATTAGAAATAGAAAAAAGGAGTGATGATTTTTAAATGAAGCCTGTCTGATCAGTTGCTATTATTTTGGAGAGGACTTTGTCCAATCTGTGCACCAAAACCCTTGCTAGAATCTTAGCATCTGTGTTCCATAGCAAGATTGGCCTATATGCAGCACACTCTGTAGGGTCGCTCCCCTTCTTAGCTATGAGAATTATACATGCCTCATTTAGAGATGGAGGGAGTAAACCCAGACAGAACAGTTGTTAATGGTGGGGAGAGGAGCGCAGAAAATCTCTTAAAGAATTCAGCTTGAAATCCATCCGGCCCTGGTGATTTTCCAGATTGCATTAATGATATGGCTAGGGCTATTTCTGCTTGGGCTAGAGGTGCTTTTAGGTTCTCCACTAAGTCTGGGGGGAATAGTTGGGATGGCCAATGATCAAGAAAGGCTTTGATTGTCATTTCATCTCCATCAAATTGGGAGTAGTATATTTGAGAGTAAATTTTTTTAAAATGTATTATTGATTTTAATGGGATCTAAAGGGAAATCTCTACTTTCAGTATGAATACTTGATATAAGTGACTTAACCCTCTGTCCTTTTAGTTGATTAGTTAACAGTTTCCCTGTCTTTTCACCATGTTCATAAAATGTACTTTTGCTTTTAAATAAAAGATTTTACATTTGGTGAGTAGTAAAAAGGTCAAATTTTGTTTTGAGTTCTAGTCTTTTGTTAATGGTCAAACTCAGTGCCCCAGTCAGGAGTTGGGGACCGGCCTGTGCTGTCTCGTCTCCCAGAGCCCAACTTCCTGGAGCAAACAACTCATCTGGGTCAAGCACGCTCATATTTCTCTGCCTTGCTCTTCTACTGATCTCTCCCCTTTTCAGTGTACCTATAGCTATCAGCCACCCCTGTTCCCAGTCCAGGAGGAGGAGGTTAATATACCCTCTGCTCTGGACTTTGTTCGCTGGCATCGCCGCATCTGGAGCTGGGCCCGATGGATGCTTCTCATCTTGTTACAAGATGGCGGACCACCGTCAAACTCCCACTCCTCCCTACCGAGTCAGCCAGAGAGTGTGGCTGTCAACCCAGGATTGTGTTTCCCTTAGACAATTATAAAGCTACTGTTCCTATCAGCTGTGATTTTGGTTGGCTCGAAGAGTAAGTTTTTAGCTACAAGGAAAGAGACCCCTTTTGCCTTTGCCTGGAAGAGTAGAATGGAAGTGCTGCCCAGCCTGCCAGAAATCTGAAATGCTCTGAGGAATGCAGGTGTGTTTCATATAGAAAATGTGTTAAACTGTTTAAGATGGGTGAATACTTTATTCCTTTTACCTGGATGGTTCAACTCCTTGACATTCCAACCCACAAAATTAAGATTATATTTTGTTACATTATATTTACACTACCGTTCAAAAGTTTGGGATCACCCAAACAATTTTGTGTTTTCCATGAAAAGTCACACTTATTCACCACCATATGTTGTGAAATGAATAGAAAATAGAGTCAAGACATTGACAAGGTTAGAAATAATGATTTGTATTTGAAATAAGATTTTTTTTACATCAAACTGCTTTCGTCAAAGAATCCTCCATTTGCAGCAATTACATCATTGCAGACCTTTGGCATTCTAGCTGTTAATTTGTTGAGGTAATCTGGAGAAATTGCACCCCACGCTTCCAGAAGCAGCTCCCACAAGTTGGATTGGTTGGATGGGCACTTCTTGCGTACCATACGGTCAAGCTGCTCCCACAACAGCTCAATGGGGTTCAGATCTGGTGACTGCGCTGGCCACTCCATTACCGATAGAATACCAGCTGCCTGCTTCTGCTCTAAATAGTTCTTGCACAATTTGGAGGTATGTTTAGGGTCATTGTCCTGTTGTAGGATGAAATTGGCTCCAATCAAGCGCTGTCCACTGGGTATGGCATGGCGTTGCAAAATGGAGTGATAGCCTTCCTTATTCAGAATCCCTTTTACCCTGTACAAATCTCCCACCTTACCAGCACCAAAGCAACCCCAGACCATCACATTACCTCCACCATGCTTAACAGATGGCGTCAGGCATTCTTCCAGCATCTTTTCATTTGTTCTGCGTCTCACAAACGTTCTTCTTTGTGATCCAAACACCTCAAACTTGGATTCATCCGTCCACAACACTTTTTTCCAGTCTTCCTCTGTCCAATGTCTGTGTTCTTTTGTCCATCTTAATCTTTTTCTTTTATTGGTCAGTCTCAGATATGGCTTTTTCTTTGCCACTCTGCCCTGAAGCCCAGAATCCCGCAGCCGCCTCTTCACTGTAGATGTTGACACTGGTGTTTTGCGGGTACTATTTAATGAAGATGCCAGTTGGGGACCTGTGAGGCATCTGTTTCTCAAACTAGAGACTCTAATGTACTTATCTTCTTGCTCAGTTGTGCAACGTGGCCTCCCGCTTCTTTTTCTACTCTGGTTAGAGCCTGTTTGTGCTGTCCTCTGAAGGGAGTAGTACACACCGGTGTAGGAAATCTTCAATTTCTTAGCAATTTCTCGCATGGAATAGCCTTCATTTCTAAGAACAAGAATAGACTGTCGAGTTTCAGATGAAAGTTCTCTTTTTCTGGCCATTTTGAGCGTTTAATTGACCCCACAAATGTGATGCTCCAGAAACTCAATCTGCTCAAAGGAAGGTCAGTTTTGTAGCTTCTGTAACGAGCTAAACTGTTTTCAGATGTGTGAACATGATTGCACAAGGGTTTTCTAATCATCAATTAGCCTTCTGAGCCAATGAGCAAACACATTGTACCATTAGAACACTGGAGTGATAGTTGCTTGAAATGGGCCTCTATACACCTATGTAGATATTGCACCAAAAACCAGACATTTGCAGCTAGAATAGTCATTTACCACATTAGCAATGTATAGAGTGTATTTCTTTAAAGTTAAGACTAGTTTAAAGTTATCTTCATTGAAAAGTACAGTGCTTTTCCTTCAAAAATATGGACATTTCAATGTGATCCCAAACTTTTGAACGGTAGTGTATATAACATGTGTATATATATTATGATTTACATAATATACCCATTATATTATAATGGGTATATTATATAAATCTAATGATGTAGCGAATGTAGCAAATTTGGGGGCAATCCAGGAAACACTGCAGCTAGGACGTGAACCCGGGTCTCCCGCACCACGGGCGACTACGTTAACCAGTCGACTAAAGGGTCCGACCGGTTAGGCAAAGGCTAGCGAGTCCAGTTATCTGTGGTTGTTAACACTACCCACCTCCTTTGGGAAGTGCGTCCCCGCGCTTCAGCATACATGCTCCCTCACGCTTCTGATGGCCTCACGGTCTCACCATCCCACTTCTGACTCCAATGTAGTGAATTCAGGGGCAGCTGGGATGCGAACCTGGATCTCCCGCACCATGGGCGACAACGTTAACCAATCGACTAAAGGGTCCAACTGCATGGTGGTGCAGTGGTTAGCGCAGTCACCTCACAGCAAGACGGTCCTGGGTTGGAGCCCTGGGGTAGTCCAACCTTGGGGGTCATCCCAGGTTGTCCTCTGTGTGGAGTTTGCATGTTCTCCCTGTATCTGCGTGGGTTTCCTCTGGGTGCTCTGGTTTCCTCACACAGTCCAAAGGCATGTAGGCCAGGTCGGCCATACTAAATTGTCCCTAGGTGTGTGTGTGTGTGTCTGTGTCAGCCCTGTGATGGCAATGCCTGGCGGCCTGTCCAGGGTGTCTCCCCACCTGCCGCCCAATGACTGCTGGGATAGGCTCCAGCATTCCCGCGACCCTGACAGCAGGACAAGCAGTTTGGATAATGGATGGATGGACCCATTCTATTTTATAAGGAATGTGTGTTGAAGAGTAGCAGTGTGGTGTAGACTCCATGTAGTAGCATTAAGAGGGAAACGGACAATGCATAGTATATATTCTAAACTAGACCCGATGCAATGTTCACAGAAAGAACCTAACTGAGAGCCAGTGTCAAAGCAAAACTGTCCCTTCCTAACCCCCAACACCAGAAAGCGTCCATGGAACATGGAAAGCACAATAAAACTACCCATATAACCGTATCCTAAATAGCAACTGTGCTGAACAGTTGCAAGCTCTTCCTAACGCTTACCGATCCATACATACACTTCTATACACTTCTTGGCAATTTTGGCTTCAATCCCGTACTGCATTACTACCGTAGTGCATCAGAATAATAATAACTATTAAAAAGAAAAAGAAAAACAAACAGTAATCAGCTTTAAGTGTCTACTTGAATTTGGACATAGAAAAACTAAAGTGAAAATAATTGAAAAAATAAATAAAATGGTAATATTTAATAAATAGAAATTCAATATATATATAATAGGTTTGATAATAATAATAATAACTAATAATATTACAACGATAAATAAAAATAGAAAAATAACAACAAAACAAAGACATCCAGTTGAGAAGATGATAGGCCAGCCATTCCTCAGCATTGCATTAAAGAAACAAGGTGATAAAACACTAAGTATAACTGAGTTACAGTTCTCAATGCAAGTAGCATGTGTAAGAAAATTGCAAACATAAGAAATGGACCTTTGCATTTATATTTGCTCAGGTTTAGTTATTCAACAACCGTAATTGTGTTATGTGCACATCAGACACTGTATCACCATAGACCAGGGGTCTCAAACTACCGGCCCCGCAGGCCACGTCTGCTTTGCGAGGTTGTTTTGCTCGGCCCGCGCTATGTTGTGAGGCCAGTTGCAGATGACGTAGCCTAATGTCAGTTTTGCAGCTCTCTCTCGCTCTCTCTCTCTCACACACACACACACACACACACACACTGTAGCCACCGGCAACGTGAGTACATAAACCCGGTAGACTAGCCCACGGCGAAATGTCTCACGTGAGCTTGCTATCGTAAATTGGTGTCACTGCTTGCAGATGTTTTGTAAAAATGTCACTTTCTAAAGCCAAAAGAAAAGTTGACCAGGAGCACCGACACTTCCAAGAGAAATGGACATGTGACTGCTCCCTCACTGAATTTAATGTGCCCGCAATCTGTTTTAATATGTGCT
Organism: Lampris incognitus; assembly: GCF_029633865.1. Lineage (NCBI taxonomy): Eukaryota > Metazoa > Chordata > Actinopteri > Lampriformes > Lampridae > Lampris > Lampris incognitus. The sequence goes on from NC_079212.1 coordinate 133,841,519, forward strand.
ACGCGAGGCAATAGCGAAAGCTGGCAAGCCATTCATGGAGGGACAGTTTCTGAGAGCTTGCATGCTGCAGGTAGCGAATATAATTTGCCTGGAGAAGGCCTCTTTATTCGGAAACATCAGTCTCGGTCCAAATACAACGGCAGAACGGATCAGTGAGTTGTCAAGCGACATTTACAGGTAGTTGTGCACTAAAGCAAATGAGTTTGTGCACTATTCTTTGGCACTTGATGAAAGCACAGGTGTAAATGACAACGCTCAGCTCCCTATATTTGTAAGGGGTATTATGCTCACTTTGAGTTAAAAGAACTGCTAACTTTATATCCAATGCAGGGAAAGTCTACAGCCAAAGATACTATATTCAGGTGCCGTGCAATGCATTTGAGGGTGCTGGTCTACCCTGGAATAAATTGGCTGGAATCACCACTGATGGTGCCCCGTCAATGACGGGAAGAAAAAATGGGTTTGTAGCACTGATTCAAAAAAAGCTGGAAGAAGAGAAGAGAATGTAGACCCCGCAATTGCGTTGTACTGCACCACCGTGCTGCCCCCAACTGCATATAAATATCACAATTAATTGGATATAAAATGGGTAGGCCTACCGTTCTGTTGCAGCTAAACATCAAGCTTAGTAAAGTAATTTTTCATGGGAAACTCGAGGTCCCCGTCTCCATCCAACCTGCTAACTGGTTCCGCTCACACTGGGTAGTATGCTTTTTTTTTTAAAGATGGCAGTGATTTGATTGGTGAGAAGCCAGATTCAGCCTTGCCTCCCTTGTTTTTTTGTTTTTTAATGATGAATTGAAAATTCAATGTTGAGCTCGGTCAAGCCTGGCCTCAATCTGATTGGCTAAAACTTTTTTTTTTTCTCTAAGGGAAGCCAGGCAAAGCTGGCCTCCCTTTAGCAATGGTAGCATTTCACTGACCACTAGACAGTGCAGAGGACATCAACTACACATTGTAATGCAAGCAGTGGGGCGCCGTTTTGCTCGCTACACCAGCTAAAGAAAAAAAAAAGGGAAATGGCAAAATTACAAAAAGACACAGCCGAGGGAATATTAAGTTTTATTTTCTTTATCAGAAAATATTTATGGCTTCCCTTGGCCTCTGAGAGAAACCACCTGTTTACTGCTTCATGTATTAGCAAGTTCACCTGGTGAATGTTCATAGTTCAAGTGTTGCCATTTCACCTGGCCCAAGTGACTGCACGAAGTACTACATTGAGTTTGATGATGGAGTGGTCGTGACCTGTTCATGTGACATTTTTAATATGTATTTTCATTGTAACAGAAACATCTATGCTTCAGTTGTGTTGCTTGCATTATCATGGTTTGATAGCATTGGATTACAAGTTTTTTCTCTGTCTGTCTCTCTCTCTCTGTCTTGCTCTCTCATACGTGTGTGTGTGTGTGTGTGTGTGTGTGTGTGTGTGTGTGTGTGGGGTAGCCTATACTAATTTGGCATACTGCCAAGGCCTGTGTTGCAGTTTACCACATTAGGTAAAACCTAATAGTTTTGGTATTTGAGCTGTCCCTTTATTTCTTCTTCATTTTTAGGGCAGAAATGGGGATAATTTTTTCGTGGCATCGTGGGATGTGTTCTGTTGCCTCGTATCTCCATTGTGGCGCACTTGTGGACACTTAAATTATTGTTTTATTATTATGCAATATTGAAGTATTATGGTGAGCCACAATACTGTTGTTATTGTTTATGAATTAATTTGCATTGCTCATTATCTATAATATTTGGACGTTTTTTTGTTGTTGTTTTTTTTAATCAATTTGGATGGATTTTGAGCACGTATTGGGCTGGAAAACATCAAACCAATCTGGCAACACTGGCTGACGCACCGAGTCAAACCGAGTCAAGCCAAGACAGCACATGTATGGAAAAGTGGCTTAAGTCTCCAACATATTTTTTTTTTATCAATATACCAAATCATTTGTATGCATTGAAATTCACACAATCTTAAAAGATAGACAAGACATGCATATTATATTTTCTCCTCACAAACTCAGCTACACATTTTTATTCCCGCCCAGTGTTTTTGCTCTTAGCACAATTAAGCTTTTATTACTGCTTCTTTTGCAAGGTAGAAAAGAATAACTTCATTCATGTTTTGTCTTATTATTGGTCAGCATGCCTTTGGGCAACGCAGCATGGAGTGATGGAGAAGATGCATATGTACTGTGGTAAATCAAAAATGTGTTCCTTAGAAAGGGAACTGTTTTTATGCCCAGTTATAGTGAAAGGTGGAAAATATATATTTAAAGCATAATTAGTGCTAATTGTATTCTTGTAAAAAATACCTCTTAAAATTTTAATAACATTGCCAATTTCCACAAACGATTACACCCAAAAGGTGTCAGGAAGCAATCTGGATAATGATTTGTATTCTGGTCCCAGGTTTGATTGAACCTCCTGAATTCTTTGGTCCATGGTCTGTTTTATCAGTCGTCCAGGATTTAAATCAAACAAGGCATTGAGCAAGTTACCACGTAATTAAAAAAAACAGTGAAAAATTGACATAATTTGCAGTCTCCGAAACTTTGCTGCTCAAATGAAGTTGTGGATAATTGCAGTCATTACCGTATCACTCAATATCATCACAGTGATGACCAGCTTGAGACTAAAAAAACCCAAAACAAAAAAATTGCCCTGAATTAAGACATTGTCTTGTAAAATGTCAACCACTTCAGGCCATTTTCCTTGACAGTAACTATTTAGGGAGAATCTCATGACTCATTTTAAGGTCAAAGCAGTGTCATCCATCACAAGGCAAAGGGGGTAGTTTGCGTCTGCGCTCAAGTCAGACGAAGAACTTAAATTTCCTCTCTCAGCTAATAGAAATTTAACTCTGCCCATAACTCTGCTGAGTCCCCAAGCCTCGACACCAAGCAGGGCCCTGGAGGAAATAGCTTCAGATGTCATTTACTTTACTGTTCTCTTCTTATCTTTTTCATTTCTTCCCTCTTCCCTGTTCCCATATCTTTTCATGATGTTTGCTGTCATTGGCAGTGGCTTGACTGGCCACGTCGCTGAAATATTGATTTCTCCTCTCTCTTCTTTTTTTCCCCCTTGCCCTCCCCCTCCAGTCTATCCCCCTCCCCCGTGTCACATCTTAGGCTCCAGTTGATGTGTGCCCAGCCCTTTTTACTGGTCGCTCGTCATGCTTCTCTCTCGCTCTCATTCTCTCGCTTCCATTTTTCTGCCTCTTGTCTTTAAACTAGGACTCTATTCTAAAATTATTCTGTGACTTTATTGCCCTCAGCAGCTCACTGTTTTATGGGGGTGCAAAGAGCAAGGGCAGAGCCACAAAGGGGATCCCCCCCCCCTTTTCACCAGTTTACTCCCCTTCTTCCCATCCATCAAAGCGGCAGAAGCCCATGTTCAAGCACTTGGCTTGCTGGCTGTTGAACTGTGCTACTGAAGAGTCGTTATCCCCGACAACACACAAATAACTGTAAAGTTTTGCTATTAGTGAGGTCAGGGCAAAGTAAAAAGCCTTTCTCAAGCCCCGTTGACACGGATCTTCTCAGCAAAAGAGAGGAGACCAAGATGCCCACTCCTTGTGTCCGGGGACGAGGGAGGGTAGTCTGTTACGACGACACAATCTATCTTTCATTCATTCGTCCTTTCTTTCTCTCTTTCTATACACCTCAAAATATCACAATCGATAAAACTGAAGGAATGGTAATGAAAGTGATGGCCATGAATTTATTAGCTACCACTTTTGTGCTTAAAACATGGAAAAATGCTGTTATAATTACCGTTGCACAATCATGACAGTTCTGTTCATTAAGGAAAAATTACCTGCCCAGTATTCTTATTCCAATAAAACTTGGGGTGGAAGTGCTCAAAATCTAATTTTAACATGCAAATATAAAAATCCAACATTGGCGTGCAAGATACGAGAAAGATGTCCCATTTTTCCTCTGTGGGCCTCCGTTCCTCCTCCGGACCCGTTCCTTGAAATGCGGAGGAGCTGTGTCGCTTCACTGCAGACAAACTTTCACAGAACAAATAGGACATTTTTTACACTAACTTTATAAATTAGGCTACTTTGGTTATTTTACGACAATGACAGTGGTGAATAAAAATAAAAATATTCTGAGAGCTACAAAAGGCACACAAATAATCAATTATATGTTGCAAACCCATTTATCGATTTGGATGTCAGAAAGAAGCTTCAGCAAAGCATTCTTGGACGAAAGAGTTTGCCGAAGTTTTTTTTTCTAGCACAGTTAACTTTATAGAAATACAATAAAACGGCTAGAGGTGACAGCTTATTCAAAATATCAGATGTTTTTTCCGAGGTCTTTTCAAACATGTTTTATGTGTGTATGTGATACTATTGCTAGTTTAACATTAGGACTATAATGCCAATCACAGCAGATGTGGAATACTGTACTTTCATAGATATGTTTCTCCTTATTTACACTGATGATGAAGACTACACATAGTATATATGTTCTTCTGTATGTTCATAGACTGGTTCAGATGCCACTCACAAGCACTATAAGTTTGAGGGGGTACTTGACTTAACTTTTGCATACTTAAAAATGTGCATCCATTATTATGGTTGCTTTGCTTCATCACTTGTGTGCCGTGGCAATAATTACTTTCCACCAAGCAGATGCCCAGAGTCTGGAACTGAAGGGGACATTAGCATTGTAGCTTTACTAGCATCCATTAGCAGTAAACAAATGCACCTGTCTCTGTTTACCATCTCTGCTATATTGCCTCTGACAACACACTGATGCCAAGTCATAAACACAGAGGAGGAGCAATTCATCTTTATTGCACATGTAATCATACTAAACATCCATGTGGGCTTGCTGTCCCTCCAAGACAGGTAGCGAGATGGCCAAGTAATATCCCCCATGTGACATGGGTTCATCTTTCTGGCTGAGTGATCCCATTGGTCCAGGGACAGGAAGTGTGGATGATGAGGCCCAGTGTACTTCATCATCTGCGTTCATATGTAGCTTCTGTTTTTCTCTTTCTTGAGGTTTCCCGTTTCTTTAACCATGTTAACAGCAGGCCTGGTGCTACGTGGGTTACAGAAGCTGTGTGATATAATGGCTGTTATTAGTGAGCGTGATTAAAGTCGGGCAGAAGGGGACACGGGCAGGTGCTGGGCTGATGAGTAGAGTGACAGTGTTAATAGACTGGGGCTCCAGGGAGATGGCCCCCCTTTGCAGCACCAATTTATCTTGATTTCTGCAGATTGCCTTCTTCAATTACGCTACATGTTTAGCCCTGGTCACCAGCAACCTGGCTCTGCATCAGCTGACACCGGGGGAACGGTTCGAGATGTCAGACAGTAACATTCATTATGCATTTCAAATGAAAAGAGGCGCTACAAGCCGGCCTTGCTCGTCTTTTTGAAAATGTTCTTTGACTTTGAACTTTTTTTTGTACAATACGGCAGGCTGACATAATGTACATATGGTAACTTGATTGGATATGGAGTTCCGGCCTGTAATCTGTAGTTACTCTACTATTTATAAGATTTGTCAAGGCTTTTCCCTTAGCAAGGAAAGAGATGGTGCGGAGATAAGATGCTGAGGGATGCTTTCTCTTCACAGGGGCACAGAGGGAATTAAAGGTGTCCTCTTCCAAGAGAAAATAAAAAAAAAGTTATTATCTTCATCACCTAGCCCCCAGAGCTGACACAAGACTACACCTTTACTCAAGATAAGACCTAAGCTAGGCTCTTGTTTATTTCTTTATATACCCATGTCAAGGTTATGAGCTATTGCACACAGAACAACTTGACCCTATTCAGTCAAATCCTGCAACCCTGAGTTGGGTGGAAAAAAAAAAGCTTCTTTGAATGTACTATATATATATATGTAGGTAGTAATATTTTAAAAGATATGTTCAGCATGACGTGATAATCTTAAACATGGGGATAACATGGCCACTTTGCATAAAAATACAATAAAACATGTTTATCTTCAAAGCCAAAGATGTTTTAACTCAGATGGCCCAACATTTCTTTTCTTCCTACAAACTGAGAGCATCAGGGTTGCCGTTGTTGTACAAGAACAGACAGATGTAGCCAAATTCTTTTCCCCAAACCAAATCAAGGTTATAATTTCTTGTCGATGACAGCCAGACCGAAAGAATAAGATGATTGAAGAGACATTGGTAAAGGGCTGTTTTTTGATGAGTTTTGTTGTTCCAACACCAGATAATCTAATTGTGTTTCTCTCGACACAGTTAACAACCATCAAGAGAACAGCTGCTGACAGAACTGCTCTCACGTCCAAGTAACTTTATATATGAACCACAGCGGCCAAAGCTAGCAGACCTGATTCTCTTCCAGTGAGTATGCCTAATATTGACAGGGGGAGTTGTGCTTACAAACCCTTGTACATCCTCGAGGGACGGCGGCCTGTTAGGTGGATGTTGGCGATGGGTGGGGAATCTAAATTCCTATGGATTGTTTCCATAACCTTTCTCAACCGAGGAATAACAGAGACGTGATCTCCCCACCACTGCTCTTTAGATCACTCCCTCGCTGTCACTTGACACAAATAAGACAGTGACGCCTGGGATGTGGCACCAGTTACCTCTGTGTGGCGCGTGGGGAACGCGCTGACTTTCGAAGCCCGATGCATTTCAGAAAAGGTCAAGCTGACAGTCGTCATCTCATCAATCCACTGTTGTGACTCTGTCAATCTAACAGGACACCCTCCGGGGGTGGGATGCGGGATGTGAGAGGCATTAGCAGAGAAATTTCCCCATCCTGATTCCTCACCATTCCTACCCTGACCTCGCATGGAGAAGACAAGGGGACGGGGGTGGGGGGGTGGATTCGGTGTGGAGGGGGGATGACCTTTGTGACCACCTTATCTTGTGGAAAGGTCACAGCAGGGCCTCTTGGAAACCAGGGGGTGGGGTGAATCGATCTGGAGGCTTTCTTTTATTTATCTCAGAAGACATGCTGCTCCTGGTGTTCTTCCAGGCTAGTGGTGAGGGGAAAAGATAGCGATCTATTAGTGTTTCCTCCTCCTTACCTTACCTCTCCCTCCACCTCCCTCTCTCTGTCTCTCTCTCTCTGTCAGACACCCCAACTCCATTGCTCCATGGCTACAGAATCTCCTGGCTGTGATCCAGATGTGTCTGGGATACAGAAAGCTTGGAGGTCATCAGTATGGGATGCTTGACATCCAGGGGTCAGCATGACCAAGCTATGTCACTGGAAGAATAAATAAATATATCAATAGATACGGAAATAAATAAAGACGTGCGGAGGGGTGTAGGTGTGTGTGTGGGGGGTGTTACTTGCCCTGATAGAAACTGCCGTGCTACTGGAACTGTAGGAGAGAGCGGTGAGAGAGGAGAACATCACACACACTTTCTTGTCTTGTCTCCTTCGCCTTTTGCAGTGCAGTGTATTAATGGCCTGCTCTTATCACCATTTATCATTTCAACCCCGCAACATACGGGAAGGGTTGGGGTGGGGGGTGGGGGTTGAATCAGTGGAAGGAAAACTATGGCTAGATGGAGATATTACACAGTGAAATGACTGTGTTACTGGGATCTTGGCGGATTTAATTAAAGGCTTCTTTCCCTGCTGTTTTCAGGTCTGTGTTTTGTTTGGAGAAGGAGACGAGGGGAAAAATGAAATAGATGACTCATTGACATTGTTGCTGACTCACACATAACTCAAGATGTCTTTAAGCCCCGACTCTCCTGCGATGAAAGGGTAATCCGTGCACTCATACACCCATGGATACCGACACACATGCGCGCGCACACACATACACACACACACACAAGCTTGCTGACACACACATCAATATCATTATTATCATCATATATATATATATATATATATGAATACTTTAGAAAAGTAGAGAGAATGCATTTTCTCTTCTAGCCACGCATAAAACTTCAACAAACAGGTCACACCTAAACATGCTCCAACTATTTCTCCATTACTCCACCATCATGGTCAATTAGGCTCCACTTTCTCCACCTTTTATCTCCCCAACCAGGGTCCTCATCTGCTGCTCGTGTCACGGGCACCGCAGATAAATAATTCAGTGGGGGGGGGGGGAGAATTTACAGCACCCGTCTTACCCAGTCAGGCCATAAATTCGGAATGTGGGGAAAGGGGAGGGTATAACGGGGGAAAAGAGAAAAGGGAGAGGGGAAAGAGGGATGAGGGAGAAGCGGGGACTGTGGGGAAGTGGTCCCTGGAGGGCCATAGACTCACACAGGCAACATCATAAAGTCACCATTAGAAAGCTGTATTTATAACAGTGGGTTTGCCCCAGGCTACTGCTGCCGGTATACTATCAAGAGTTTCAGGCTTCCCCGTCTCCTTCTCCCCACCTCTCATTCCCCGTCTCTCACTTCCTCTCAATGGGATGCACTAATCGCACTAAAAACCAAATATACACATGGATGCACATGCAAAACCTGGCTTACACACACACGCAGATATGAGCACACACACACACACACACACACATACACACACACACACAGCACACATGTCCACATGGAACACCACTTGCTTACTATTAGTAGAATTTCTCCATACAACACACACTGTGTCCTTCTCCTGGAACTCCTGCCCCTATATGTGGTGTTCAGCAGGGCGCCGGCATCAGAGAATATCAATGGCTTAATGAGGCGAAGGCTCTTTCAGATGTGCTGCCACATTGACTCTTTGGGGGAAACGGGGAGAGCAAAACAACTCTGTGAAGAGATAACAATGCCCCCCGACGGACCGCTGGCCAGTATAGAGCACGCTCAGTAGAGCCTGACATGATGGCCGCCTGTAATGACATCTCAACGCCCATAGCCGCTGCTCATTTCACCTATTATCAGCCCCTGCCCCCTTTCACCCCTATGTTACGCAATTTCAAACACTGCTGAAGAGTTTTTGCTCAGAGGTTTTTCTACAGTGGTTCAGGATTTACTGTAATCAATACCACAACATTGCTGGATACGCAAAAATTACAGCACTTTCTACTTACTCTATATGTTGAAGGCGAAGCCTATTGTTTTTGTTTTACTATTTTTTTTATCCCCCCCCCCCTTCTTGGTTTATTTTCTCATCATTTCTCCATTTTGTATCACTCATGAAAGATTTGATGTTGACTATATATACTGTGTCACTTTGGGGCAGTTTTTTTCTTCTTCCAATATTCTCCAGGTTATCTTCAAATGCAGGCTCATACAGTCCATCAAATTGCTTGCTAAATGAGCAGTTTTCAGATCATGCACAAGTGTCCTTTCAGATATCGCTTGTGTATCAGAGATGCATCAGTTTCAATCTTTTTCTTGTTGGTTGCACTGATTCAAAATATAATCTATGCCACATACTTCCATAAGCTTTTTATATAAAAAAACATGGACAACGCACATTTCACAGTGATGGATCGTGACCTTGAACTGACAAGGGTGTCTATCAGTGGTAGATTGAAATTGAACACAATCTTATGAGCAAGGGAGGTTGGTGTGACTTTGAATTACGTATCTCACAACATGCCATTTCCATTAAACCGCAACGTTACTGGGTGTGAAGAAGCAGAGTGATGTTAAAAGAAGCAAAAGTAGAAAATAAATAAATAAACAGTTGCACCAGTATGTTCCTTTAAACACGGTAAGAAGCACAGTAAGAACACTTGAGTCCCCAGTGCCTTTCCACAGACCCTGTAGAAAACCAATAAGAGGGGGTACAGTTCCTTTTGTTTATCTGTCCCACTCATGCATTTATTGTCAAACCTTGTTTAGAAATATAATTTCCCTTTAACTGGCCTTTTGCTTTCCCAGCACTCTTCAGGCTCTTTCATGTCGCCGGTCGGCAGCGGCGCGGCAGCCTCAGAATAAACTCTCTTTATTTAAAGCTAGCCAGAGGGGTCAGAGAGCCTGATCTGTCAACGGCAGTGTAATAAACAGAGAAAGAGAGTTCCACATAAACACCTCCAACCAATATGAACAGGCTACTACAGGAAATGAAAATGTGGCCACAGGAAGTTAACCCTTTCAGGTTAAGGAAGGTGCAGGAAAATGGAGAAACTGAGTGGTTTTCAAGCAGTTTAGCTGAATGCCTGTGTGTCCTTTTGTCTGGGCTGTTGTAGGGGGCATTTCCTAAAGGTGTCTGAACATGCATTAATTGGTTGTCATGGAGAGATACGGCTAAATGCGAAGGGGGTGGCAATGGTGAATCCCATTTAATGAGAGAATAAAACAGTCTCCCATTGAAGGCAGATAGGGAGAACCATATTGACCTGCAGTGTTGCTCGAGAATAACCAATTGTCTCCCTGGATCGATCACGGCACAATGAAAGACAACATGGAGAGAAGGGGCTGTGATTTGTGAATGACAGGGAAGGTCAAAACACATGTTCTTTATGGCCATTCCTCCTCTGCTGTGTCTAACAGATTTTGCTTTTGATCCCACTCACACTTCCCTCTCCATTTTTCTTCTGCCTGTCAGCCTCCACTCTGTGATCCAGCTTCGGCCTCTACCGTCCGTCCATGCATGGTCATTAAGCTCAACACTGTGTGATTCTCCGTGAGCCAGCTCCAGAAACCGAGCTGACCCTTTAAGGGCACCACCCTAACTAGTTCTTTTTTTCACCTTCCACCACCTCCTACTTTTTTTTTTTTTTTGCCCATCTTATTCCCCACTGCCTCTGTTGCTTGTTGCGCATGCTAACATCCCAGGCTGAAAGATGGGACTGAGAGAAAGAGAGGAGACAGTCTAAGGCTCAGATCGTTATGGTTATGGCCGCCAACCGCCGACAGACTCCACGAGTTGAGTGAATAAATGCCCTGTCTACTTGGGACAGGGTGCACTCACTCTCGCAACCCCGCACGCATGCATAAAACCTTGGGTGTTGGGGATTGGGGAGCGGGGAGATTCTCCACAGAGAGATTGATAACGCGCCCCGATTGAAACAGCGGACAGTGCAAGCGAGCCCAATGTGACTTTTTAAAAACCCAATGAATAGTGTATGGAGATGGGTCAAGGGCGAGACGAGGAGAGAGAGGGCTAAAGAGTTTTTCTTATCAATCAGGGAGTCATGGGGGAATGCGGGAAGACAAGTGCCGGGCCAGGCTCTTTTTCAGGGGGTGGTGGTGGTGGAGGTGAATAAAGCTCCTTTGATAGCTGTGAAATGGAGAGGCAGATGCAGAGCAGTGGAAAGAACATTATGGCCAGCGATAGTAAATACACCTGGGTGTTGAGCCTTTTAGGTTTACATCAGCGGTGTCATGTTGGGCTATGCTGACAGAAATAATCTGCGAGTCTTTAGACCGGGGGAAACAGCAGAACTATCAGGACAGAAGCCTGTCACTGGGAGGCCTTGTATCAGCGTGTAAAGTGGGACAAGTTTGATTCAGTTTATTTCATCTTCACAGTAAAGGTGATTGTTAAAACTAAAATAACCACAAACTATGAAACTGCAGAGTCACTCAAATAAAGAGCTTCTTTAGCTTGAATAACTGTAGACTGAATGTTCCAGCCAATATTTTGTTTATGGAATATAATTCAATAAAAAGAATAGGGTGTCCGGGTGGCCTATTCTGTTGCCTACAAACATGGGGATCGCCAGTTCGAATCCCATGTTACCTCCGGCTTGGTCGGGTGTCCCTACAGACACAATTGGCCGTGTCTGCGGGTGGGAAGCCGGCTGTGGGTATGTGTCCTGATCGCTGCATTAGTGCCTCCTCTGGTCGGCCCCGGGGCGCCTGTTCAGGGGGGAGGGGGAACTGGGGGGGAATAGCGAGATCCTCCCACGCGCTACGTCCCCCTGGCAAAACTCCTCACTGTCAGGTGAAAAGAAGCGGCTGGCGACTCCACATGTATCGGAGGAGACATGTGGTAGTCTGCAGCCCTACCCGGATCGGCAGAGGGGGTGGAGTTGCGACCGGGATGGCTTGGAAGAGTGGGGTAATTGGCCAAGTACAACTGGGGGGAAAAAGGGGGGGGGCAATGCGAGTATGAACTTTGATCAAGTCGATGTAGAAGGAGGCCTTATTTCCAAAGGGCTAAAGAGGGAAACCGTGTGTTGTTAGGGTTTTCATAAAAGCAAATCAATTCAGAGAACCTACACCGCATTTCACCTTAAATTTGCACCCCACCCTTTGGCCTCTTATCAGCACCCAATCACAGGCAATCAAGATCTTTTAAAGGCTGATTTAACCCTGATGAACCCTAAAATGGATGAACCTCGCATGCAGATAGTGCCCATCAATCTGCCTTTCACTGTCACATTTGCTCCAACAAACCCACAGATGAACGAACGCGCGCGCGCGCGCGCGCGCACACACACGCACACACACACACACACACACACACACACACACACACACACACACACACACACACACACGCACACACACACACACACACACACACACACACACACACACACACACACACACACGGTCTGCAATATTGCAGCGGAGATTAAAGCCACATAAAAGGGGTAAAGACAAAGGTGACATCTCTTCTTTTCAAATGGCAAGAGCGTGGAATGACATGAAGTGAGTGGGTGAGTGCCTGGGTGAACAAAAGGCAGCCACCACGTGAGAAAGGGCAGAGGCGGGAGCAGAGCAGCATTGGCGCAGGGGCCAGGCCTTTAATTAAAAGGATTATATTGAGGTTCACAGCGCCGCAGAGAAGCCGTCCGGCAGGCCTGGATTGACTACATTAATGAAACCTATCACCATCGCAGAGCAAGAGAGAGAGACGGGGTGGGAGTGGAAGTGAAAGCGAGTTGAAAAGAGCCGAGGAGAAGTTAAGAAGATAGAAAAATGGACTGAGAGAAAGTAAAGAATAAACATGTGTAATGAGGGATCATCAGTCAGAACTGAGAGCCAGCAGCTTTAATGTAATAAACATACAAGGGCATAAAGAATAATAACAATGACTGAATAAAGATTAAATTAGGAGTTTTCATAGATTAAAGTCATTAAAGTTATGCTTCCGGCCAAGTGAGAGTTTCCTTTTTTAATGTAAATGAAAGCTAAGTTGGCATATCCAGGCAGTGCCTCTGCTTCTCATTAATTTTTATCTCCAGAGATATAATGAAGTCATAATGGCAGGGACTCTGATGAAATGTCAATTAGAACCTTGAGTGATCTCTGCCTTAAAATTAAGAAAGACCCCAGAGAGGAAGTTGTTGATTCACCAGCTCTCTTTATGACATGGTGTTTGGCAACGCCACCCTCACTCAGACATAATTTATGCCACCCTTTCTTTGTCCTTCACTTGCTACCAGAAGCCATAATGTCCTTTGAATTCTTTGGTTTCGAGTCCTTAGGATATGATCAGCTATGTGTTCGTACAAAAGCCCAAACAACGATAAACGGGTTTAGCTTGTCGTCTCATCTTTTGCAGTTGGAGTCAAAATGTCACAATTAGCATAACAGTGAAATAAGCGTGGAATCAGAATTATTAGCACTGAATCAAAATTAAGGAAAGCCACTTTATTTTGTCATCATACAGTTACAGAGAATTCGTTCTCTGCATTTAACCCATCCTATTGTATAGGAGCAGTGGGCAGCTGCTGTGCAGCAACCGGGGACCAACTCCAGTTCTTCTTTCCATTGCCTTGGTCAGGGATACAGACAGGAGTGTTAACCCTAACATGCATGTTTTTTTGATGGTGGGAAGAAACCCACACAGACACGGGGAGAACATGCACACGCCACACAGGAAGGACCTGGGATGGCCTGGGGTTCGAACAAAGAATGCCCTCGCTGTGAGGCAACAGTGCTAACCACTGGGCCACCGTGCTAGCATGGGAGCAACATGAGCATGCAACATGCACAACCATGGACACAGTATGTATAAAAAAAAAGAAAAAAGAAAAATATATATACTGTCAAACATGGCCACTTGCTAAACTTTTACCGGGGAGATAGGTCCGCCTGTCTGCCTCTAACTATATTTATGTTATCATTCCAATCCATAGCGTTATATGGAATTTCATGGCTTTCTGCTGCTGCTGACCAAGATTAACATTATCTCTGGCCACACTGCAAGAAAACCAGACTCTGCAGTAAATGAACAGATAGGAGGGAAAACAGACAATTCTAACTTGTGGCACCTACTGTATGTACGCAACATTCCTCGGTTTGTATCTTAAATGCTGTACCCACTATCACCCTGACCAAGCAAAGTAAACCAAGTTGTTTCCTGCTGACAGGAAAATACTGCGCAGAAGGCCTGTATAATAGTTGGGTGTGGGGGGGCAACTTTTCCAACAACACAGATAAATGAACTTGCATTTGATTACATATTCTTAACTGTAATATAAATTATATATATATATTCTAACCTTGAACTGTACTCGATTGAATTTTGATTATGGGCAAAAGGGATGGTGGAACAGAAGGAAAAATTGAACTACACATGATAAGCTGCATATTTGTAATTTATATGTTAACAATCTTCCACAAGTTATCCTATTCTGGCAATAGTCCACTGGATACAAAATGATGTGCCTTCAAAGATTAAAGTAAAACACTAATAGATGTAGTACACCCATTGATTTCTTTAGCTTATGATTATTGCATTTTTTATAATGATGTGAGCCAAACAAACAAAAACACATTTTCTGAAATGATTTTTGTGCCAGTCTCCTTCAGTTTTAAGGTCACATGCATCTTCATCCTACCCCAGCCCTCTCTTACGTTATGGTTTATTTGGCCGCAGAAGAAAATAAATTGAACAAAGGGCTTTCATACTGTCTCGTTTCCCCTACTCATTCCCATACATCTTGTTGTGATATTTATTTTCTACCTTAGCCATCATTTGCCTGAAGTTATTCATAGCAGCATCTGATCTTGCCTCAGATCAGCCTTTGAACTAGCAGATGTTTCTTGGATTTTTAGTTTAGTAATAGAGTATTTCTCACATCAACCATTTTTGTTATGTAAATGCAAACATACCATTAAAGGTGACCTAATATCTTTAGTAATCCTGTTCAAGGGGCAGCATGGCTTAGGCAGTAGAGCGGTTTGTCTAGTCAGAAGGTTGCAGGTTCAATCCCCAGCTCCTCCAGAAAGCATGTTGAAGGGTCCTCGAACAAGACACTGAACCCTTAACTGCTCCTCATGAGCAGGTTGGGACCTTGCATGGCAGCCTCCACCATCAGTGTATGAATGTGTGTGTGAATGGGTGAATGTGAGGCATACGCCGCAAAGTGCTTTGAGTGGTCGGTAGACTAGAAAAGCACTATATACAGTCAATTTATCATTCAAAATAGTGATAAAAGCACTGTCAATTAAGAAAAAACAAAATGCACATGTTCAGGAAATTTCAAACAAGAACAATCTGGAAATGATGTGGAAAATATTACAGCGCCTTTACTGGTGGTAGCATGGGCTGTGTCATTATGTTATGTATAATTTTAGGTTTAGTAATACTTTTTAACCTGCATATATCCACAAATCATTTGCAATAAAAAACACAGGCAAGGCTACTGCAAAACATTTCACACAATTTTATATTTATTGTCCTGTAGTTCGTCCAGTTCTCATCCATGAAAGGCACAATGCCTGCAAAAACACTAACACAAAATATCCAACCTTGGGCACAGAAAATTTAATCCACATTCTAATAGAATAAAACCCTAGGACTATTCAATGCTCCCTGTGGTTGTTAATAATAAATGGCTGAATTAAAGTAAAGTGGAACATTGCAGTTATGCTTGATTTCAAAGACAGAGGTCAGAAAACGTATGCCAGCTGTTTGATTTCAGTTTTGTTAAAACCCATTTTAGTAAATTGCATTTTGGTACACTTTTTATGTACAATGTGTGGCAACACAATTTTGAGTACATTATTAACATGGGAGAGTGCAAGAATAATTAATGTATAGTGCTACAATTGTGTTTACAATGCTTCCACAATGGTAAACACAAGGGTAATGCGCTATGGTTGAAATATGAAAATACATAAAATCGGTGTCTTCATCTATAAGTTGTTTGTTTATGCCAAGTCGCACACGTGCACAAAGAAGTGCCTCTTATCACAATACGGTGTTCACAGGACACCTGATATGTTTTTTGTGGTTATTTGCTAGATAAATAATAATGAGCAAATCTAAGAAGTTGATCCGGTGATTACTTGTTAAAGTGTGAGAAATGCTGTTTGCCCTCTTAAACAGAGCATAAAGAGAAGAGATTAGTTTAATGTTTGCTATATGCAAGTATGTCATGGTAGGCAATGTGGTAATGGTTTTAGCAGAGAGAGATAAAGCCAGTGTGTTTTACCTTATTTACAAAACATTATATTTCCATGTAAACTGCATCTTAAGTGCCTTAAAATTTACTTTTGTGTTGGTTTTGCATTGTGGAAGAGACACTCCTTGGGTGAGTGTGCCTGAGGAGGTATGAAATGAATTTCATTCATCCCTCCCCTCCCTCATTTGCCCAACATTTTTTAGCTGGTCTCTTCTGCTCAAGTTATGTGTCTCACTATTACGGAGCTAATCCATCCATGACAATGTTCAATTTCCACCGGGAATATGGAGTGCAATGAGGGAGAATTTGCAGGCCCGTGTCTCATCTCCCCAGCATTAGACAGAACACTCACATCCCTCAGACCCCCAGCTTTGTTTCACTGGAAGAACTTACTGGGACTGGGACATCTGATTTGGAAATATGACAATGGAAAATATACAGAAATCTAGTAGGTATACATTCCTGACACACAAGAAAAGGAGACTGATCAACAAAACTGTCAATCATACCAGGATATTTTGAAAGCCTGTACATTAGCATTGTCATCGACAGACAGTCTATTTGATCATATCCACGTGGGTACCTTACTTTGGTTACTGCTCACCTGTATATCTGCTAGTCAAGTAGGTTTGGGGTTAAGAGAGTTCAGTGCTAGGAAGAAGGACAGGATTAGAAATGAGTATAACAGAGGGACAGCTCAGGTTGGACGGTCTCGAGACAAAGCAAGAGAGGCATAATTGAGATGGCTTGGATATGTGTGGAGGAGAGATGTTGGGTATATTGGGGGAAGGATGCTGAATATGGAGCTGCCAGGGAAGATGAAAAGAGGAAGGCCAAAGAGAAGGTTTATGGATGTGGTGAGGGAGGACATGCAGGTGGCTGGTGTGACAGAGGAAGATGCAGAGGACAAGAAGAGATGGAAACGGGTGATCTGCTGTGGCGACCCCTAACGGGAGCAGCCAAAAGTAGTAATAGTAGTAGATAGTTCAGTGCTAGGATAGGGTATTATATGTTTATTATTGTGTCCTTGGTGTTCTTAGTAATCGGCTCTGTGCATAACTGTAATCCACTGACTTCGGTTTCTACTGCAGAGGTCATACCAGTTTCCTGTTCGTTGGCGTGTGCTATTGGCAATGGCATATTTTTCGCGATGCCTGCAAGATTTACCATGGTAATGTCAACGACATGCACAGAATTGTCGACAAACTTTCACCTGCACCTACCAGCAACGACCGTAACTTGATATGCACAACTTGAAACTTTTCACCCATTTGCTGGTAGATGCAAGTGAAAGTTTGTCGACAATTCTGTATGTGGCGTTGACATTTATCCATGGTAAATCTCGCTAACCATCTCCCTTAGAGTAATTTGTACGGCGTCTCATTCATTCATGAAGATCTAGCCAACCAAATTAGCTAATGTTGTGGGAACACAACCTCACGGAGCTCAAAAAGGGTGAAATAAGAATACCTTTGCCGTCTGTAATAGATTGTTGGGAAGATGACCTGAAGAAGTGGAAGTGGCCTCGTATCACATACGGTAGCATTTTTAGCTATTTTGTTGAGTCTGTTGCCTGTAAGGTGATGAGCAGTTTAAAAAGGTCGGAGGCGTACCAATATCTACACAGCAGTAAAGTCGGCCGTGTGTTAGTTAAAGATGTTGGAAACGACCTTGTCTACCTAAAAGCAGACACAGAACCGAGTCAGAGCCTGCATGTATATACAATAAAACACTGAGTTACAGACAGACAGGTTGATCAGTCCAAAACACACACACACACACACACACACACACACACACACACACACACACACACACACACACAAAACATAAATAAAAAAAGAGATGTACTGCTTCAGCGGTTATCAATTCAAGCAGATGGAAAAGTACACCAAGATTGACAGAAATTAAATGTATACAAATTCAAAGTAGTTTTCAGATAATATAAATTAATGATTAGTTCATGATATTATTTGTGAAGGATCTGGAAAGGCAAATAATAATAATAACAAAAACAATGTGCCTTGTAGCTGTTGTCAGACTACTCTCTACTGCAAATAAGCACTCTAAACCAAGTGGTATTGTATGGGGGACTATAGTTGGCTAATCAGAATCTAACTTGCACACAGACATCATGATACATAGCCTAGGTTTAAAATTTCCAAATTAAACATTCTGTATCTGTTGGTTAAAACGGAATGAAATTAGCACCTGCCAAATAAAGGGTAATGTTACATGTCTGTGGCAAGTAAACATTTCAGGTCACCTGCCTGTCACCATGGCAGACAGGTTTTTCTTATACTAATAATATTTTCAGAAACAGTGCTTAAGTTAGGAATAGTCAGGGATAGTCAAATTCTGAAAACTGAAAAAAAGTGGTGTAAACAAAGCTAGCAAACTAGTCGATATCACATTACCTTACCTATTGTGACACGATGAGTCCTGATGAGTCGGCGTCTCTTCTCGGGTGGCCTCTTGTTACCCAGAAAAAAGGTGTTGGGTTAAGAGTTATCCCGCGTTGTCTTCTTATCAACAAAGTGAAACGAGCAAACAAAGAGTTTGAGGGGGCTTTTTTAAGTGTAAGTTCTTTAGCCAATATCCTTTTGCCTCGTCGTCTTGTGGGATGTGATGGAAAGTGTACCATCGCTGACAGGAAGTCTGATTTAGTTTTAGGCTTATGATCGAAGCGCTCCCGTTTAAGTCACTCATCAAGGTTCGTCTGGTTGTACGTACAACCACGAACAGCACATGTTGTCCCCGAGCTCCGTAACGACATTTTATATGTAGGTTAGCAACTTTTATCGTCTTTTTTTATTTTTCAAACACGAACAGCAATAGCTAACACTTCTTAAGCCAAAAAAAACTTCTTCAGCCAAATCTGCCGCCGGTTTGTGATACTGCTTCCGCCGAACACCGGAAGTATTACCCATAATCGTTTCCCCAGTGACCCTTCCCCCCAAAAAACTTGTGGCTCGGCTACATTACGCATGGCTGTAATAAACGAGTAGAAGTGGCGGTTGTGAACCGGAAACATAACTAGACGCCTTCGCCATCTTTAAGAGAAAATGGAAAGAGTGCTTCAGGAATTTGTTTCAATTGTGAAATGTGTAATTGTTCTTTCATACTGTACTGGCCATGTTGCATGCTATCCGGAGAAGAAGACAAAGAAGTGCACGTTATGGGAATATCCGGGAAGACGCCGTCAGCGGAAACGGCTGATCAGTCATGTGGGTTAAATGTTGTCGACATCTGAACTTACTTACTTATTCGGCAAAGGTGTTTCCATATCCCATTTAGTGCATTAACGCTTTTTCGAAAAAGACAAAATCCACCTCATGCGAGTGTTGTTGGGGGTTTTTTGTGTTTTTTTTTTCAAAATTGAAGTTTTATCGAATTTTGACGTTTCCATAAACTTTTCTGATACGATTCTTTAAAATGTGCATAAATACACGTTATGGAAACACGGCTAATGTGTTGGGATAGGTTGATGTCCCGGGCCATTTTCATAACACAGAAGCCACATTTTCAATCCATGATGTGCTGCTTTTTTCTCTCTTTTTTCTTTTTTCAATTGCCTCCAAAACATGCTTCAGTCTGGCTCCTCGGTGAGCTGGCTCAATACAGTTTCGACAGACCAATCATTCCACAATCATGCTCAGCACACCATCTTTATTACTGATTATTGACCAGGTCACATTGATGTCAGGTGCCAGTGGGTGAGAGAGAGAGCGGGAATCTGTCAACACTGTGATGAGGTGATCCACTGCTGAGTTTTGGATTGCCAAACCAGTGACCCACAGGTGGCAATTAAATGTCAAGACATTTGTATTCCAATTCAGCTCTGTTGCTGATTCACACAAGTCAAATAGTGGACTCAGAGGTGCCATACAACCTCAATAAGTCCTTCAACTGGAAGGTTCCCATCCATACCATGTCCATCCTCTTCTCAATATAAACACCAGCCAGTTTAAGCTGTGCTGAATACTGGAGGATATCATGTTTTTTTATTACCTTTGTTACTGTGCTTATGTTTTCTGTGGTTAAGGACAAAAAATTGAAAGGCAAGGGGAAGATTTTATTATTTGGATAGGGAAAACACTGAACTTTTCTCCTTAAGAGACAATCAAAAGGAAATGGTTGGTACATGTCAGCTATGTGG
Source organism: Lampris incognitus (assembly GCF_029633865.1). NCBI lineage: Eukaryota > Metazoa > Chordata > Actinopteri > Lampriformes > Lampridae > Lampris > Lampris incognitus. The sequence goes on from NC_079212.1 coordinate 133,861,904, forward strand.
TGTTGTGTCATCTCGGGTATGTGCTAGCACTGCTGAATCAAATGGGAGCCACTTGAACAACAAATCTGTGTGGCGTTGTTTCTTATGCTTTTCAATGAAGTCTTGTCTTCTAGAGTAATTCACAGTACATGAGAGGATCAGATTCAAAAGTGCTCTTTTTGAGAAGGCTGCAATGAGGTGGGGGTAAAATGGTTCTGTTTCAAATTCAGTGTTTATTGTAATGTTCATATGCAGCAGCTGTTTCAGATGCTCAGATGCATCGGTGTCCCCTAAACAGACCAAGACACACACACACACACACACACACACACGTACTTGTATCTTAGTGAGGATGTATTGACTACATTCATTCACTAGCCCATAACATGAGAAGTGCATGCCTAACCTTAACCCTTACCCTAATATTAACCTAATCCTGCTTCTAACCTTAACCCTAAACCCAAGTGCCAACCCTGAATTAGACCCTTAAAAAAAGTGAGGACTGACCAAAATGTCCTCACTTTGCAAAACTGTCCACACTCTGACGGTTAAAACTCAAATTGTTCAAATTGCTCACAAAGCTAGAAGTACAAACACACACACACACACACACACACACACACACACACACACACACACACACACACACACACACACACACACACACACACACACACACACACACACTTTCTCTCCCTCGCTTTTTAAATATTGATATTGTGTATTTATCCATTCTCGTCACATATCACATACAGTAGGTGCATGTGCAGTCTCAGATGAATGTCAATGAGAATGTGTGAGACATCCTGACATCCACACCACCTCCAAGGTCAGTATCTGTATCAGCACTATTGCAAGTTCTGTCAGTGTTCATTCATCCAGCTGTTTCTATAAGGCACTCGGCAAATCCCTGACATCCACTAACTGTTTGTTTCTGTCAGTCAAACAAACCTCCCCTGGATCATTGATCTCATACAAACTTGGTTGCTTTAATATACTGAGGCGACAGGGGAGACTTAAAATGTGGCCTGTGGCCAGATTCATGGTCTGGAACGCACGCAGAAAGAACGGGAGCAAAAAAGCATGTATGCTGTTGACCTCAAAATAAAATCCAGAACTGTGATAGTGTATATTTTCCTCTTCTCTATTTGTAGGATGTGAGGTAAATACAGTTAAACTGTGTACAACTGATGTGACCAATTAGAAGTTCAAACAAGCAAATCAGAACAGTTTTATATTTTAAAAAAATCAATGACTAAATTCATCATTTTGAAATACAATGCACTGTGCTGTGTATCTTGTATAATAGTTTGATGTGAAAAACGCTTAATGTTAAATTTCACATTCTATTTGTAATAGTAGTATACTTACTCATAGATATACTGCATACCTGCAGGTGTAATATAATGAAATAAGGAGAGAAAAAAATCACTGCAGTCCGGACAGTTAATCCCTCATCCATCCAGTCTCGTCAGTATTACTTGAATTTAATTACTCTTCAGAATTCTTTGACCAATATATTCTAAATCTTTTTGCTGTAAGTCATATGAGTTAATCAATTGTATGAACATACTCAAATTCTGAGAAATCGGGGCGCCTCTGGAGCTGAATGGTTACCGCACATACCACATGGCCACATGGTCACAACCGTGGCCGGTTCAGTTCCAGCCGGCAACCTTCATTGCACATCATACCCCTCTCTCGCTCTCTCCCGTTTCCTGTCTGCCTTTCACTGTAGCTGTCTAATACAAAAATGCCAACAACAAAAAAAAATCTTTACATTTTGAGAAATCGACCATCAACTGAGTAAAAAAACCAAAAAGACCCATGAAAAGCGCACGCTGCTTAAGAGTTCCTGAAAATGGGCTGGGAAAGAGTTTGATGCGACCAAATAATGAGGAGAAATATGCATGCTGGCAGCTCCAGCTAATTAGTGTGGAACACCAGGATTATGAGTGATATAAAATGCATTAAGTGCCAACAGAGTAATTTGTGATGTAAGACAGTTTACAGCTTTAAGGCCTGCCTGTTGGGACTTCTTGGGGAATAAATGGAATTCATGTTTGCATACATTACTGTTGTAAAGTTTAAACAGCAGAGTGCTGAGCTGATTACACATTGGCGGCTACACGAGACCAGCTATTAGCATTGTTGTGCAGCTGTCAGACACCCCAAGCCAAAACTAGCAGTCAGGTGGATACTGGATTGTACACGGGGGTCCTTGGAGAGCCATAGCCAACAACATTACTGTCAACAGCAGGACAGTGAATATGCCAGACATGGCCTTAAATCCTTGGCCTTGAGAGGTGATCAAAACTATCTCACCTGGTCCAGAGAGGAGGCTAACTACATCCCCTTTTGGGGAGGAGGCTAGGTGAATGCAAAAGCCTAAACCGTTGGCAACCGTTGCTGTTTGATGTATGCGCAGTGGCAAATTTGAGAGGGGATGAGAGGATGCCACCGCCCCCTCCGGAAAAAAAAATATACAAAAAGCCTCCTATTTGTAAAGTTGCTATGGCCCATTTCCATCTCCCTGGGATTACAGGTACTCTGACATTATTTAATTATCAATATTTAAAAGTATCCGTTTTGACTACTAATGGCACTATCGAGCACAGTGAGAAATTGTGTGTAACACACACTCTATGAGCACACAGATGAGGACGCAGATGCACGCTACAAGCAGGGGGATAATGTAGTACCACATTTCTGCAGACATGAAACAAAGAAGAAGAAGAAGAGGCTAAAGAGGAGGGCAACATGTTGAAAGGAGGATGTTTGGATTCATCGAACAGGACAGAAATTAAAGCACACAGTTTTATCTAGTCGGTTTATCTACAGCTGTCATCGCTAACAGGGCTCACATCTGTTCATCAGTGGTGTAGTGGTCGTAGAGGAGGGAGGCATACTGCGGTCTAGATGGGTGGATCACTGAGGAGAAAGTGGGTATACTCTCCTGTATATTTCAATGGCTTTCTGGCTGATAGGTGATTATACTGTAAATTGACAGAAAAAGAGGTGGGTGTACTCCCTATGCCTGTGTATACCCTCCACTGCTGTCCAGGCCGATATGATCACTAGAAACCATTATGTAAGTCACTACAGTCACTATAGTTTCTTTTACTCTAATTGATATGTGTATGCTTAATAGACAACTTCTCTTCTTCATTGGATTTTAATGACTGAAAGACAGTTTACTGTCGGCGATTGTACTGTTACGAGATACCAGCTGCTTCAGATGCAGGATATTAAAAACAGATTAGAGGTTACAGTAGCGCTGCTGAGCATTGTCCAAAGTAGGTTTTATTAACAGTAGGCTGATGCCTTAAGATGAAAGTAACTAAGCCTACGCCGTGTTAAGGCTGTCTGGTGAGAGGCGGGTTTCCCGAACGGAAGAGGCACCATTCAGTAACACGGGAGTAACTGAAAAATGAATCGAACATTTCAATTACCCAGTTGCCTTGAATTACCTTGGTTTTGAAACATATCTTTTTTTTATTATTCTGTAATTTCACATGTATGGCAGACCCGCGATGATCTCTTTAAGCAGACGGTTTGATGACGATAACCAGACTAGTCAAACAGCGTTAGTATATGAAGGATTCTGCCCAGAGACTTTATCAGTAGTTGGATGTACGCAGTAACTTAATCATACATCCGCGAATCCAAATTTGCAAATAAGAAACCAAGCTTTCCTGGATTGTTTGTTGATCTCACACAGTAGTACATTTCCAGAGTGGCTGAATGCCAAAAAAAAAAAAAAAGCTGTTAAAACATAAAAATAAGGTCTTTGTTTCATATTTGGAGTTTTTTCACCCCTGGCGCTTATTATTGGCTTGACTGATTCTGTCTGCATGGTTCTTTTGACTGCTCATCACTTGTCTTCTTGTGATGAGGCTTGATTAAAAAAGAAATGCCAACAGGTGGGAGTGAAGCGGCTGCAACTAAAGCAAAGAAACGCAAGCCTGACAGTAATGCAGAAGAGGGAAAACAACAGAACAAAGAGAGAAAAAAATCGTCTGATCTTGGGTGATGGTCTTCCTGGGTGAAGAAGGCTGCAGCTGGAGAAGGAGTCTTATGCAATTTGACAATTGGTGGTGGTAATACGCCAGCCATCTCCCCTAATTAAAAGATGTGATTAAGATCGCAGGCTGGTGCAAACAGTTAAACTTTGGGGAAAAAAAAGCTTTGCAAATATTTTATGAGGTAGGAAATGCATAAGATGTTTGTTAGACTTCATGGACATGCATTGGGATTTATTTTCATGAAATGGCGCTAGCACACGCAAGCGCAGGCACACACGGGTGTGTCCCAATATAATTTTGGTAATCTAGTGACCAGAGATGCACGGCAGCGCAGTGTTTAGCACTGTCGCCTCACAGCAAGAAGGTCCTGGGTTCGAACCCCAGGGTTGCCCAACCTTGGGGGGGGGGGTCATCCCAGGCCGTCCTCTGTTTGGAGTTTGCATGTTCCCCCCCGTGTCTGCGGTAGGTTTTCTCCGGGTGCTCCGGTTTCCCCCATCATCAAAAAGAAACATGCATGTTAGGGTTAATACTCCTGTCTGTGCCCTTGACCGAGGCATGGAGAGACGAACTGGAGTTGGTCCCCGGGCGCTGCACGGCGGCTGCCCACTGCTCCTAGCTACACAGCTAGGATGAGTTAAATGCAGAGCTGAATTTCCCTATGGGGATCAACAGAGTATATTAAAAAAAAATGCAGTGTGCTGCAGGTGATGAAGGGGCTGGGTTAGGGTGAATACATTACAAACAGGTGGAGTTGGAGCGGGTTTCGACCAGGCCATTCAAATCAGCTCTTCTCATACCCTTTAAATGCACTGTGTCATAGATATCAGCGTTTTGTCATTTTCCTGTTAAATGAAGAGGGAAGCCCATTAGAACGGCTACACATCCCTCCTCAGTTAACTTGGATGAATGTTAACTTGGATGAATGAAATCAGGCAGCAGTAAATTCTTCCCTGTACCGCTGCCTTCTTCCAATAGTACCCTCCATTCATATAGATTGTGATGAAGCAAAATGTATGTAATTTGAAGAAGCACGCAAGAAGATCATGATTCAACAGCCTGGCTGCCTTCAGTGTTGTCACATTGTGCACAAGCCGACAGAGAATGACAGTGGACACACTAGCTTAGTCTATAGAGCCTGGCAGGTTTTCCTGTCCGGATCATGACTCAGTGAAAAGAATTCTCCAGTCCCATCCCACTCATGGGATTGATATTAGAATTGACTCCCGCCCCTGACCAGATGCCGGACTCTAGTATAGACAGTTTGTACTATTGAATAAATCTGTCTGGACTAGACAGACATTCAATTTGTCAAGCTAGGTTGAATTTTCTGCACATCATGATGAGCATTCAACATCCAAATATTGACATTTTTTTTCCGATTAGCTTATTCAGAACATTGCATCCAGTCGGTTGTTGCTTGTTGGGTGTTTTATTTCCCTTTGGTGAAATGCATAGGCTAACATCCATTAAAACAGTTGCACAAATCTTCCTGTGCATCCTCAGCTAGACTGCTGCACGAAAATAGCTCACTGCACCCGCATCCGCGCTTAGATGTGGTCTGAGCTGGTGGAAACACGAGCGCAATTTCAAGCTAAAATGGACTCCAAAATTGTACTGCACCAGCAGATCTGCCTTGTATAAAACTCAGGTAAAACCTGCAGTGACCTCAACCTTGTGCCATGCTCCTCTTTGTCTGTCTGTCAGATGATACCTTTTTTGGTATGCTAACCTTAAAGAATTTCAAGCAGGGGCATGTGGTGTCAGGGACTGTTGTGAGTATCCATATATCATGCCCACATATGCTGTGTGTAGCTGCGTTAAATATACATACGTCAATGAAATATACATGGCCATGCACATGGCTGTAACAAAAATGATCTGACATGCAATTCATGCGTTCCCATTTGAATCACAATAACAGCAGTTGATGCAATACAACATAATATCTTAAACCTTTAATCAATTGTAGCAGCAGCGAAGCAATTAAAAACAAATTTTGCCAGTAAATATTCATACTTTGTCACTGGTTACATTTCACAGCCGTGTAATTTTTTCAAAACACGTGGCTAATAATGGACTTGTGTTAGAGTCATTTGATGTTATTGAGGAAATATTTCTTTTCCGTCTTTAATGTTCAATATTCATTACTGGCTCAGCATTTGTTTCAGTGAATGATTCTGCTAATTATTTCAGATATAAATAGGTTTAATTTTGGAAAAGCGGGCAAAATGCCAATTGTGTAGTGGCCAGCGTTCGAGGGCAGAAGTCACCATTGGCTGAAAAATGGTTAAGCAGAGCCAAGATACTAACATTATTTTTTCCTCTGTAGTAAGCTAATAAGCGCCATTCATAATTTCCTACGTTCCCTAAAGTCTCTTGTTCTTTCTTTCTCTTTCTCGTCAACTGCCCCATGTGAAACACACACCGACCACAAAGGGTTAATTTATTAAGGAGGTGAGACAGTGTGTGTGTGTGTTGGTGGGAAGAGGGTCCCCTATTATCAGGGGATGAGAGTGCTAATAAAACACAGGAGCTGCTGGGGTCCAGAGGTCAGATGCACATGTAATGAATGGAGAAATTTAACTCATCCAATTATAGGGAGCCAAGGCAAAAATCCATACCATTACTCTGGGCAAGGAGCCCAAATGCAAAACTAATAATGTCAAGCAAAGCCCCGGCTTTGTGTAACGTGAGTAGTATCAGTGCCTGTGCAGGTGTGCATGTGTGCGTGTGTGTTTTTTATGTGTATTTGTGCAGGCGAGGAATCAGGCTGGTGTGCAGGCATTCATAGTACAAAAGATCTGCAGTGGAGTGATGGTGAGAGGGATGCATGTTGGGAGTTGAGGAAAGAGAAATGGGTGGGCTTTGTCATGAGGGTGTTTTTGTTGTGCGTGTCTGTGTGTGTGTGTGTGTATAGAGGTGCGTAGGTGTGTTTGTGACTTAATTTCGCTAGCAGTTGCAATGAAAGGTCTTCCATCAGAGCCATTTGGAGATCCCAGAATCTTTGTGCAGTGTCCTGCATGCTAAACCAGCGTGTCGATAAGGTCACACGGGTCCTCTAATGCCTATTTGGGAAACATTTTTTTGAGGTTAGCCTATGAAATCTGCCAATAATGAGTATGAAAGGCATCGCACATAACTGATATACGGATCGGTTCAGCTCATTTGCTGGGGACGAATATACTGATTCAATTCATGGTTATTGATCCTTCCTACATGTGGGCACATACAGATGACATCAATCATGCGTTTAACAGTTGGCAAAAAAAAAAAAAACAGTTGAGTAGTTCGCGACAAATATTGGAAGTTACCACCTCCTGCTTCAGCTTGATGACAATTTCATGTTATTATAGCAGGGACAGATGCAGAAGTACACAAAATCTCCCGCTCATTAGTGAGAGGACGTCGCTCGAGGAGCGCATTGATTAAACTTTATTTGCTGCGAAAGGAGAGAAAGAAAATCAAAATCGCATTCTTTTCTGCCTTTTTTTTTTAAACGGGGAGCCATACGTCATCTGAGGCGAAGTCATTAGGCCTTATACATAAACATCGCTGCCGCATTAAAATCACGTTACACTACAATGATAATCATTGCATTCAATTACAGTTGGTAATAAATACTCGACACTACAGTAAATCCATTAGCGAGCACGTGTGCACGCACACACACACACACACACACACACACAGACACGCAAGACTTTTATCTGGATCCATTAAGAAATTTCAGGTCCTGGATTGTAGAACCCGTGCTTTGCCCCTTAACCCCCCCGATACCGGTTGACATACTGCCTCAAGTGTTGCATGCCTATGAGTAGTCTTGCATAGCTAGACCTATCCCCATACTTTGTTCTAGCACTGTGCCAGTGCTGGAGAAAGGTCTGGCTGAACCCCTTATCATTCTGGTATGGCGGGGGGCGGGGGCGCTCTGGCTTGTTTGTATTTCTTTAAACCAGTCACAATGGTCTGGAGCGCCGTTAAGCCCAGGATGCAGGGACGGTAGCTTTGAAAACGGTAACATGCAGATAGCGGAAGGGGAGGAGACTTTTCTTTGGGGGGGGATTTCCCCTCTCCTTTTTTTCTCCCCAATTGTACCCGTCCAATTACTCCACTCTTCCGAGCTGTCCCGGTCGCTGCTCCACCCCCTCTGCCGATCCGGGGAGGGTTGCAGACTACCGCACGCCTCCTCCGATACATGTGGAGTCGCCAGCCGCTTCTTTTCACCTGACAGGGAGGAGTTTCACCAGGGGGACGTAGCGCGTGCGAGGATCACGCTATTCCCCCCCAGTCCCCCCTCCTCCCCCCCGGACGGGCACCCCGACTGACCAGAGCGGGTGCTAGTGCAGCGACTAGGACACGTACCCACATCCGGCTTCCCACCCGCAGATACGGCCAATTGTGTCTGTAGGGGCGCCCAACCAAGCCGGAGGTAACACGGGGATTCGAACCGTTGAGCCCCGTGTTGGTAAGCAACGGAATAGACCGCCACGCTACCCGGATGCCCCGGAGGGAGACTTCTGACTGAAATAGTCGGACAATGGCAGGCTTATACCCACAGCCTATGAATCAGATTACTACCGTATGAGAAACAGGGAGATGTCAAGAAAATCTTTATGATCACATCAGGAACAGGTGGAACATAATTTTTTTATGGCATAACTTCTTTATAACACTGTAAATGGGGGAGAGTGATAGAAGAGCAAAGGACAGGGAAAGAAAATGTCTTCTTCAATGTCAAAAGGTCTACAGAGCGGCTATATTAAACTCGGTGTGTCGAGTAAATGTTCTGGCCTAAGTCCATTGCTCTAATATGATTACATCAGACAGATATTATTTATCTCAGCTCCAAACAGCCTAATGGTAAACTGCTCCTGAGAGAACTTGGCTGTGCATCATTTCTTTTCTGTATGCAGTGAGCCTACACTGTTTCCAAATAAAAACACATCACAAGATTTCTCATTATTCTGAGCTTGTAGTCATCCATCGCAACAGCGACTATGTGCCGTTGTTCCACAGTGCCCTGCTTCATAAGAGGTCTCTGCCGGTTTTGTTAACGGAAGAAAACACTAGTTTATATATTAGGAAGTTTACTCTAAACAAGTTGTCTCCGCAGCGCCTGCTCTCAACCGTTTTCTGGTCTCTATATCTTCAACTGCCGTTGACTGCTGTTGTTGTTTTGGGGCATGACTAACATGCACTGGCCATTGCCTGTGCACACCTTGTTTTTACCAGCAAGGGATATTTGACACTGTCAGTACAGGCAAACCTAACGCAGCACACAACTCCACACGTACGAGCACAGATACATATAGATAGATGCACACCCACCCACACATCCACACAGAACATTTGGTGCATTTCATTTTCATATCTCTGTACTCCTGAGCCGTTCAATACTCCCCCTTACCTTACCCCCCTTACCTTAACTAAGCTCATCCGATGCTTCTCCACCCCCCTCTCCCTTCCTCTGTGTTTGGCGTCCTTTTCTTCCCCCCTTTGCTTGACGGCAGCCTCACTTGTAATTAACTGTTATGTGGGGGATTGATTGCGGACAGCTTAGCATTGACCAGCTTCATTATGGAGTCCTTTCAAAGTGGGATTCCCGGCCTGCCAATACTCCCGAGTTTATTTCAGCGAAGAGATCAATAGCTAGCGCATTAAAAGCTTTATTTGGACTTTGTCCATCCCTGACTATCTTTGCTTCGGTTGCTCTGCAGTACTCGGTGCATATGTCCTGGTGCCATCATGTTGACCACCTTGTTGATGACCTTATGACCTTTAAGGGGTGGACAGGTAGGAACTCAGTCGGGCTATCGGCAGGTTATAGTGCATTATGTACTGTGCTGTGGATGTCAAGTAGTGGAATTGAACATTTACAGGATTCATATTTTATAGAGCTACTTACGGGTGGCCTGTGGTACGTGAATACTTGAATTTCGGGAAGTTGAGGGAATCACTTTGTTGTAGATTGATCAGCATTTTTTATTTTTATTTTTTGGCTTTCCCCTCCTCTTTCTCCCCAATTTTACTTGGCCAATTACCCTATTTTCCGAGCCGTCCTGGTCTCTGCTCCACCCCCTCTGCTGATCCAGGGAGGGCTGCATACTACCACATGCCTCCTCCGATAGATGTGGAGTCGCCAGCCGCTTCTTTTCACCTGACAGTGAGGGGTTTCACCAGGGGGATGTAGCGCGTGGGAGGAGGCGCTAGTGCAGCGACCAGGACACATACTCATGTCCGGCTTCCCACCAGCAGACATGGCCAATTGTGTCTGTAGGGAGCCCGACCAAGCTGGAGGTAACACAGGGACTCGAACCAGCGATCATGGAATAGACTGCTACGCTACCCAGACGCCCCTGATTGATGAGCATTTTATTCGACAACAAATTCAAAGCAGTCAATTGAGATAGTTAAATGGCAAATACACTGTATGATTACAAACACTTCCAAGCTATCTCTGTACCCGGTATTCAGGCTCCGCGATATCTGATAGACGCCCACTGCAGCACAGGAATTCTGGAATAACTTTGTTAAAAGAAACGGTAACACTTTCTATGAAGCTTGCGTCTATAATGCCCTATAAGCATCTATAACGCTCTGTAAGTGTAGCTATGTCATTGTAAGATTCATTATAACCATGTATACGCCCTCACAACACCTCATAACCACCTTTATGATACATTATCTCAATTTAAAATGGATTTATGCATTATAAATATGTCATCATTAGCTTGTTTATCTGTCAAATGTCATAATGAATCATAGCCAACTTGTTTTGCAGAAGTTTTGTAGCGATGCATAATGAGATGTCAGTGCTATTTCACAGTCTTCAGCCACAGCCGTTAGTCATTGTAATACACATTATAGGAAAGTATGGGTGTTATAGATGCAATAGATGCTTATAGGGCATTATAGATGCTTATAGGGCATTATAGATGCAAGCTTCATAGAAAGTGTTACCAAAAAAAAACCACTCAACGACAGGAAAAGTGCTCAACAAATAAGGAGCAAAATAATCCAGGGGTTCAAGTAAATACTTTATGAAACAGTACAAGCCTGTCTCATGCCATAAGCGAGCCTCAGCTGTCAGTAAAGAATACGGGGACTCTGAAGTAGTTACTGTCTGCCGATGGAGAGCAACAGAGGTAGCTTGGCATTGTGTATCAGAGCAACACTACAAACAGCAGGCTACAATGCTCCTCTGTGAAAGCATATAGGCATCAAGGTCTCTGGGGACTTTCCCTCTAAGAAACACACTTACACACAGACACACACACACCCACACACCGTGGCTCTCTGATGAGATATCATTTTGTCATTTAGCACGCTGCGCTACAAGATGTATCTCCCCGCCAAAGCATCAGCAGCAGCCCCAGCTCTGTCCTTGTCTGGTGTTTCCCTCAAGGCTACATACACCGCTGAGGATCCACACACCCTGGGAAATGGAAGTAGCATGGCTGCCACATTATAAATGACTCTTAGGATCTCTTTCTGTCTCGCACTTCTTTTCTTGTCTGAGCGAGTCTCCCTTGTGCACATACATATGCACTGGTTTACATACTCACAACACACACACACACACACACACACACACTAGGAAACATACATGTGTACACGCATGTGTACACACACACAGGCATACACACACATCAGTTGCCTGCTGAGAACATTGCATAGATCACATTTTCTCTTTACTTCTGTCTTTTCCTCTGCGGATGCTTCAGACTGAATGTACTTCAAACTGCCACACGGGCAGAAATGATGACCTTGTCCTGAAGCTTTCATTCCCTACCTCGGATGACTCCAGAACGTGGTTGTCTAACTGGTAAAATACCAGGTTACAGTACACAAATCAACCTCAGGCGAGAGAGCTGGATGCTCCTTGAACGTTGGCGATTTCCTAATGGTGAGTTCTTCTCTCCACTGTTGTTTGTTGAGTAATATTGCTTCAACGTAAAATATCGTGGTTCCTCGGTTCCCCTACTCCTTTTAAACCCTTGCAATCAGACCGTCTGTGGCGCTACACAACTAATGGCCTGCAGACTCAGCACAAAGGCAGAAGAAAGATGAACAGAGAGCCCATGGATGCATCCCACTGTTACCCTGGACAGTGGCGGTGACACTTAAATAATAACCTCCGCTTAGCGCTTTAAAGATCTTTTTCTGCTGGCAGCAGGGACTGGGGTCAACTCATTAGCAGTCTGAGAAACAAAGAGAGCAGACAGATGCACACAGGCAAAAAAAAAATCTAATAAAAACGGCTACATTATTGCCATGCCTATAATCTCTGATTGTGTGTTTAATAAAAACAATACCACGGTGCTGCAGAGCTTCCCTGGCCATGATTCGACAGTGTTATTTCCGTGGCGTGTTTACGTACGCCTGATGCAGCAGCTATACGTTTAACGCGGAAATGGAAGACAAATATGTAACCAGGCTTAACCAGCATGCTTAGCTCCTGCACCCTCGGTCCACCGGTTTAACGCATTACTTTTAAGGCGACCGCACGAGCCGCACCCCCCCTACCCGTCCTCCTCCTCGACCAAGCCGAGAAGTGCCTCTGAAAGGGGCGCCGTCCTTGGGAGAGCCGTTTTAAAACACACACACACGCACACAAAAGCATCAAGTAGATCTGGTAACAACATGTAATATTGCGCCAGAAGGCCCGGCTCATTAACGGCTCCTTTATGCTCGACACGTTTTAAAAAACAAAACAACCGATGTTCCCCGGATCAGGCCAGCAGGCCAACATTAGCGGGGAAAGATCTAACAGGCAGATACTGAAAGACAAGAGATTAATTACAATATGCCCTCATCATGCGCCGCGATCAGACACAATGCTAGATAAAAAAATAAATAAAAAAATACTGGTTTCCAGGCAACAAACGGCTATAGGCGGATACCCACCAACGACGAGATACCAAAGACAAATACCGAAATTATAAATGCATCAATAGAAATAACACTATAGGGAATCTAACCAGCTCTCTCTCTGTGTGGCAGTGGTTGGATGAGCAGAAAAATACACAAGTAAGACTTGACGGAGAGAACCTGCTGTTCTGCAGCCAGCCCTGAACCACGGCATGAACGAGTGGATGCAGCTGGGGGGAAAAATAGATAGCAAAGAGTTGTTTGCCAAAATGGTCGTTGTCTGTTATTCCATAAATCTTTAAAGGTTGAATCAATTCGGCACTCTACATACTTGATAAAGTGAAATAATTCTGCACAAATTGGCAGTTTCCTGGACTGGAGCGCGGATTTCAATATTCATAAGCAGTCTGTTCCCGCTCCCTGCAAGTTCTCCAGATGGGAGGAGGGCTGTCAAAACACCATCACGTCAAGATGAAATGGAGGAAGGATATCTATTCAATTCTGACATTCCATTAATGAATCATTTTCCCATGCATAAATATTAATAGATAAAATTAATTAGTTAAATCATTGATGTGGACTAAAATCAACAGGGAAGTTTTACTTTTCAGCTGTGTAGTCTGATTTTATCTAATGATATTCCATATTAATTAATTCAACCATTTCTACATGTTTGCATTGGTCCGTTGCTTAATTATCTCTGCTTCTACATTACCAGAAAAAATCTAACAGTAAATTATGATTTAATTCAAATTTCATATTTTTTTCCCACTTGTTTGATTACAAAGGAGTCAATCATGTCTGTTATCATAAAGTCGGGGAAAAAAACTGCTGAAGTTCCAGTTATAAGGAAAATACATCTATTAGCTTTAGATGATTATTTTATTTACAGCATTGTTTGATTTTTCATGTAAATGAATGCACCGGGATGCATTTGGTAATAAATGCCTGGGATGACCCCAGGGATTGTCCAACCTTGGGGGTCGTCCCAGGTCCTTTCTGTGTGGAGTTTTCATGTTTTCCCCGTGTCTGTGTGGCAGAGGTGTAAAAATCAGGTCCAGAAAATAGAAGTCCAAACCGTGTATTTGCTCCACCCATGTTACTAAACCACCTGATTTCATTAACTAGTTTCCCCCACCTAATTGAGGAGTGATGCTGACTAAAATCTGCTGGTGTTGTACATGGGTGGAGCAAATACACGGTTTGGACTTTTACTTTCTGGACCTGGTCTTTACACCTCTGCTGTGTGGGTTTCCTCCGGGTGCCCACCACCATCAAAAACAGACATGCATGTTA